>NC_140590.1:203975743-204499743 GCF_964204655.1 Triturus cristatus | reverse complement strand
AACAAAACCTTGAAAGGCATGATCAGAAGTCTGCCTGAAAGCCTGCGGAGGAAATGGGACGTCCTCCTACCCTGTCTACTGTTTTCTTACAGGGAAGTGCCACAGAAGGGAGTGGGCTTCAGCCCCTTCGAGCTTTTGTATGGGCACCCTGTGCATGGACCTCTCAGCCTGGTGAGAGACGGATGGGAAAGAACTCCCAGAAAGCTTCCCCAGGATGTGGTGAGCTACATGCTGGCCTTCCGGAGCCAAATGGCTAAGTTGTGGAAGCAAGCTTCTGACAACTTGGAAGCCAGCCAAGCAGTAATGAAGGCGTGGTATGACCACAACGCTCACCCGGTGGAATTGGAGCCTGGCCAGAAGGTGTGGGTGATCGAACCAGGAGAGCTTAGCGCCCTCCAGGATCGCTGGTCAGGACCCTTTGAGGTATTGGAGAAGAAGGGTAAGGCTACCTACTTGGTGGATCTTAAGACCCCTCGCCAGCCCCTACGGGTGCTGCATGCCAACCGCCTCAAACCCCACCACGAGAGGCCCGAAGTCATATTGATGATGGTAACTGACGGAGCAGAGGACGTGGAAAGCGAGCCTCTCCCCGACTTATTTGCGTCTCAAGAGAAGGATGAGTCGGTGGAGGGAGTGATTCTCTCCCCATCTCTAACTCCTGAACAGCAGGAGGACTGCCGCCAGGTCCTGGGACAGTACTCTTCGTTGTTCTCCCTTGTTCCGGGTAGGACTCATCTGTGCGTCCATGATGTGGACACAGGAGACAGCCCACCTGTGAAGTCCAAGATCTACCGGATGTCAGACAAGGTGAAGGCCAGCATTCACAGTGAAGTCACTAAGATGCTGGAGCTAGGAGTGATCGAACCTTCAAGCAGCCCCTGGTCCAGTCCGGTGGTGTTAGTACCAAAAGCTGCACCACCGGGTGCCCAACCAGAACTGAGGTTCTGTGTGGACTACCGGGGACTGAACTCAGTAACCAAGACTGATGCTCATCCGATCCTGAGGGCGGATGAATTGATTGACCGGCTGGGAGCTGCCCAATATCTAAGTACCTTTGACCTTACTTCGGGGTACTGGCAGATCTCTCTGACTGATGGAGCAAGGGAAAGGTCAGCCTTCTCCACGCCCAATGGCCACTACCAGTTCTGTGTGATGCCCTTTGGGCTCAAGAACGCACCTGCCACGTTTCAGCGTCTGGTGAACCAGATCCTCAATGGAATGGAGAGTTTCTCTGCTGCTTATCTGGATGACATAGCCGTCTTCAGTAACAGCTGGGAGGATCACTTGCGTCACCTGCAAGCTGTTCTCCAGGCCCTGAGACAAGCTGGATTGACGATCAAGGCCAGCAAATGCCAGATCGGGCAGGGGTCGGTAGTGTACCTTGGACACTTGGTGGGTAGGGGAGCGGTGCAACCCCTCCAGGCGAAAATCGAGGCTATTATGGCCTGGGAACCCCCCAAGACTCAGACTGAGGTCCGAGCTTCTCTGGGCCTCACGGGATATTACCGCCACTTCGTGAAGGGGTACGGTACCATTGTAGCCCCCCTCACGGAGCTCACGTCCAAGAAACAACCTCGACGGGTAGTCTGGACGGAGGCTTGTCAGCAGGCCTTTGTGAGACTGAAGCAAGCCATGTGCGAGGCCCCGGTCTTAAGGGCCCCAGACTTTTCCAAGGAGTTCATTGTCCAGACGGATGCATCGGAACGTGGCATTGGGGCAGTATTATCGCAACTCAATGAAGAGGGTCTGGATCAACCCGTGGTCTTCCTATCCCGGAGACTACTTCCCAGGGAACAGAAGTGGAGTGCAATAGAGCGTGAAGCCTTTGCAGTGGTATGGGCTCTGAAGAAGTTGCGGCCATACCTGTTTGGCTCGCACTTCCTGGTTCAGACTGACCACAGACCCCTTCGTTGGCTGATGCAGATGAAGGGGGAGAATCCCAAGTTGCTAAGGTGGTCTATTTCCCTACAGGGAATGGACTTTCAGGTGGAACATCGGCCTGGAGTGGACCACGCCAATGCAGACGGTCTCTCAAGGTATTTCCGCCTTAGTGATGAGAACTCCCAAGGGATTGGGTAGCTCTCCCCACTTTCAGCTGGGGGGGACGCGTGTTAGACCTTTCAGCCCTTTGGGTGGTCCCTCCTCATCATTATTTATTTTGTCCCACTTTTGCCTCAAACCCTGTTAGAATTTTTCCTTTTTGGGAACCACCAGACTTTTTAGTGTTGATGCAGTGTCAGGGAGCCATTTTCCCTACCCCTGGAACTTCTGTCTGAGGGCCTGAGACACAAAATGGTGGCCACCCATTGTCACCTGTGACATCACTGGAACCAACTAGTACCTTCCAGAACATTCTAGAACCCTGGGACAGAGGGAGTCAGTTTAGAATGTTGGGAAGCCATCTCAGGTTGGCAGTTGGCAGTTGGCAGTTGGCATCTGACTAGAGAGGAGAGAGGACAGAGATTCAGAAGGAGAAAGGAGTGAGGCAGCAGGGGTGGAAACCAGTGCTTGGAGTGGGGTCCAGAAACCCACCCTTGATGCTAGTCCCTAATGACCAAGCCCAGCCTAGTGCCCTGTGTGGGATAAAGACCAGAAAATCATCTTAAGGACCTGAACAGCCGGAACAGGCCTTAAAGGAGAAGAACAGCAAGTTCCTGACCTGTTTGGTGGAATCCTCCTGGAGACCCGACGTCGAGTAGCCTGGAGACCTGGAGCCCGAGGTGGAGAAGCGGCGCTGACTGAAAGCAGACGTCGTACCCGGAGCCGCCAGAGGTCGATAGAGGGCGCCGACGCAGGTCGTGGAGACACCGGAGGTCGAGTAGAAGTCACCTGAGGTCGAGGTGAGGCGTCGACGGGGGAGTGAAGTCCGCCCTCCGGAGTCGCCGGAAACCGAGGTGAAGCGCGCAGGAGGTCGGGAGTGGAGATCGCACTCCGGAGTCGCCTGAGATCTAGGTGAAGCGCGCAGGAGGTCGGGAGTGGAGATCGCACTCCGGAGTCGCCGGAACCCGAGGTGGAGCCGACGGAGGTCGGGAGTGGAGGTCGCACTCCAGAGACACCCGGAAGCGGGGAGACCATGACCCTGTGACGCCGGAACACGACATCGAGCCAAGGCCGCCCAGCGACATCGATCCGGAGCCGCCTCACGGCACCGACCCGGCGTCAAGTAAAGCAGATCGACGCGACATCGAGCCGAGGCCGCCCAGCGACATCGAACCGGAACCGCCAGACGGCATCGACACGGCGTCAAGTGGAACAGAGCGACGCGACATCGAACCGGAGCCGTCCAGCGACATCGACCCGGCGCCGAGCGGAGCCGATCATCGTGAAAAGGGCAGTAAGTGGTAGAAAGGGCATCTGAGGCCCTGTGGAGCCCTAAAAGACCATTCTAGGGGCTAGAGGGGTGTTAGAACCAGTCTGGGAGTGCCAGGGGGGAACGGAGACTGGTGTAGTGACCTCTGTGAGGGGTTGTGTATTGTGGGGGAGCCAGATCCATAGGTTACCCTTATTCTACCTCAGTTCAGGCCCAGCCTTGACCAATCTAGGTGGGACACCCCCCATGTCATCCAAATGACCACAAGCTGTACTTGGGCATAGTAAAACCAGACTACCTCATAAATGTGATCTGATTTGCAATTGTTATTGATTGCTTATATTATTTATTGAAGGCGTTTTATTTATGGTCTGACTGTATTTATTCCTGCATAGTATTTATTGTCTGACAGTATTTAATTGCCCTCTGTATTTATTGCACCTGTATTTATGCCGTGTTTATTTATGACCTGATCCTATTTATTGAAACCCCACTGTGGTATTATTTATTTGACCTGCTCTTTTGAGGAAAATCTTATTGTATTGTATTGTATTTATTTTCATGAAACCTGCAACTAAGAGCAAAAGATAAAGACAAGCTACTTTCTTTCATAATTTTTACGGTGTAGTGTCGTTTTTGGAACGGATGAACGCATGGTTATTGTGAGGGTGTGACGTACGCTTAGCACGGTGCCTGACCCCCGACCGCTCGAGCCAAGCTACCGTTGTGCTTGGGAACCTGGTGACTGCTAACCCGGTTGCCCGGTTTCCAACAGGTGGCTTATCTAGGCCTCAGGCAGTGGGGTGTAGACATTGCACACAGCACCCTGCTAGTGGGGTGGCTTACCTAGGCCTCAGTTGAAAGAGGTTCTGGAAGGACCAGAGCCTGCGTGAATCACAGCTAGGACCCTAAGGTCTCAATAAAAGTAAACCGAAAATATTCAAAATGTGCAACAATTATTCAGTGAGACAAGATTCAAATTGTGTAAAATCATTAAACAAATAACTGGTTTTGCCACTGTTTGTTTTTATATTTTGGCTGGTTCAGTTTGTACTGTTAGCATCACAATACATCAATAATAGTATATGTATATTACAATCCAAATCAAATTAAATTGTTCATCCATTGTAACATAACAGGTCCCAATGCATTTCGGGTTGATTTCTAACCCTTCGTCAGGGAATATATACGTTCATAAACAACAATGAATAATGAATGAAGTTGCCCTCTTTTAAATTCTTTCAGCCTCCAACCGGAGCTACAACAAAAGCCACATAAATACAATTAGTGTAATGACATACTTGTTGAGTTTATAGGATTTGCACTCGAGAGAAAATCGTAGAAAAAGAACCCTCATCAAGTGGTTAGCGTGTAAAGAAAGTGAAATCTCGCCAAAGTGTGTATGTCAAAGAAGCTATTTAAAGAGAGAGAGCGTAGTGCTCAAAGTCAGAAGATGTATGCTTACCGCAATGTTAATTAGTCGTGCATAACCCAAAATATCTGTAAGAGAGCGTAATTTATGAGCTCTTAGTAAAAAGCGTGCCTCAACTTAAAACCAATGAACAAACACTAAATAAATAAATAAACACTAAAACAATAAAACCGACATAATCGCCATTTACACGCATGCGCTTGAAGATAGCTTGCGATTCCCGGAAGTTTAGCTGAGAAGCACTAACTCTTCACTAGAAAGGTGAGACGCGGCAGCGTTCATTGTACATTAAGCCTATATATCTCGCTACAACCACTCGGTTGTGATATTTGAAAGCTGACCCGTGGTTTCGTTCTTCACAGACATAATCGTCTTATCGACCGGCAGATATTTAAATACTTTCACGACTCCAGGCGGCACAGCAGGGTGAGTCAGCGCGTAGTTTATGTTTCTTTAGTGTTTGTTCATTGGTTTTAAGTTGAGGCACGCTTTTTACTAAGAGCTCATAAATTACGCTCTCTTACAGATATTTTGGGTTATGCACGACTAATTAACATTGCGGTAAGCATACATCTTCTGACTTTGAGCACTACGCTCTCTCTCTTTAAATAGCTTCTTTGACATACACACTTTGGCGAGATTTCACTTTCTTTACACGCTAACCACTTGATGAGGGTTCTTTTTCTACGATTTTCTCTCGAGTGCAAATCCTATAAACTCAACAAGTATGTCATTACACTAATTGTATTTATGTGGCTTTTGTTGTAGCTCCGGTTGGAGGCTGAAAGAATTTAAAAGAGGGCAACTTCATTCATTATTCATTGTTGTTTATGAACGTATATATTCCCTGACGAAGGGTTAGAAATCAACCCGAAATGCATTGGGACCTGTTATGTTACAATGGAGGAACAATTTAATTTGATTTGGATTGTAATATACATATACTATTATTGATGTATTGTGATGCTAACAGTACAAACTGAACCAGCCAAAATATAAAAACAAACAGTGGCAAAACCAGTTATTTGTTTAATGATTTTACACAATTTGAATCTTGTCTCACTGAATAATTGTTGCACATTTTGAATATTTTCGGTTTACTTTTATTGAGACCTTAGGGTCCTAGCTGTGATTCACGCAGGCTCTGGTCCTTCCAGAACCTCTTTCAACTATTGTCACAAATAGGGACGTAGACTCACATCCCTCAGCGTGAAAGCACGCTTAAAATAATTAAAAACATTTTTTTAGATCTTTCATTAAATATACCAGTACAAAGAATAGGTGTGCAGGCCCACTCAACCACATATTACCTAGGCCTCAGGCAGTGGGTTGTAGACACCGCACACAGGGATGTGTGCCATGTTAACTCTTCACTTTTCTATGCACCAAAACAAGCAGTCTGCAATGGCAGTGTGTGGGTGTTAAGGTACAGGGCCTCTAAGGATGGCACAATAGGTGCTGCAGCCCTTAGAGGCCTTCTCTGGTCACAGAGCCCTTGGTACCCATGATACCGTTTACAAGGGGCTTACCTGTGGCCAGAGATGTGTCAATTGTGGGAACAAAGGTATAGTTTTGGGAAAGAACACAGTCCCTGGGAACCTGATTGGCAGGGTCCCAGGGAACATCAAGTCAGGTTGCATCAGATGCAACCTGATTTGCAAAAAGGGGGCGTGGCCTGGCACCAATCAAGATGGCGATAGAGTAGAGGAGCTCCTGCGAGCCTGTCGTCCGAGACCCACCATCTGTATTGAATCCGTAACCCCGTCAACCACAGCCTCAGTTCTGAATAAGTAGACTGAGGTGTCACCTGAGACGGGCCAAATTGGCGCTTTGCTGCCAGAATTACAACCCCTACAGAGGCGACGGAGCAAGAGCAGGCCCACCTGCACTTCGTGTGCTCTGAGGCTGGTGCCTGAGAACCGGCGGACAAGAGCTGGGTGCAAGGCAGGCAAAAACCTCCAAGAAGGTGCCCACGGTGAGACCCAGGAGCACCCAAGGCTGGAGGCCTCCAGCCACAGCAAGAGAGATACCAGGATGCCGGGAGCAGGAAAGAGACCCCTCCTCCTGACTACAGGTAAACGGCGACAGAGCGAGAGCAGGCCTACCAACACTACGGGGACAGACTCTGCTTGCCATGCGTGCTGTGGTTGGCGCTCATGGACCTACGGACAGCAGTCAGCGTGAGGGGGAGGCTAAAACCCCGCAGGGTGCCAGCAGCTTTGCCGGTGAGATCTGGGAACACCCCGGGCTGGAGAACCCGGCCCACAGCAAGAGTGATATGAGGAGGCCAGGAGCCGGAGGGCGGCCCTCCTCCGAGCTGCTGTTGAACCGTAAAACAGGCTGATAGTGCCAAAATTGGGAATACCGAAAGACAAGAAACCAGTTGACCTCCCACTATCCCCCAAGGAGAAGAAGGAAATTGTTGGGGCCTAGTCATGGAGGCCATAGGACTGTTCAACGCCCATGTGGTCGCTCCTGGGGCCCTGCGCGGAGAGGCCATGCCAGAAGACTGCAGTAAAGCGGTCTGGGACAAAGCCAGCAAGGAATGGCTCGAACAGATATGAGAATCACCCAGAAAGAAGCGGAAGGCGCGACCCGGCTGGCAATACTCAGCTAGTGGGACAGCAGTAGGGAAAGGAGGTCTGAACCCTAGGGAAGGCAACCCCGAATTTGTGGTGGTTGAGACTCGGTGGAAAGCAGCAACAGGAGAGGTGTGACACCTCACCCCCCCTGGCTGCAGGACATGTGGCCCGAGGGGAATATAGTCAATATATTCTGGCCTCCCGGTCAGGGCTAACCAAGGGTTCCACCCAGGGCCTGGGCCAGGGCTCTGCACGGGGGAAGCTGCATCGGCAGGCCCAAGTGGACGGGAATAAGCAGAAGACAGAGGAAGTGTCCCAGAGCAGCCATAAGAGGTGCCCAGACACCGGATGCAGGGTTTGGCGAGCTGGATTAAGTGAGAGGCCATCACAGGTGGCAGGGGCCAGACGAGAGGGGACCCTGGAACACAGGTAGGCCTGGGATGCCAGGAAGGTTAAAGAAAGCTCACTGGGAGCTGATCGACACATGCGGACCACAAAATCTAGGGAGGAGATAGGAGAACTGATTGTGCATGATTAAGCCCTAACAAGATGACCTAAGGGGCAGGGACCCCAACAACCCAAAAAAATGGACAAATATGCAGTTCTCAGGCAACTCCCGGAGGCAATGGGCCCGCTGGTGGACCCGGTGAACCCCTCGGAGCCTTCCCTTGGGGCAATCATGGTGGCCTTACAAGATCTCAAGGCCTCTCTGGAACCCAAAATAGATACAGTCACAATCGACATAAGGCTGTTACGTACAGACTTACAGAAGATGTCAGACAAGGTTAAAATGGCAGAGACCAACATCCAAGAACTCCAAACAACCTCAGAGTCAGTAGAAGAGCAGGTACTTAGGCTGTCTAAGCGGAAAGTCCTATTAGAAGCGCACGCAGAAGACCAGGAAGGGAGGCCGAGGCATAATATTATACGAATTGTGGGGGTGCCGGAGGGAGCAGAGGCCCAAAACTCGGACCTATTTGTGAAAGACCTGATAACGACGTATCTCCGCCCCGGACGCCTATCAAAATTATTTTCTGGTGAGAGGGCCCACCAAACCCCCATCCCACGGCCACGACTGGGGGCCAGCCACGCACTGTAATAGCCAGGATCTTCAACCATAGAGACCGTGATGCGATCCGGCAGGCGGCCCGAGGCAAGTGAGACCTAAAATATGAAAAATGGGCAAGTCCAGATTTAAAGGAAAAGCTTTGAGGAGGTCAAGAGAGCACTTCGAGATAAAGACCTAAAATATGCAATGCAATTCCCAGCCAATTTGCGAGTCCTAGCAGATGGAAAGTCCTGGTTTTTGCATTCGCCTGTGGAGGTGTGGGTCTGGCTGGACAGATGACACACACAGAGACGCAGAAATCAAATGGGCCCCAACAAAGCACATCTTCATAATGATCGAGATAGCAACTCCCCGGGGTGAAGAGGCGACAAGAAATGATGACCTGGCAGGCGCCCACTTCTACCTGCTCTGAGAGTGGACTCATGGTTTTTGCATTTGCCTGTGGAGGTGTGGGTCTGGCTGGACGAATGACACACGCCAGAGATGCAGAAATCAAATGGGTCCCAACAAAGCACATCTTCATAACGATCGAGATAGCAACTCCCCGGGGTGAAGAGGCGACAAGAAATGATGACCTGGCAGGCGCCCACTTCTACCTGCTCTGAGAGTGGACTCATGGTTTTTGCATTTGCCTGTGGAGGTGTGGGTCTGGCTGGACGAATGACACACGCCAGAGATGCAGAAATCAAATGGGTCCCAACAAAGCACATCTTCATAACGATCGAGATAGCAACTCCCCGGGGTGAAGAGGCTACAATAAATGATAACCTGGCAGGCGCCCACTTCTACCTGCTCTGAGAGTGGACTCATGGTTCCAGACGTGCCGTTAAGGAAGGGGTATGGTAAGCAGTGGTAAAGACAAGACATTTAAGGAGGGTCATTGCTTCTCCTGTACAGACTTTCCCTGTGGGGTAAAATGCACAACATAAGGTGGCTGAGCCTCAAGGGTCATGTGTTCAGGGGACAGAGAACAACCTGACCATTAGTGGGTCGCGTGGCGGAAGGGCTATTGGGGCAGGCACGACGATTCAGCCACCCCCCATGATGGTTATGTTTCAATTGAGGGCAACAGGCACTCTGCAAGTTGGGGTGGTGGGCAGTTCTAGTCCCACGATGCAGGTTAGCCGGGAGGGGGGAGTTGAGGAAAAAGTTGACTTTCACAGAGTTACAGCAGTAGACACAGGCAACACAGTAAGTTGGAGGCAACCATGGGCCACAGGTAGAGGGCGTGAGTCTGTTTGGTGGGGAATCCCAGACGCTCACAGCAACAGGACCTAATGTTGAGGGAAACAGATGCACTTGTGGGATGGGGACACCAGTCTACAACCATTGGGGAGATCTAGACCTTCCCAAAGACAAGACACTAATCACTCCAAGATGGTGTCACATAGACAGTCTACACTGAAGATTATGTCCTGGAACGTTAACGGATTGGGATCTAGAATCAAGCACACATTGGTGCTGCAATACATAAAAAGTCAAAAACCTGACTTAGACTTCCTTCAGGACACCGACTTGAAAGGGCAAACCTGTAAGGCTTTGGAAAGGTGGGAGTACACACTGGTGGTGCACGAGGGCTATACCTCTGGATCTCAGAGGGTGGGTATCATCTACAGGTCCGCAACAGCGTGCATCGCAGGCATGACCTGGAGGGACTCCCTCGGCAGATTCGTGCTCCAGATGGGAAAATGGGAGGGGCAGACTTTGAACTTGGGTTCAGTTTATGCCCCACCGTAGTTGCAGGGAGATGCTCTCTCCTCCATGGGAGCGACACTCCTTGAACTACCCATAGGCTTTCTGATACTGGGCAGGGAAATGAATTATGTGATGTCCGCAGCAATAGACAGATGGCCAGAAAAAAGAGAAACTAGAAAAGAAACCCCCCTTAGGTCCTTTGTAGAGGCAGTGTGGTGGGCAGACCTCTGACAATCCCATAACATGACGCAACGTCATTACACACACCTGTCGACGTGGCACGGCAGCCTCTCAAGGCTGAACTATGTTTCACCCTCAGGGAAGGAACAGGGCACTTTTGTGATACTCAACATCTGGTGCAAGGCATATCAGACCACTCTACAGTGGTCACCCACTTCTTGGGTCAGGAGGTCGACAACGTCCTACCGCCTCAACTGACAGCATGGCACCTGAAAGACAGGAAACTGAGGGAGCAGCTAATGGAGGGCATAAGAAGCTATTTTCAGCAAAATGAGGGCTCACTGACATCAAGTTGTACCCTCTGGGAGACATACAAAGTGGTGCTACGGGGGAATTTCAGGCTCTAACTGGGGTGAAGACAAAAGGAAACAGGCTCCGCTATCAATCCCTAGAGGGGAATATCAGGGACCTGTAGGCAAAAATATCAGAGGGAGGAGACCTAGCTAGAGATCTAACACACCAGTTGTGCCTTCAACAGCGGGAGCTGAGAGACATAGCAGAAAATGCAGCCTGCGATCATGCCCTGTCGATCCAGAGAAAGCTTTATTAGGTGGGCTATAAAGCCACCAAGCAAATAGCTTGGCTGGATATGAGAGAAAGAGGTAGAAGCTGGGTGTCGGAAATTCACGATTCAGATGGGGGAGTACACACAGGAAGCAGAGATATAGCAGAAACCTAAATCCAATAGAAATCAGAGCTCCTAGAAACAATGACACTCAGCATACTAATGAAGGAAGACAGAGAGACCCTGGACGGGGGAACTGACGGTGGAAGAAATAGAGATCAATACAAGCTCTGCAGTCCGGGAAAGCCCCGGGGCCAAATGGCCTTCCACTTGATCAATTCAAAAACGTAGCATACAAGATAGCACCCGATCTCCTCAACATGTTCCTGACAGCCAAAGTGTCAAGTGTCCTCCCTGAGGACCAGAGAACAGCTACAATAGTGGTAATTCCCAAAAAAGGTAAAACAATGATGAATTGTGGCTTGTATCACCCTAGTTCACTTCTCAACATGAAACCCAAGGTATTAGCTAAGATCTTGGCGAGCCGACTAGCAGGAGTTATATTTCAGTGATCCACCCTGATCAATCCGGCTTAATGCAGAGGCAGAGCACATGTTTGAACCCGTGGCATTTGTATGGTGTCCTACACGTCGTAACGCAAGAGGGCATGGAGGAGGCAGCCGTCCTTTCCCTGGACGCAAAGATGGCATTCAACAGTATCGAATGGAATTGTATATTTGCGGCCCTGACCCGACTGGGTTTCAGGCCTAACTTTTGAACTTGGGTCCACCTGCTGTACAACGAACCATTGGACAGAGTGCGAGTGAATGGTTCCACCTCCCGAGCCTTCATGTTGGGGAGGGGCAGGAGGCAGGGGTGTCCCCTATCGCCTATAATTTTTGCTCTGGCGATAGAGCCGCTGGCAGTCTGGGTTCACAGAGACCCTCTAATCCAGGGAATTAGGGTGGGGGAGGAATGGGAGAAAAAAATATCACTGCTAGCAGATGATATCCTGCTTTCTGCAACAAAGAAACACTTCTCCATACCCAGAATCCTTCATATTTTCAGCCTCTTCGGGAACTACGCGGGGTATCAAATTATCTGGGAAACGTCCCTGATCTTCCTGCTCTCAACAGGGGAATTGCCCCTGCCTTGCAGCTGCCCATTCCCGGTGGTGAGGGAGGGTTTCAAATATCTAGGGGTTCAAGTACGTAGAAGAGTGGAAGACTTTCTGGAATGCAAATTGCTCCCACAGATAGATCGCTTCCAAACGGACGTTGCGCAAATTAACCCTATCGCTAATGGGAAGGGCCATTCTTCAAAATGATGACCCTCCCATGCATGCAATACATACTCCAAAACACCCCATATAAAGTTTCCGACATCTACTTCTGCAAAATTAACAGTGCATTGCGGTCACTCCTAAGGGATGGAGGTGCATCTCGAATCTCTCTTTGAAGGAGGCATAGCGGTCCCGGATCTGAGGTCCTCACAATTAGTAGTGGTGAATGACTGGGTATTCGGGGGGAAGGACAATCCAGCATACCGAGTTGACCACTGGGCCATGGGGAGAGGGGTTTATCCTGTGCTTCTCTTTGGGGGGATAAAGAAAGGATCACTTCCGGTCCATACCCAGACATCTGTGCAGGTCTGGGAGGCGACTAACTGACACTTGGGATGGAAAGATAAACTAACGGCAGAAACACCACTGTGGGACAGCGACAGTCTGGGGGAGGTAAAGAAACTGTGTAAACACACAAGATGGCACACAATAGGTATAGATAAGTTGGGGGATGTCTGTAGGGGGAACACTGCTGTTGTTCAAAGAACTACAGAATGAATACGACCTAGGCCCCAACGAGGTCTTTCAATACAAGCAATTGCCACATGCTCGAGGGTGAACAAATTCTGGACTACTCCCCTATGGAGGACTGGCAATTCTTAGACTCCATGCCCACCAAGGCGGTGTCGTTAATATATAAGAAAATCAGTAATAACTGCCCCGATCCCCTTACCAGGCTGAGGGAGTCATGGACAGTGGACCTGGGCCCGCTGGAGGATGATGAATGATCTGATGCGCTGCAGTGCCCCAGAGAGATAGCCATATGGGCGTGATTTCGCCAGATACAACACCGGGTTCTACATAGGTTCTACCTCTGCAGGTGCAGGCTACATAAAATGGGACGCAGCGAGACGGCTGAGTGCACTAGGGGTTGTGGTAGTGTGGGCACCTTCTACCATACACTCAGGGCCTGTCCAATAATTCAGGGCTTCTGGAATGGAGTGAAGGAGGTAATGAAGCAAGTTACGGGGCTGACAGTCCCACTAGAGGCCAAGTGGCTGTTACTGGGGATAACGGGGAAGAAAAAATTGCACAAAAGTATACATACATGGTTAAGTACAGCAGTGGTAGTGGCAGAGCACAACGCGGCAAGACTCTGGGGGGTGGATAGGTCTCCCAAAGTGAGGGACTGGGAAGAAGATCTAGTCGGGTGCCAGCTAGCAGAACACAAAACCTATCGGGTCAGGGGCTGTCCCCATAAGTTCCAAAAGATCTGGGGACCGTAGATGCCGTACAGGGGTAGCAGTGTAGAGGGCTGAGAGGGTGGTTCGGGTATGAGTCAGGCTCCTTCGACACATAGCAAGTCAAAGACAAGTAGCCAGGTGGTCCATCTAGTAGGGAACAGGTTCCATTTTGATGAAGATGCTTAATAACGAACAGGCCTCCAGCGAGTGGCCTACAATGTACTAGTTGTTTTACTGCCCGCTGCTTCCAACTGTTCTTAAATAACTGTTCAATAAAAAGATTTTATTTTTTTTTAACTTGCGAAAAGGGGCACTTTCCTACACTAGTGTTACAAAGTGCCTTGAAAGTGTAAGTGTGGGTGAGGAGTTTGAAGTATGATCATTTGTGTATTAGGAGCCAGCGGAATTCCTTCAGGTGTGGTGTGATGTGAGACTGGTATGTGAGGTTGAGAGTGATTCTGTCCACTGAATTTTCAGTGGCCTCCAGTTTTCTGGTGAGCTTTTGTTGATCCTTGAATACAGGGTGTTAATGTAATCCACCTTGCTGTGGACAAGATTGGGCGTGCAAGTTCTTGGATGCTGTTTAAGAGCCATTTGAAAATCTTCCTCAGCATCTGCAGGGTGTGAAAGCATGAAATGTTGATGGTGTTGACTTTGGTGATCATGTTGAGTTGGCTGTTGATCTGGAGATTCTTTATATGATTTGTAGAGGTGCATGTTGGTCCTAGCTTTGTTGGCCACCAGGTGGAATCCCAAGGTGAAATGCTCTTCCTAAAGATCACATGTTCAGACAGTTGGCCTTTATCCAGTGGGAGTCTGCAGCCATGCAGGCATTGAACTTAAGCCAATTACTGGCATCTTGTCCGTAAATGAGAGTATAACTTGCGTGTAGCCGCATGAGAGAGGATGATGCTGCCTAGAGGGACCATTCATGCATTGAAGAGGGTTTGGCTCAGGGAGGACCCCTGCAGAAATCCGCAGACAAGATTCCAGGCGTCTGAGGTGTACGGTGTCATGCTGAATAACTGGGTCTTTCCAATAAAGAAGGGGCAGTTCCAACTGAGTGCATGTCCTTGGATTCCAATGTCATGTA
Organism: Triturus cristatus; assembly: GCF_964204655.1. NCBI lineage: Eukaryota > Metazoa > Chordata > Amphibia > Caudata > Salamandridae > Triturus > Triturus cristatus. The sequence continues at coordinate 204,485,291 of NC_140590.1, read as the reverse complement.
GGCAGTGGATGAGGATGGGATGGGAGACTGTGCCAAATGCTACAGAGAAGTCCAGCAGGATGAGGCCACCTTGTCTAATTGATCTAGAGTCAAGCGGATGTCATCCATGGCAGTGGTGAGAGCAGTTTCCATGCCGTGGTTAGATCTGAAACCAGACTAAGTGGTGTTGAGGAATAGGTGATCATTGAACTATTTGACATGGCATCTGTTGATGATTTTCCCTAAGTACTTGACCGAGAATGGTAGTAGGGAGATCGGTCTGAGGAGTGCGTGTGTTGTAAGGTCCACCAAGGATTTCTTTATTAATGAGAGTACACATGTTTACAAGCATCTACAAAGGTCAGGGAAGATGTGGAGGCATTCAGAATTGGTGTGGTCATGGTGGTGATGGGTTTCAGTCCTCTGGAGTGGGCGTTGTGTGGGCAGGTGTCCAATGCCACCCCTTAGTGGATCGACTTCATGGTGGCAGAGCTTTCTTCTGGAGTAATGATGGCCCATGTGGTTAGCATTGGTTCACTGGATCAGGAGGCCATTGGCGAGTTCGACAGAGTCCAGCTACAGGTTGAATATGCTGTAAATGGCTGTGATTTTGTTGCTGAAGAATTGATAGAGATTGTTACAGAGGTCCTGTGAGGGGGTATTAATTTGTGGCAGCTTCTGTTGAGTGAAATCCTTCACAATGACGCACATTTCTTTGCTTCTGTTGGTGCTGGCAATGATGTTGTCTGCCAGAGCGACACGTTTGTTGATCCGGATAATTTGGTGGTAGTAGCATCTCAGGGAGGATGGGGACATTCTCCTGTTTACATTGTCCTAGTTATTCTACATTTGTGAATTTCTGGTATTTGCAGTGGTGTTTTGCCAGTCTGAGTTCCTCCTTGTACAAATTGGTCTGGGATCCAGATCATGTAGTAACGCTGGGCTCGATTCACAGAACTAACTTAAGACAAAATCCTAAACTTACTACCATTTTGGTATTCACAGAAGGCACTTACTCATTTTGGTATTCACAGAAGGCACTTACTCATTTCGGTATTCACAGAATTTAGGAGTCCTAACTTTAGGACACCTAAATGCCTTCTGTGAATACTGAAAGTCTTAAAATTAGGATTTTTCTCAATTTAGTAGTAGTAAAGGTAGGAGTCCTAACTTTAGGACTCCTAAATGCATTCTGTGAATATCGAAAGCCTTAAAATTAGGATTTTTCTCAGTTTAGTAGTAGTAAAGGTAGGAGTCCGAACTTTAGGACTCCTAAACTGAGACAAATCCTAATTTTGAGACTTTCGGTATTCACGGAAGGCATTTAGGACTCCTAACTTCTGTGAATACCGAAGTGAGTAAGTGTCTTCTGTGAATACCAAAATGAGTAAGTCCCTTCTGTGAATACGAAAATGGTAGTAACTTTAGGATTTTGTCTTAAGTTAGTTCTGTGAATCGGCCCCGCTGTGTTTAACGGTGACCAGGGAGTCGGCACAGGAGGTGATCCAATTGTTGAAATTCTTGATGGCTTTTGAAAGGCTTTTGTTGTGTTCGGGTCTGTGGGTGTTAAAGAGCTGTGTTCTAGTCAGTGATGCAGTTCGAATTTTTGTGAGCTTGTCTAGCAGTGGTGCCTGTGCATTGAAAGGAATTCTGAACTTGACATGGACATGGTGTGTCCAGAAGACTGGTGCGGGCTCGTCAACCTGAATGTTGTCAAAAATGGTCAAAATAGGGTCCAGGTTATGTCTGGCAATGTCGGTTGGGTCCCTTTACTTCAAGGTCTTAGATGAGGGCTTTTGAATTAGGTTTGGAGTGGTCTTCCAGGTGTAAGTTCAGGCCTTTAAACAGGATGTAATTACTAGCAGTGAGTGATGCAACAAAGTCTGTGATAGTGTCAGTGAAGTTGGTGCATGATCTCATGGTCTGTAGATGAAAGTGCAAGTTGGGTAGCGGCAGGAGGGGAGAGCGCCAATTTTCCGGCCACTGGGTGTGGTCCAGACATGGACAGGCACCGACAGACTTGCCTTTTTGGCACAGCAGATGCCATTCAGTTTTGGAGGTGATACGTCTCATCCTGTGCAGATAGATTATGAGACGGATAATGGGAAAGCCAGTGATGTCATATATTGTGCAGATGGATGACAAAAATGAGTCCTCTTGCTTGGCTTTTTTCAAAAACCTTTTTGGCAGGAAGTAAGCGATGACACTTCCTGTGCAGGTGGATGATGTGAAATCTAGTGATATTATTTAGTAATATACAACTGATGTAGCGCTTAGAAGGTTGAAAATCGTAGGGGTGCGTTATATTCACTGTTAGTCGGCACCCGCATATAATCAAATGTGTACTCAGGTATTTTTGTGTGCAATGTATTAAGAATTGTATAACCTATGTCGATTTCAATAGAAGTGTTAGCCATGTACAAGCATATTGTGTATATATTGAAGCAATGCATAGAGCTTAGTCCTTTTGAACAATGTGATGTTAAACGTGTAGATTAGAATTCGTGTCTGTAGACTGTTTAGTTTGACCACACATGAAAGAAAGACGTAAATGTCAATACTGTGATTTAGACCTGCTTGTGTAACCAAAGTAGTGGCCAGAATTCGCATATATCGTTGAGGCGAAAGGCCTGGTATTTTCTTATGTTAGCCAAGGGCAATAGGCCAAAAAGGATTTATTCCAGTAGAGGTTTTAGGCTGTAGTAAATTGCAAGTTAAAAGATGTGTTAGAGTCGGGGATCTCTGGTTGGCGCAAGGTTGCCCTTGTGTCAAGCAGGAACCCTCTCCTCCACGTCAGGGCGCAGGATAACCCCTCGCGAATGACCCTTGCTCACCCTCTAGGTGCGTGGCGTGAGCAGCCAAGGCGATTCCTCAGGCGTTGTTGGTTAAGCACTTACAATCGTACACACAGTAAATACATCAATCCCCCCAGAAACGGACACCAGACTTGGATATATATAAAAATACGATTCTTTATGTAAAAATAAGGTATATATATCTCAGCAGACTTATCACAAGACCAATAACGTTTTCGCTAGGCCACCAGGTTATACAGCAGGCAAATGTTCTTGGTTCGTAGTTTCAAATGGATAGTTCGTAGTCTCTTTACTTGTAGTTCCAGTACTCACAGAGATCGGTTCCTGCGAACGGGGAAGTAAGGCGTTGCGGGCCCCGAGCCCGATACTGGACTTCTTTCGTGATGTGGAGAGTCGGCACAGGTCGGTGCGACTCTCAGCTTGGGAAGTGTTCTTGGGTCCTCAATCAGCAGGTGTGGGCAAGTAGGCAGGCGCGGCCCGCGACCTTTTAGCACGGCGGTGCAGGAGGGTCTCCACAGCGGGGGCGGCGCGGCCTGAGTGGTCCGGGGATAGCGAAGCGGGGTCACAGGGCACAGTCAGTGCAGCTGGATGACCCGGCGTAGATCACAGTCGTCGGACGGCTTCCGGCAGGAGGGGTGATAGCGCGTTCAGCGCACTCCAATGGCAGGCGGTGACAGGGATGCAGGCGGCCTGGCCCGGGAACAGAGAGCGGCTCCGGACGGAGCGGGGCTCTCACGGGTTGGAGGCAGGCGAGCTTCTGAGTGCCACGGCCCTAGGAGGGGCGATGAGGGGCGCCGTCTCTTTTCCAGCGGGATGCACACACGGCTCGAATTGGAGGACGAGCAAGAAGCACAGAGAACCCACTGTTCCTGGGGTTCAGTTCAGGGGGCAAGCTCAGATCAAGCCCTTGGAGAATGTTCAAGCACAAAGTAGCAAAGTCTTTTCAGTAAGTCTCTTCCTCTCCTCTCTCAGCAAGGCAAGCAGCAGGCCAGCTCCTCCGGCGTCTTCTTCTCCTTCTAGTCGGGCAGAGGTTCTTTGTGGTAAACAGGATTCTGATTTCTTAGGAGCCAGGCTCCTACTTTTATACCATGATTCTTTTGTTCTTTAGCGCCAGGGGGCCTAGGCCTGGCTCAGTCCAGTTCTGGAGCACTTTGTTATGGTGACTCTGCTCTTTCCTTTCAGCAGCAAGGCAGAGACATCAGCCGCCCCACAGGGGGTGGCGCCGGCTTTGTGGTGGCAGAGCACAGGTCTATTCAAGAGTCAAGGTGTACTCCTCCCACCCATCCAGGTGTAATCTCTCTACCCACCACCTGGCAGCCAACCTGTCTCTGGGGATTCCCCCACCCTGCTCCTCACTGTTGCTGGGCAGAACACACACACACACAGCAGAGGCGGACTGAGATGGTCAGGTCAGTAAATACTAACTTTCTAAAAGTAGTATTTACAAACCCAGGATATTAAAATAAACTTGACTACAAGAAGTATTTTATCATCCTGAGTTCAGGCATACTAAACTTGACACTTCTACCATGCTCTCTGAGTCCACTGGGGTCACAGCGTTGGCGTGATCCCGGCAGCCCATCCTGGCCTATGGAGAGCAGGTAGCCTTCAATAGTGAAGAACGGAGATGGCTGTACTTCACTACTAAGACATGCCACACACATCAGGGCATGTCCTACCTTATGCCTACAATGCACCCTGCCCTTGGGCCTACCAGAGGGGTGGCTAATATGTAGGTAAGGGAAGGGTTAGGGACTGGCAAGTGGGGGCACTTGCGCAGTCAGCGCGACGGTCCCGGACCGCGCACAGGGTCTGCGGTGGCAGACCCTAGACACATTTTACACGGCCGCTTCTGTGGGTGGCGCAACCAGCGCTGCAAGCCCACCAGCGGCATTGGCATTCACGAGCCCTGGCACCCCTGGTGCACTTTACTGGGGACTGACAGTGAATCCAATAAACCAATCGTGGACATCAATTACAGGTACACTTTACCTCGGGAGCACTTGCACTGCGGCACGGATTAGCCGTGGCGCAGTGCCCTGAGCGGACAACACCAGCAAAACAATCGAGGCACACCATCAAAAAGTGGAAGGGAAACTCACGCCAAGGTGCCAGGTCTAACAAGATGTGAAGTATGTCTGCCTTGCATGATCTCACCCCAGGTGCAAGGACAGTTGCTCGTTAGTAGAGAAGCTCTTTGTTCACAATTTGACTTATGTAGTAAAAGCCAGACATGGGAGTGCATTGGAATGTGCCAATCGTAACTCCTAGTGCGGATGGCGTCTGGGACTCAAGGCCAAGCGATGGACGATGGAACTGGACAGCGCTCTGTGGAAAATTACTGAAAGTCGACCCCGCAGAAGAGGAGGCGCAAAGGGCGTGTTCTGAGATTTGGGGTTCTGTATTAGGGACAGCGCCCCGAGGGTGGAGGCAGATCAGAGCAGCCCAGGGCAGAGGAAGGTTAGGCGAAGAGATAGAGGGGGCAACTTAGACCAAGCTCTCTAAGTGAAGACTTCTTAAGAAGTTTCACTCTGACACCTTTTATTCGATTGAGGGTCTCATGGGATTGCTAAGTAGGGATGTCATCTAGTGCAGAGTAGGGACAGAGATGGTATGGTTCAGTGTCCCTAGTATCGACATTTGCTTGGTGGTTTTCTACCTCATGCTTTTAGAGATTGTACTTTTAGTTATTTTTAGCCGTATGCGGATTCTTCGTAGAGTAGCATTTGTGTTAGTGCCTATGTACTTGTTGTGCCTCGTACTGAGGACTTTGTATCTCCAAATCTTTATGCTGATAATAAAAACCAGAGAGCCAAGAGATTAAGTCTCGAGTCCTTGATTATGGCAATTTGTGGACAGTAATTTTGATAATTGTGTTTATTCCCTCTACGCTATTGGGCAAGTAAAAAGTTCCATCCGACCAGAGTGGGTTCTAGTAGATAATTGCCAGATACTAAAATGGGCCGGAGCACTCCTCTAGTTTGGCATTTATAAGTCTGAAATCTATTTGACACACTTTCTATTGGTCACGTCCTAACAGGTGTCCTAACAGGTGTGCCTCCTGGAGACTCAGAACAACAGACACTAAATATTGAAGTTCCTCCTTACTGTGCGAGGTTTTTGATTAGAGCGAAATCCATTAACTTTCCATGTTAATATCCCTTTGAACCACTAATTCAAAATGTGCCATTAACTATAGTTTAGAATGGATGATCCGCTCTGGTGCTGAAATTATACATTTTTTAAATGCAACCCAGCTGTGCTCACCCCTTCCTCATTCTTTCCTAGTGCTGTCCCCCCTCACAGAATAATGTCCTTGTACCCTACCCAGTTTTAATCCCAGAGAAATTAGAGATAACCTCCGAAACTAACACCCTTACACACATCAGTTAGGAATATTAAAAGGAGACTGAAGGAAAGAGTACAGTGTAAGAGAAAATAAGAAATAATAAAATAGTAGAGAGACACCATTGCCCTAATCCAAAGCTTCAGCAGATAGCAAGATAAGACATAGCCTAGCTGCTTTAATTTAGCCATTAATGAATGCATTATCAAGGACCACACCTGTTTGAGAAGCCCCTTTTCGTCCATCACTTAAGCAGGTCCTTTGCACGTTCTTCCAAGGTGCACATATATGGGCACAAACCCCAAATGATTTGAAACTGGGCAGCTTCTTAAAGATAGTCTTGTGCATCCAAGGACTGGAATCTTGGAATCATTTGGCACAGCGTCCATCTACACTCTGCTGTGTGATCAGAAGAACTACAAAAGCATTGCTTGGGTGAGCAGCCTGACCGAGTAACTGATGAAAACAAAAATGAACCATGGTCTTTTGAGATTGCCCTGGCTTATGAGCGCCTTTAGTTACCCTTAGATCTGATGAAAACAAAAATGAACCATGGTCTTTTGAGATTGCCCTGGCTTATGAGCACCTTTAGTTACCCTTAGATCTGATGAAAACAAAAATGAACCATGGTCTTTTGAGATTGCCCTGGCTTATGAGCGCCTTTAGTTACCCTTAGATCTGATGAAAACAAAAATGAACCATGGTCTTTTGAGATTGCCCTGGCTTATGAGCGCCTTTAGTTACCCTTAGATCTGATGAAAACAAAAATGAACCATGGTCTTTTGAGATTGCCCTGGCTTATGAGCACCTGTAGTTACCCTTCGATCTGATGAAAACAAAAATGAACCATGGTCTTTTGAGATTGCCCTGGCTTATGAGCACCTGTAGTTACCCTTAGATCTGATGAAAACAAAAATGAACCATGGTCTTTTGAGATTGCCCTGGCTTATGAGCACCTGTAGTTACCCTTAGATCTGATGAAAACAAAAATGAACCATGGTCTTTTGAGATTGCCCTGGCTTATGAGCACCTTTAGTTACCCTTAGATTTGTAAACGGGAAGTAGTGAGATTGTTGAGTTTATTAATCAATATGCCACTCCTGTTAATTAACAATCGAGCAATGAAGCCATTTGCATCAACACCTTTGGCCCTTCTTCAATGCCCAGCACTCACAAGTCATTGCATCACATCCTGTTCTCCACTGGAGCTAGTATACCTGTAATTGGTGCAGAATTCTATGTGTTCCTGAATGAGGAGTAACAAGGAGAAATATCTTTATCTGAAAGACACAGTCCGGGCAGTGCGGTCCGGCGTCCTCCTCGCCAGTAGGGAGCCATGGAGGAAGGCCGCTATTACCCTCTGTGTGCATCGAGGCTCAGTACTCGGTCAGTATGGGCTGTGCACTCATGTGATAGATCATTAGCTCTGGTGCATGCTTGGGCCACTGATGTGCGGGAAGACATCATAGAGTCAGTGGGGTGCAGCAGCGTGTCTGGACTCACAGCGGCATCTCAGCTGGTGTGCTGCTATCTTTTCACCACCAGCTTTATTTCATTTATTTAAACTTTGTAAAAATTAAAAAAAATATTGTAACTAGATTGGTATATTTGACTGTTTATTACAATAGCTGTGCCGCGAACACTGGTGGTGCTATATACACAAAGGATAAGTCTTGGACGTACAGCTGCATAGTGCTAGCTACAAAAAAGCTTATTTCTCTACTTGTCTGAGAAATGCCACATGAGCTTTAGAGCAGCACAACACAAAAGGAAAGCTGCTTGGCAAGAATTCTAGTCAGCTGCAGATGTGCGCCCCAACTTTTGATGGGTGTTTACAATTCCAATCTGAAATGTACAGTATTTCCCTCTACCTACATTTAAAAAGGTTCGGTGGGTTAGAGGCCTGCGGAGGGATGATCAGGAGGCTTTTCTGGCTGAGGTATTGTGGCTTTTATTGACTATGCGAAGTCATATCTACTCAGGGTGGAAGGGTAATGGACAGCCAGAAGCCTCTTCTCCTGGTGTCTCCCCCTTTAGAGTTACAGCAGCCTCTCTGTTTTGGCTGTCTTCTGGTCAGGGTCCCGTTTAGGCTCTTTTCTTTTTCTCTTCAGGTCCGAGGTTGGGTCACCGCCGAGGGACCTAAAAAAAGAAAGGAAAATGTTCTAGTAAGTGAAAAGAAAAGAAATAACAGAAAGAGAAATGGGAGCTAAGCTCTCTGCTTTGACTGCGCGCTCCCCGGCTCATACCATTAAGTGGCTGCGGCTCCCGGCTTGAGACGACCCTCATGAGTCTGGCAGAGCTCCCTGTACCTCTGCAATGTGCTCCCTGGAGAGTGCCAGGGTTCTCCGTTTTCTCTTGGTCGAAGGGGTCCCGATAGACACTGCTTTGGTTCTTCCCCTTTTCCCAAGTCACATCCCTCTAACTTAAAGATGGAAGGAGGTAATCAATAGTAAAACGGCGCGTGCATATCTTATTTTATCAATCCTGGCTTCCCCACTTGAACACATTGTTTGATCCTAGGCAGTTTTGTTTTTTTCACTTTGCTTCCTTTTCCTTCTCTTGTGTTTGATTTAATAAAATATTATGTTGTCCATTTTTTAATAGCAACCCAGCCCCCCCTCCAAGTGTGCACAATCAATCAATCAGGTTTTTGTTAAGCGCGACTACTCACCCGTAAGGGTCTCAAGGCGCTGGGGGGTGGGAGGGGGTCACAGGTTCCAGTCCATCAAGGAGGGAGTATGTCAAAGAGCCAGGTTTTGAGGTTTCTTGCGAAGATGGGGAGCGATGTTGTCTGTCTGAGGTGGAGCGGAAGGTCGTGCCAGGCTCTGGACGCGCGGAAGGAGAAGGAGCGGCCCCCCGATCTGGTCTTTCTGATGCGGGGGATACCGGCGTAGGAGAGCTGGGCTGATCGTAGGGTCTTTTGGGGTGCGTGGAATTTGAGTTGGCTGTTCAGGTATGATGGTTTGATGTCGTGGAGGGCCTTGTGAGCGTGGGTTAGTATCTTGAAGATGACTCTAGCTTCGATGGGGAGCCAGTAGAGTGTGCGCAGGTGCTGGGAGATGTCACAGTGTCTTGGCAGGTTGAGGACCAGTCTTGCGGCAGCGTTTTGGATGTTCTGTATCTTGCGGGTGAGGTTTTTGTTTATTCCAGCATAGAGTGCGTTGCCTTAGTCGAGCCTGCTGGTGACCAGGGCATGAGTGACGGTCTTTCTGTGTTCGAGGGGGATCCATTTGAAGGTCTTAAATAGGAGGAGGAGGGTGTGGAAGCAGGAGGATGAGACGGAGTTGATCTGGCGGTCCATTTTGAGCTCTGAGTCCAGGACGATTCCCAGGTTGCGTGCGAGGCACATAACAGCTGACTTGCTTCTTAGTTCACTATTGGCATTGTCAGAGTCGGTGGAAGCATGAATGTTTCTAAATTCATGTTTGAAAACTGTAATTTTAAAAAACGTCTCAATTCAGCAATATCATCGGCTGTACTAAGGTGAAAAAGTTCTGCATGTTAATGAAATACACGGTTTTGAATTTTGAAGAGCCTTAATCATATTTTTGCATGCTTCTTGTAAGATGTCTTTAAAAAAATTAAGGTCTTTCTAAACTTAGATACTTCCAGTCTGAATGTTAGTGCTGAGTCAAGTAAACAGCAGACCAGTGCAGTGCTGCAGTTTACCAAGGGGCTGCATGGAAAGGTCAGGAGGGTCGCAATTAGCCCCGAACGGTAAATTGAGCATCACTGCCAGAGGACTTAGTCCTCTGTCATTGTTTGGTTTGGTTTCCATATGATTCCCTCTCCTTTTACTAACGGTGATCTTTTTTCTGTTCTAGGTGTCGTCACCGCCCAGCAGCTGCCATCCTGGAACATCCATCCAGAACAACAGGTAAGGGGGGGTTTACTATCCCTGTCCTCCTCACAAGGCCATGTTTTGTGGAAATAACTGCAGCAGGTTTCATTTCAAAGTTCATCATTTTGTGTAATCCTATTTTTGTTCACTATTGTTAGACAATAGTTGCAAACTTCAAGTTCTCATTAAATAGGGAAAAAAAAGTATAAGAATATCAATGAAAACTTGGATAGGAAATTTCTAAAGTTGTCCTATTGGCTGACTGAAGTTTAGCTAGCATGAGCAACCAACCTAATCCTTTCATCTGAAAAAACTTCCTGTAGCTTGTAGATAAGTAATTTATTTTATACCTCATCAACTTTGAAGTACTGTGGCCATAGTTGCCAGATCCCAAAGCTTGGAAGCACAATATGCCCAGGAAAGGACTGGTCTCCACTGAGGCTTGCATTCCCAGTGAATGGCAGTGGTGATACGTCACCAGTTGAATCGGTGCCAGGTCCAGTAACAGGCAGGATGCAAATATATTCTAGTAAGGAGGAATTTTTCTTTGATCCTATGGAGGCAGGAGTGGGCTGACATTGGGTATTTGGTTAGGCATAGCTGGTGAGAAGCACAGGGAAAGCTGAGGGGAGCCAACTTTGTTAGTTGTAACTCAAAGCACAGCAAGACCGCCATTGGGAGACAGGCACCACAGTGAGACAGTTACTATGTCAAATTTAGTAAAACTTAGACAGGAACATGTGAGAAATTGTGCTTGATATAATCAATCTTGCTGAGCTGCAATCCCACTCTGAAAGCGATAACTGACAATAACTTAAGTGAAAATAAATGTGTGTTGATTCCTGGAACACTTCTCAAATTCTTGACCCGGGACGGCAGAGACACTTTTTCAGATTTTCCTTGAATCTATGAGCCATGAAGGCTGGTTAAAGGGCCTAGAAAGATCACCTTTTATTGTTCCACAAGGACAAAGGGGTTCAGGTCTTGTCCAAAGGAGTATGTTGGCCTGTGGTAGCTACTTTCCAGGAGGAAACTGTGGAAGGTCCTAGAGAGAAGGGAAGTTGCATCTTCCTGAGAAGAAGTAGTTGATCAGTAGTAATTGAGCATTTTCTTCATCCAGCCAATAAGTGACTATTTCCAAGTGTCAGGGGAGTGGTGAAGGTCCTGTGTAATGAAGGAGTTGAAGATGCTCGAAATGGAATCCTTAAATCAGTTTCAGCCAGATATGATCCTGTGGTCCTGAAGTTCTGGGGAGCCTCCAGCAACTGTAAAGCATGGACTTGTACCTAAGGAACTGGTTCTGTAGCTTTGGACATGAACATTGTATCCTTTTATACAAGAACATTAGCTGTACTCTGGAGTAGCCCTTTGTTAAATGCCACAGCAGTTCTAAAAAGGATTCCCTGATGGGGTTGCATTGTTTTCTTTCACTGCCAAACCCAAATGCCCTAATAGCCCTTTTTGGGACTCACTACCAACGCTCTGTGGATGCCCCTGAAAATCTATTTTAGTTTTAATGAGCATTGCAGTTCGTTTCCACAACATTGATTCACTTCATCAGAGGGCTTTATTGTGTTGACTTAGTTATTACATTTTATTCTGTTTTTTACGAAATTGTTTTGGGATTTTTGACATATCCTCTAATTGTAATGCTGTTTTGCTGCTGTTGTACATGTTCTCTGGGAGGGCCTTGTTTCTTGTGCCAAACTACCAAGGAAGAGCCTGGGATTTGTTTTTACAGAAACGTGTTTACCTATTGCAGATTAAATTGTTTAATCTTCATGGGAGCACAGTCACAATTCACATTAAGATGGCATTCTTTTTCCTCTGTAGCTTAATAAACCAGTTTCCTAAAGTCTCTTTATTGAATGAATAATGTTTCAGCAGCATACTTAACATACTTAACACAGGGGTTCATTACGAAGGCGGACGGACTCACCGTTGTGGTGCCTGGGACCGCCCTCCTATACCCCTCCTATATCCCGCACGTAGACTTACGATGTGACTACCACCGTGGCGGTTGCATCTTGCATCTTTACCATTGCGGCGGGTGCTGCTGGCTGCAGCACCCGCCACAATGTTAAAAATGTATGTAGCGCGTTTCCCTGCACTAAGTGGCAGGCACCAAAAGGTGCCTGCTACTTAGTGCAGGGAAATGTAGTGGGGTACCATGGGTACTCCTTCAGTGCACCACCACCTTCCCCCAACACAAGGGGGGCCCACAACAGGCCCCTGAAACCAATTCCTGCCCGCCTTTCCATGGCAGTCTCACCGCCATGGAAAGGCTGGCTACAGCCAGCATTGTAATTTGGCGGACGGTGCCTGCTAGGCACCACCACAGTTTTCATCATGCTGACCGCTCCGCCAGGCAATCGGTACAATTGCCTGTGCCGGAAGTGTGGCAGGGGGTCTTTGTGACCACCGCGGACCTGAAACGATTCCCCCCGCCATCGTAATTTGGCGGGGCAAACTTGCTGTCCGATGGCACTTTTAAGTCAAATACATTTTGGAATTTTGCATAAATATTTAGATTTTTACTGAATCCGTAGGAATTTAACATTTTACATTTGTTTGATTTAATTTGTTGCACATGCACTATGAATTCAATTGTCTCAATGCATGTGGCCTACATTCTATAGCATGCTAACCAAAAGGTGAAGTGGTGCACTACTCTGAAGCAAAGTTTGTTTCTCAGTAAGTCATATAGTCTTGTTTGTTTAGTATTGGTAAATTAAGCATCCAAAAAGTTAAAGTTACCAGCCAACGTGTTTCATTCATATACAATGAACTTCTTCAGGGCATAACATGAAGTACGATCTTGGGAGCGGAAGTCCCGAGTTCCCCCTGGTGTTTCCTGTAGGTGCGGTTTGGGCTTGGTACAGAAGCTGGAGTCGTGGCGAAATAAAGTCACAATAGCACAAACTAATGTGACTATATGGGCCTCCTTGATAAGGGCCAATGGGCACTGATTCGAAGCAGTTGACAGCAGCTGTCAGTTCTGTTCGATTGAATGATCGTACTAAATGTTATGCCCTGAAGAAGTTCATTGTATATGAACGAAACGCGTTGGCTGGTAACTTTAACTTTTTGGATGCTTATGAAAATAAAGGATTTACCAATACTAAACAAACAAGACTACATGACTTACTGAGAAACAAACTTTGCTTCAGAGTACTGCACCACTACACCTTTTGGTTTGTTCTCTCTCTGTTAGCAGCTGGCACCCAACGACGGCAGGTGCTGGAGTTGTCTTTGTGCACACTCGTCCGATTACAGTGGTAACATAACCACAAAGGGAACAAATCAGGGGAGTGCGGTTACTGTGTCCGCCGTCGTCCGTAACTGTTCCATTATATATCATGCTAGTTACATCAGACTTAATAGTAAAACTTAAGACAAACATTCCATCAACATCAACAAGAGTTTTGGGAGTATTCATTTGGGAAGGCAATAGTGCTTGCAGACTAAATAAGACACACCGTGTAACAACTGAAGTAAAAGGGCCAGTCCTCATGGGAGGTTACAAATGAAAACAAGGCGACACTGCAGAGGGACTAAGAAGCTTATTAACGAATCATAAGCCAGCATTTACAAAGGACAATGACACAACCCAATGAAAAATATGGCCGGAGAGTGGGCAGAGCTTCAAGTCCATAGAATATAGCATGCCTCGCAGAGCAGGGCAAGCGCTGCCCAGGCTCGACCTAAAAAATAAGTAAATCAAAGGAGAGGAGTGTTTTTTTTTTCTATCGAGCACTGGACGTGTTTTCAGTAGGATCGGGATGTGAAGGCCTGTTGTGTTGCTGGGGCCACATTTCTTGCCTGCAGCGTTGTAGTGCTAGGGCTACAATACTGCCATTTGCTCACGTTTTAAGTTTCTTCAAAGGCCCAGACACCATACCTAAATGGAACTTTGAAAAAATATGTCTGTTTCAATTTTTCACATGGCCTCTCTTTCTTTGTCTACTTTAATGAACAGTCCGGGATTATTAAGGCAGCTCTTTAACACATTTTAAAGTACCTTCTTCTCATAAGTACTATTATAAGTATGCACCGAAAGGGAAAAAATCTCGTCTATAGGCGATTTTCCATTTATTTGAACCAGCAGAAACATTAAAATACGTCATGAAGGTAAAAAACATCCATTTGGCAAACCTAGTTACCACCTTTCCCAGAGAAAAGTACTTGTCATTTGTTCACGTTTTAGGGCCCTGACCTGATACTGGACTAGAATTTTGTAATCATTTTGGCATGGCCTTTGTGTCTTTGTTTACTTTAATTATCAGTCAGGGATCATTAACCCCTTCCCCGCTCATGACGGAACCGCTCCGTCATGAGCCACGGTTGCCGTGTGCTCATGACGGAGCGGTTCCGTCATGTCACGACCGTTGGCGGCCGCTCCGCCTACGCGGCGCTGTTTCCCCGCCTGTGTGGGGGGACAACGCAACTGGGCGGAGTCATGACGGAACCGCTCCGTCATGAGCACAGCTCAACCGTGGCTCATGACGGAGTGGCTCCGTCATGAGCACAGCGCCACCGCGCTGCCCCCCCCCGCACCCCCCAGCGCTGCGGCGGAATTCCCGCCGCAGCAAAGGGGTTAATGTGTCTTTAGAACATATTTTAAAAGTGCTTTCTCATTAGATTTACTGTTTAATGGATGTAGCGGTAAAGGGAAATATGCAGGCTTTAGGTGATTTTTCAAATTTTTTTCTGGCTGTGACACTAAAATACTGTTCTTGCCGTTTAAAAAAATGGCCAGGTCGCAACACTATGTGGCGCTATAAAAAAAAGCAAAACAAATATGCCAGCACTCGCTCGCACACAAATTAAGGGGTTTTACAATGCGTGGCTAGAAATAATTTATGTAAACTTGCATGCTCTTGTCCAATGGAGTCCTGTTTTCCAGCTGGCTAAAGCGGCTTCTCCTGTCTTCTGCTTGTCATGCTTGCATAGAAATACAATAATTTTGTCTAAAAAATTGTTCAGCAGTTCTGCCACTAAATTTCTCAGTGTTGTTACTGTCCAAACATGAAACTTTGCTTTGCTGCAGGAATTATGTGTTTTTTAACTAACACTTAAAAATGCTCACTGTGAAATGTATTGGATCGTCTTCTTTTCAGGACATGAACACAAGCTTGAATCCCCTTACTAGTATATTTTTTTCTTTTTCTGCTTTGGGTGTACCCCCACTCTTTTAAATCCCTCAGCTCCCTTTACCTCTACCCTACCTTGAGCCCTAACATTCCTTGTCACACTTTACTTATACTCACCTCTGAACCCTAAACACATTTGGGCTAATTGTTTTGCAGAATGTAAATAATAATAAAGCATACTTGTAAACTGTAATTACATGCCTTCCTTTCAATTTCGATTTCACAACTATGCAATTGTATACGTTTATCGGAGTCCGTGGCTCACAGACCATGGGGAATTTGTAGAAGGTCAATCAAAAGCCCCCAAGACTGTCCTTGCCCCGTCCCTGGCAATTTCGGCACTCCTACGCCCCCATCTGGCAGGGAGTAGAAGGTTGATGGTGCGGAAGGGCATAAGTGTATTTAGATGGTAATCCTGCTGTAAATGGAGAAGGTGGCGCGTACCTGAAACCTGAAAAACAGGACCTATATGTTGCTTAACCTATATGGGTGTAGCTAATTGTCATTCTGTATAGTGCAAGAGAAAAGTGTTTGATAAGTTAAGAACTCACACACGGGCAGCACAAACTTGGTACAAAAATACAATTCCCTGGGTACAGGGAGGACCCACTGGCGCTCATTTTAGGAGACTGCCACTTGTTTTTCCTCACCAGACTTTCACCCTTAGCAAGTGAGAGAAAAACACTAAAGGGGAGAAGAAAGAGGTAGTGAAATAGACAACTACAGTGACAAAAGCTAACAAGCATTTGCAATGCAATAGGTCTCGCATTATAAAAGTGTGAGCAGCTGGCATTGCTAATAATAATGCAACACTAGCTATTGGCTTTGTAAATGATAAATAAATGCCATTATGTGTTTGTTTTATAAAATAGATTAAAAAAGGCATTGTCATGAACAATGCCAATAGCTTAAACTTTTGCAAATGCGAGACCTATTGCATTGCAAATGCTTGTTCTGTGTGCAGCCCTAATTTCCTTTCCTCTGCGTGGGTAAAAACAAGCCAGCCATCTGTTCTGGGAACGTGGTCCTACGTAAACATGTCACCTTGCAGTCAACGTGGCGCTGGCTGGTTCCTGAAGAGCTCTTCTTAGGAAAGCACTCGCTGCTTCTTCAAATGACCAACTTCTTTTCTGCTAATTTTTATAGGTTTAGGGACGTTTCGTAAGAAATACTGTTCTTGTATATTTTTCTCTTTCGAGTTATTGAACCTATTATTATTCAGATATCTAGGCAAACGTGTACAGACTAATGGAGAATTATGTACTTGGAAGCATCAGTGCTTTAAATGGAAAAAAGATAAATGCAGGCACTAACTAAATGTAACAGAAGGGGCGAAGCTAAGGGCGTGGCTTGGAGACAAGCAGTTAATTTGATATGTTCTTGGTGTGAAACGGTGCACAATTACGCAGCAACAGTTCTGCTATTTGTAGAGCATTCTTTTTGTCTATGTATTTGTTGTTAAATGCATATAATTGCACAAACATTGCAATGCACACACATTTTTATATTCACTGAATACCAGCGTATGCCCAGGACATTTGACAAACCATGGAAATATTTCTTGATTAAAATACTTTCCCTGATGTTTAAGGTGGAAATGTCCCTGGTTAGCTCAAAAAGGCACACAAACCCACACTCTCAGATATTCACCAAGTGGTATGCAAGCAAAATAAGCATACACAGATAAAAGCACAGATACTCACCCAATTATATGCGTTTCCACACAAGCCGGTACAGAAAAACGAAAGGAACAGAGGGCAGAAAGGCACGAAGAACGAGTGGCACAGAGGGCAGAAGGGCACAAAAAAACGAGTGGAACAGAGGGCAGAAAGGCACAAAAAAAAAGAGGGAAACGAGTGGAACAGAGGACAGAAAGGCACAAAAAAAGAGTGGAAAACGAGTGGCACAGAGGGCAGAAAGGCACAAAAAAGAGTGGCGCAGAAGGGCACAAAAGACGAGAGGAGCAGAGGGCAGAAAGGCACACAAAAAACGAGTGGAACAGAGGGCAGAAGGGCACAAAAACGAGTGGAACAGAGGGCAGAAGGGCACAAAAACGAGTGGAACAGAGGGCAGAAGGGCACAAAAATGAGAGGAGCAGAGGGCAGAAAGGAACAAAAAAAGAGGGAAAACGAGTGTAACAGAGGACAGAAAGGCACAAAAAGAGGGAAAACGAGTGGAACAGAGGGCAGAAAGGCACAAAAAACGAGGAAAAACGAGTGGCACAGAACAAGAGCGCAGTGAAGCTGACGAGGAGGGAGTGGGAGGGGGGAGTGGGGGCGGGCGCAGTGGTGCGGGCCGCAGTTGTAAAAGGCAGGGAGAGGGTGAGATTGAGGAAGGGAAAGATAGGGATCAAAGGAAAAAACAAGGGGGTGGCAAATGGTGTGCACTTTGATGTCCTCAGTGGCCCCGCGGCTCACTGAGGACATCAAAGCAAGTGATCAGGCAGTGCTTTTCAGGCTGCCAAATGGTGCGCGCGCCCAGGGCACATGCACTGTATTTGGAGGCCTGAAAAGCACTGTTTGCACTTCCAAAACTCGCTTACTATAAGTCTCGCCAGAGCAGCGCTAAAGCGCTGTCTCAGACGAGACCTAAAAACAGGAAATAAAAGAATCTGCGAGAGTGCTATAAAAGGACATGGGGTGTCTGCAGGTGGATGAAAGAAGCAGGAGGTGGAATAAAAGCTAAGCAGCTTTGGTATGTGGCACTCCCAATATTCTTTTGCACCATCTGTGGGCTTCTAAGCAAAACTTTGGCCCCGAGCTCTTATTCTTTTACGAATTAAGCACTGGCTATGATGCTTCTACCCTTGGGCACAAAGCGCCTCCTGCTGGACATGGTTTGTACAGTGGAGCCATGCCCTAATCTGACATGCATTGCTGAGGGTGTCTGATGACGTACCAGGCAGACCACCTTTATTTAAAAGAAGGCACTGCTGATGACCTTATGGTGGCCAGAGTTAACTTTTAAGGAATTAGGATAGCTCATTGGGTCAATGCATTTACTGCTCAAATCGTAATGAAACCTAAGCATAACAATTTTGAAACCTGCATCGGCCTATTAATTCATGTATTCATCCATTCCCGAAAAACCCAAACTGTGAACTATATATCAGCGCAAATATAATGGCCAATGTCTAATTAGAAGACGTCTTCAACAAGGGATCTATTAGAAAATATATTTCAGCACTACTCCTTATTCTGTTCAATGCTCGTTCTAGGTCGGTGACCAATAAAACCATTAAAAGATCCTAAAACAGTGCTGTACAAAAACGAAAAGTCGAAATAAATTATTGAAGAACACAACAACAGTTACAGACCAGCAGTACAATATTAAGATAATGCTAAAGAAGCTCATTGGACAATCTGAGGCAGAAGAACTTCCAGCGGTGACACCACTAAAGGACTTTGCGCAATTGCTTTAGCCATATAATTCCACCTTGGCCGGAGTCACCATTTTTGGTTGATTGATGGACTACACAAAACACACAAGTAGTGATAATCATGATAAAATAATGATAATAAAAATAAAGCTAGCAATAATAATAAAAATAATAATAATAGGAACAACAATAATTATTACAATAATGTGAATAATCATTAAGGTAAACAAATACCATTTATAGATAATAAGTCGTTCGTATAGGAGACTGTTGGAAGGGTGCCTGGTAATAATACAATTTTTCCTTTACTTCCGGTGGTTGCAGGGGCGGCTCCTGCATGAGTCAAGGGGCTGAACAGATTTCCTTTGATCTCTACTTAAAATGCATGGGTGGCCAGGAGCGCACCAAGGAGCAGGTGGTGTTGTCGCGAAGGGCTCTTTCTCGCACACCGGGTCTATGCCGCTATTCACCGACGGGCACCTAACAGCGTTTCAGAATCATCCTGTGACTGGGGGAGGAATCGTCTTTCCTCAGGCAAAGGGCCATGCCAGATGTTTTTTGAGCTGTTTCCTGCTCTAGCTGAAGGCACATGATGCTTCCCAGACAGCTTACATGTCAGTTTCGCAAGAGAGGGCATCACTATGTGTGGCTTCCTTTTCATTAGTATGTTGGATATGTGTACACAGGTGGCAGCTTGACGCTGCAGTTAAATAACACCGCTTATGGGTGCAATAAGCTCACACTGATAGCATAGGGCTTTTGTTCTTAAGCCGAAACTAAGTTCTCTTCCAAAAAACAGGTAAGATGAAGAAGCACACCTAGTTGCCTCTGTAGCAGCTATCACGAGGCATAGAGCACCAGCGTTATCCGAGTACTGCACTTGATGTCTATACAACCCTGAAGTTTTGACTCTTAAAATTGTGGCCGCCCTTCTTCAGGACCTTAACTGTTGTTGTTGTCTTCTACCAGCTACACTCACTTCTAATCAATAAAACCTAAGTTGAAAAGCCAAAGGAATGTAACTATAATATGGCCAATAGTCAGAGAAAAAAGGGATTTATGACATCAACACTCCTGAGACATCTTAAAAGGTGTCACACAAGCTGCTGATTCGTCCACACTCCCTCCAAAAACACAGACCACAAGCCATGTTTTACCCACATAGAGAATATCAAGAAGCAGTGCAGCGCATTGGCGTTTATCTGGTGCAGAACACTTGCCACTCCTATGATGCCCACCCTCAGGCAAGAACCACATACCACACGGCAATCTTGGAAGATTATGGTTCAGGACGTGGCCTTGAAACCCCGTGAAATCTTAATAATAGTGCAAAGATTCACAGCCCCCAATGCACTGCGTTTGCCATCCCCCAAACTCAAGAACTTTGTGATGCTCAAAACTCCACAGAAAACCACTCCAAAATCAGGAAGACCTTAGCCCCTACCTGCCACATGGTGCCATTCCCTACCAGCTTTCAACTGCTTCTGCTTCACTAAAGCCAGACACCCACCCCCCTGCTGAAAAGCATCAGACCGTTCACAGGCTGGAAACTCCGAATGAGCCTTCACAATGGTGAATGCAGCTTCTAGTTCTTCCAGTAAAACCCTAATTAGTTAACAGTGCCCTCCAAACAGGGGACATACACGTAGCACCAAGACGCTCTCCTTCCTCCCCTTCACGTAAGATTGTAATCTTCGACCCAGCTGACTAGGAAAATCCCTGCCCCATCACAGGACCCAGACAAAACCCTAACATTCCGGCGGAGGTATTTACTGGTTAACTTCAAACCCACATTCAACCCCACAAAATCTTGAAAAATAATCGTTCTGGATTCCAACGTCACAAAAGAAATGGAGACTACACGTGTCAGTCCCTTTTGTGGCCTGCTTCAGGCAGTAGACCTTGGTTCTTTCGGCATGCCCGGTCCTCTTTGATCTTTCTGTTGCCTTCCATATTGTAGACTACAGTAAATACCATTTGGGCCATTCCCAGGTACTCACGCGAATACAGTGTAAATGCATTTAACCCCTTTATTTACTTATATATTTATATTTATTGATAAATCGGAGATTCTGTTGAAACAAATTAACTCAGTATGTCACCATCACCATTTCCCGAGAAATTGAAGAAGAGGGACCTACGCATAAAAAGGACACAAACACTCCTCCCAGCATCCAGATAGGAGTAAAACTATTTTACTTCTGTGCTCCTTCCAAAGATTCTTCCCATTTATACCTATGTTTGTAGGCACCTTTTTCAAGTAATGTCAGAACTAAGGTAACACCAGCTATGCCTGTCTGCCAGTAACAAAGACTCCAGTTGCTGAGACTGCAGGAGTATTACTGATACCACAGCTAAAGATGCATGAACTCTGTAAACCAGCATCCTTTACTATTTCCTGTGCTTGCCAAGATAGTCTTTGAGAATGTTCCTCACTCCCATTCAAGTGCCTCGAAGATTCTACATCCAGAT
Source organism: Triturus cristatus (assembly GCF_964204655.1). Lineage (NCBI taxonomy): Eukaryota > Metazoa > Chordata > Amphibia > Caudata > Salamandridae > Triturus > Triturus cristatus. The sequence continues at coordinate 204,464,305 of NC_140590.1, read as the reverse complement.
ACCCGCAGGACAAGATTTAATGCTACTTGCACTCACACTCATTCAGCTCAGACCAAGCAAAGATCTGAGGGGCTCCAAGAAGTGAGTAATGGAGCAGAGGAGAGAGACACTCCGCAGGCTTGAGACAACCTCCCTTTGACAATCCACAATACTTCTTGTCGCGTGCGCGTCAGAAGAAGACTGAAACCCATCAGTTCGGACATGTTGTACGCACCTTATCCCCTTCTACCTTTGTACCTGATCCACTTTCAGTAGAAAGAGATGCTCGAGAAAGGTTCAAATTTACCGCCTGGTAAAAATGACCGCCTAGGACCTGTGGATTCCTTGTAAATCATCTGTTACTGAAAGATTTGCCTTAGACCACCTGACCGGGAAATGCCAGCAGTCACTCAAATTACTGTCTGACCAATACCTCTCTCTAGAGTGCCTCTTCCATTTAGGGGTTCAGTCCCCATGTCTCACTCTAGGACTGCCCTTCCTTTGAGGAGTTAGGAGTTCAGTTCCCATGTCTCACTCTACGGCCGCCTTTTCTAGGGAGGAGTCCAGTGCCCATGCCTCACTCCAGGGCTGCCCTTCCAGTGAGGAGTTAGGTGTTCATTCCCCATTCCTCACACCAGGGCTGCCATTCCAGTGAGGAGTTAGGAGTTCAGTCCCCATGCTTCCTTCTAGGGCTGCCTCTTCCATTGAGGGGTTCAGTCCCCATGCCTCACTCTAGGATTGCCTCTTCCAGTGAGGAGTAAGGAGTTCAGTCCTCATGCTTCCTTCTAGGACTGCCTCTTCCAGTGAGTGAGTAGTTCAGCCTCCATGCCTCAATCTAAGACTGCCTCTTTCAGTGAGGAGTTAGGAATTCAGTCCCCATGCCTCACTCTAGGGCTGCCTCTTCCAGTGAGGAGTTAGGAGTTCAGTCCCCTTGCTTCCTTCTAGGGCTGCCTCTTCCAGTGAGTGAGGAGTTCAGCCTCCATGCCTCAATCTAAGACTGCCTCTTCCAGTGAGGAGTTAGGAATTCAGTCCTCATGCCTCACTCTAGGGCTGCCTCTTCCAGTGAGGAGTTAGGAGTTCAGGTCCCATGTCTCACTCTATGGCTGCCTTTTCTAGGGAGGAGTTCAGTCCCCATGCATCACTCCAGGGCTGCCTTTTCAGTGAGGAGTTAGGAGTTCAGTCTACATGCTTCCTTCTAAGGCTGCCTCTTTCAGTGACAAGCTCAGTACCCATGTCTTACTCTACCATGCCTCTCCAGTGAGCTATGGAGTCCAGTGCCCATGCATAGTGTTAGGGCTGCCTTTTCTAGTGCTGTGTGGGGAGTTCAGTCCCCATGCCTCACTCTAGGGCTGCCTCTTCCAGTGAGGAGTTCAGTCCCCATGTCTCACTTTAGGGCTGCCTCTCCCAGGGAGGAGTTCAGTCCCCATGCCTCACTCCAGGGCTGCCCCTCCAGTGAGGAGTTAGGAGTTTAGTCCCCATGCCTCACTCTAGGGCTGCCTCTTCCATTGAGGGGTTCAGTCCCCATGACTCACTCTAGGACTGCCTCTTCCAGTGAGGAGTAAGGAGTTCAGTCCTCATGCTTCCTTCTAGGACTGCCTCTTCCAGTGGTTGAGTAGTTCAGCCTCCATGCCTCAATCTAAGACTGCCTCTTCCAGTGAGGAGTTAGGAATTCAGTCCCCATGCCTCACTCTAGGGCTGCCTCTTCCAGTGAGAAGTTCAGTCCCCATGTCTCACTTTAGGGCTGCCTCTCCCAGGGAGGAGTTCAGTCCCCATGCCTCACTCCAGGGCTGCCCCTCCAGTGAGTAGTTAGGAGTTCAGTACCCATGCTTCCGTCTAGGGATGTCTCTTCCAGTGAGGAGTTCAGTCCCCATGTTTCACTCTAAGACTGCCTCTTCCAGTGAGATTGGGATTCCAGTGCCCATGCATAGCGTTAGGGCTGCCTTTTTCAGTGCTGTGTGGAGAGTTCAGTCCCCATGCCTCAATCTAGGGCTGCCTCTTTCAGTGAGGAGTTCAGTCCCCATGTCTCACTTTAGGGCTGCCTCTCACAGGGAGGAGTTCAGTCCCCATGCCTCACTCCAGGGCTGCCCCTCCAGTGAGGAGTTAGGAGTTTAGTCCCCATGCCTCACTCTAGGGCTGCCTCTTCCATTGAGGGGTTCAGTCCCCATGACTCACTCTAGGACTGCCTCTTCCAGTGAGGAGTAAGGAGTTCAGTCCTCATGCTTCCTTCTAGGACTGCCTCTTCCAGTGGGTGAGTAGTTCAGCCTCCATGCCTCAATCTAAGACTGCCTCTTCCAGTGAGGAGTTAGGAATTCAGTCCCCATGCCTCACTCTAGGGCTGCCTCTTCCAGTGAGGAGTTCAGTCTCCATGTCTCACTTTAGGGCTGCCCTTCCAGTGAGATGGGGATTCCAGTGCCCATGCATAGCTCCAGGGCTGCCATTTCCAGTGCTGTGTGGGGAGTTAAGTCCCCATGCCTCTCTCTAGGGCTGCCTCTTCCAGTGAGGTGTGAGGAGTCCAGTGCCCATGTATAGCTCTAGGGCTGTCTCTTCCAGTGAGGTGTGGAGAGTCCAGTCCCCGCACCTCACTCTAAGGTTTACTTTTCAAGTGAGTTTGGAAGGAGCTCAGTCTAGCCAATGCCTCACTCAAAGTTGCCTCTTCCAGTGATTTGAGAGAGAGTTCAGGCTCATTCTCTGCCTTGGACATCTGTGCCACGTCATCAGGTCGTAGACACCATCTGAGTGCCTCGAGGCCGCAAACGGGCCTTCGTCCTGGTCTCATCCAAGAAGGTGGAAAATGGGAGGCTTCGCCTGCTCTACTGCTGCTATCCCTGCCGGAAGGACGGGAATGGGTCCGTCCGTGATGGGAAGAGTCCACCTGGACACCTCCGGGCTGGCCTTCTGGTCTGCAGTGCATGGAGTTCACTTAATGAGGGGGAGGCCTTAGAGTGAGAAGGGGGGAGGGAATAGCCGTGGCAGCGACCGACCCGGGCAGGATTTGTGACTGTACGGCACGAGGGAGGGGCGGAGGCATTTTTGGTTCTGAGTAAGCAAAATCATTTATGAAAGTATTCCATTGCGTTCAAGGTCATTGCTGCAGTGCGAGCTGAAGGCTCCGGTGAGGAGGAAGGCAGGGACGCGGCTCCGCCGAGCTGCAGCCGGGCTCAGGCGATCCCGGTGAGTGTGGACTTGTTTATTTACACACGCACAGCTGTGCCGGGCTCCACGCTGTACCTCTTCACTCCTAATCACAGCTGCACGACGGTGCGACATTAAAAGAGACACGCAGGGGCAGCAAGACTCCAAAACAACTCCCACACAGGATACACCCGAGACCCTCACGCTTCCCAAGCACACATCACGCACGACGCTAAAACACTTCCCACAACCCAAGGCCCCATAAGAAACCCTCGGCTTTCCAAACCAGCACTGCCTCGGGAGAGGGTGCTACCTGCGGTCCGCCGACAAAACTTCAGAGCCCTGTCAGGGGTTTGAGGCGCCAAATGCAAATACAGGACAGTACTCTTAGGCGGGAGGGGTCTCTGTTAAAGCGGTTGCATATTGCTGAGCTTTGGGAAGCGCTATACATCACCTTCGGAGAACTGGAGAGCCACAGATAGAGTTCATGGAAGGCAGCGGCGTAGCTACCAACAGTGCAGCAGGTATAGTGGCACCAGAACCCACGATGCCCACTTTACCCTAATTGTTGTCTGTCTTTTACTACCAAACTCCTAGCTTGCATTAGGGGCTGCAGGGCTGTAGAGATGGGTGGCTGCATGGTGTCCGGCAGGTGGCAGCTGAATATTTGGAAGCGAAGTGTAGGGAAGATGTGGTACTGCGGTAAAAGTGTGAGCCATGTGCTGTTGCAGAGATCAGTTACTGGCAGTGGCGGCTCCTCCGCTAAGGCGGAGGAACGTCGCCCCACTGCGCTTGGAGCATATGAAGTCATTATCATTTTATTTTTAGTATCATGCAGCCTGGTTAGGGTGGGGCGGGGATGGGCTCCTATGACGTCAGAGGGCGGAGGAGTGGTTGCTGCACCTTAAGTGCGCATGACGGTTTGGCCGGCTGTCTTGGACAGGCCAACCGTCATGCACACTTAGCATATGCTCCACCAGGCTGTGATTCACAGCCTGGGTGGAGAACATGCACAGGCTGTCAGTTTCCATTTGTGCGCTGAACCACGGCGCTCAGACCAATCATGACGCTGCTGTCATGGTGACTGCAGCATGGTGATTGGCTTACGGGAGCCTCAGCGAGGACGAAGAAGAGGCTGCGTTTGGTGAACCGCGACGAGCAGGGAAGTCTTTTTTTTTCTATACCCCACCTCCCCACCCCGCCACCGTTCCCTGCCATTCCCTGCCAGACACCACTGGTTACTGGTTGTCAGCAGCTGTGTCCCCTGCGCTTCCCCTGAAAGAGCATGACTCCTCCAGGCGATCCCCGTTTCCTGGCTAACAGTGTTCCCTGCTGCTGTACAGAACATTTTATAAGTTATGAAACTTACAGAGAGTAATAAAGCAGGCAAACAACGAATTATGGCTCGACTTTGTGTCCAATATTAGCAGCCTACACAGAACCGTAACAGCCAAGTAGAGCGTTATTCTAAGCAGCAGTACATGTATGTGTTCCGTCTAGTATATATTTAATTTATTAAGTGAAGTTTATAAAATAATGAACTAAATGGAAGGGCACACATGAATGTTAAACTTTATTCTTGTAATGACGCTACTCTTCTATAAAAGTCAATGTCTGTATAGTAATGTAGTCCTTTATGAGAAGTCAACAATGCATTAATTTCTCTATTTATTACTGGTTTTAGCACGGTTTGTTGGATTGCTCCGCTTCTTAATTACGTCTGTTTGATTTGAAATGTACTTTTTATGCTACAGAAATAAAGTGCTTGACTTGAACTCAGTGCTGTCAATGTCACTGAACAGCATCACAGTATGTGGTTAAATGCAATCTACTGTCTGATGAACACTTTATCATGCTTCTGAAATGTGCTATTCTATGCAGGTATTCACTCTATGCAAAGGGGTAATAGCCTGCTCATTGTGATGCATTGACACTAAAAGAAGGGAGTGTAAAGTGAAAATGAGTGCTTCAAAAACAGAACTGCTGACATATCTTAAGTAACATGACTGAATGGCTGGCACCAGATTAAGCCTAAAATGTAGTTTATCACAGGCAATAAAGATGCCTTTTCAGTTTGAGCTATTTATTTTAAAAGACAGCCTTTTAAAAAAAAATCATCAAATGTTTGTAGAGTCATTATTGACATTTAAAATAACTAGAAGGTTCTAACTCAAAAAATGTTTTGACAAGTGGGGGAAGGCGCTCATAGGCAGTGATGGAGAAACTAATGTTCTATGGTGTCAATGTTTTTCACCAAAGCTGAAAAGTAATCCACTGTCCTTGGTATGTGAATGACTCCCATTGAGTGCTTATGAGAGGATCTCATGATCATGTTGGGTTGCAAGCATCTTTGGGATAAGTCCAGGAAAAGCAGGCCAGTTACAGCTTCCCCAGGAGATATCTGCTCAGGAGTAGGCTTCCGCTTTCTGCCGCAAAGAAGGAATTTTCAGTCAAAGGCTTACTTGAGTCTTCATTTCATGGGATCGGTGATGGTTCACTGGGTGGAAGATGCATTCTAGGGCTGCCTGCTGACTCCACTTACTGTGGTCACGAGGTCTGAGCAGTGTGATGGTGTAAAAGCTTGAGGATAGTGGTTTTTGCAACAATAATGAAGTCCTGTCACACAGAGAGCATGAAGGACAAAGGTGTTCCATGGAGATGCTGACATTGGATCTCCATGGCAACACCCATATTTGTGGCCTTCAAACTGATCTCCTCGCGATGGTAAGAGGCCAAACTTTGGTAGTAGGGGCACGCCAGGGAAAGGAACAGGCATGTTGCCGAGATAAGTATCAAAATCTTGCGTCACGTGGGGCTTGAACAATATAGGTATGGAAAACAGGTGGAATGGACATCCTTTCTTGTGGTATGCGGGGACAGGTGCAAGGGGCAAAGCATGGGTACGCTCGCCTGCAATGTGAAGGTCTAGTGCTGGAGTGCTAGATTGTATACCTTTGGGGGGGGGGGGATGTTTTTGACAGAAGAATAAAAAACGATGTGAGGCTAGGGGCCCAATGGCCGGAAACTCATTGGAACACATGAGAAAATGCTTTTAGGATGTAAGTACCGGGAAGAAAGTTTCTCATGGTACGATGTATCTTGTGGCCATGCCTAAGAAAGAAGGGAATTACATTTGATCAAAATGAGCGCAATCAGGCGAGGCCTTGTTGACAGCATTCTTTAATTCAAACATTGTTTTATGATGGATTTTAAAGGCGGTAGATCGAAGACCCGAAGGCTTTAATCATAGATCATGGAAACGAATAACAGCGATTTGAGTTCTTGTTACATCGTAGATACGGATGCTGAAGCGCATGGAGGTGTAATATAAAAGTGCCCTGCTCTACTTCCTGCAGACTCACCGATTGGTGGTAACTGTGAAATAAATGTCTAAAGATAGTTCCCTGGTGGCTGCAGCCAGAGGGGCTTCAACGAGAGGTGCAGAGAGGCAATTGTGTAGATGTGCGAGGCCTTGCCACAAAATATGACAGAAGTTTCTCAATTTGTCTCACTTAAAGTGAGGAAACCTGCGATTAGCAGGGCACCCCAATACATAGGAAGGGCAGGGCTTGTGTATGTAAAGAGGTTGAGTTGGGGGCTGCAGAGAGAAACCTGCTGAGAAACAAATTGAGGGCCCCAGTGTATCAAAGCATAGTCTGAATGGTAACTAAAGGGCTCATTCCGATAGAGGGAGGACCGCCACCGTCAGCCCATCAGTGGTGGTCCCCCCGCCAATCGTAAGGGCCAATCAGACCGGCACATTATGATGGCTGTTGGATCAGTAGTGGTCAGAAAATCCGACCGCCATGGTTCCGATTGAATCTCACCGCCAGTCGCACTGCCCGCATAGCCCAGAATGGCGGCAGTGCCTGTTAGGCACCGCTGGTCAGATTAGGATGTCAATCCATGCCTGCCTTTCCATGGCGGTTCAACCGCCATGAAAAGGCTGGCAGGGATGGACATTGGGGGCCAGTAGCGGGCCCCCCATCCCCCTAAACATTTCCTTTGGGTTTTGGGGGCACCCACCATGTTAAAGGTGGGTGATGTGACCGCCACGGTAGCGGTCGCATCCTAATTCCTATTGTAGGACTGCTGCACGGTTGGCGGGCAGTCCCAGATAGGAGACGATGGCGGATGGACTGAAGTCTGTCCGTCACCGCAGTGGGGCCCTAAGTGTGCAACAAACAGGAAATCTATATTTTCTTTGCCTCCTAAAGTCTAGGAGGGGAGTAGAAGAAAGAGAGCTGAAGCAAACTGTGTTTGTGTGGATTGTTAGCATGCAATGATGGATGTTGATGGTGCTTGACGGAGAGATGGACAGACTGATAGTCTCAGGAATCTTCTGGCAAGGCAGTTGAGCTAAAGCCACTGATGCTCTTCTCAATGTGCACTTTAGACATGTATTTCCTCTGCGGAAGTGCTATCCACATATAGCTGTGTCTTTTCAGGCAGGAATTGGAACCTGATGCATGAAAAGTTTGGTTGCAACTTTGGTCTACCTTTCAGATGGTTTCAGGCAGAGGAGAAAGGATGATGTTTTGAGGATATTCCAGCCTGTATACTTTATTAAAGGTGGTTACTCCTTCGTGGCTTGAGGCAGCCTTTCCACTGTGCAAAGGGAAGCAGAGCACATGAAAGAGAGCACGCGTGAAATATGGGAGGCGCTGGATTTCTAGGGGTGCACAGGTAACATATAGATGGATGACCTTGCTGGGCTAGGGAAGAAACTGAAGTAGGAATATGAAGTGGAGGACTTGTCAGTAGCTTGATAATGACGTGATTTTAGTTCTTCTTGTGTTTTAGATGAAAGCCAATAAAATGTCATCTGATCCAATGAAATGGTTCTACAGTTATTCTTATGGAGCAATGTTTTAGACTTCCAACGTGTCTGATGGATCTCCTTGATGGATTTGTTATTGGACGTTGTGCAGGACTGAAAACTAGGCCAGGCCGGGAATGTATGACATTACATCGAAAACTATTACAACGCATACCTTTACAACATGGTCAATACAACACAGCTTCCATTACAACGCATGCCATTACAACGTAAACCATTACAACATATATTCCATCACAATGAAAATGACTATTCTTACACCACAGGTGCTTACCTCAGGGAAGGTGCTGGTTAGTGAGGGATATGCATTGTAATGGCATGCGTTGTTATGGATCTTGCGTTACTTCGACTGTGTTGAAAAGGAATTGCATTGTAATGCCTTTCTTGTAATGGATATTTCCCCCTGGCCGGAGTTCACGGACCAAAAAACTCTACCGCACTATGCAGAGTCCTGCAAGTGGCAGAGAGCAGTGAGAAACACCTTTCACTCTGATTTTTAGCGCCAGGTGTTTGTTCCGTGCTGGAAAATCAGCGCCAATGGCACCATGCGTAGCGCAAGAGGGGACTGCTTCTTTCTGCCACTCGAGTAGATTTTCTACTCGAGCTGCAGCTTCCTCAACGTGATCAGATGGTTTTTCAACATGAGTGGTCAAGACCATTGATGACCACCCACATTGAGAAATCTCGCTGGGAGGGGGCCTAGCGTTGGATTTTCCTCACTCGCACATGCCAACATAACGTAGGCAGCGTGGAAAACACTCTGCCCCGTGAGTTTTTCAAAACTCCACGTGCTCCACCGAGTGTGGAAAAACTGTGAAAGGAGCAGAGTTCACCACCCAGGCCTACTGAAAACAGGGGTTTATGAACCTGCTGGGCAGCTCTCCTGTGGGGCTTAATGGAAGTGCGAGGTGAGAGCCTGTCTATCAGCAAACACTTAGTAAGATTATTCTTGCATTAGCATGAGCGCCTTTGTATAATAAAGCTATATGGATCATTTCTCACAGATGTATCGCCCAAGGGTTTGTCGGTTTTTGGGCGCTGCCCTAGCCAAACAAATGATTTTAAAATTGCACACATATTTGGATTAGTAATTACTGCTGCCCTGCTGCTCAGAAGCACTATTGGAACATGTGTTGTCTCAGTGCTGGAGTTGCAGAGAGCCCATACTACAGGAGTGATCTGACTTGAAAAAAAACTTTGAATTATTTCTATGAACACATCAAGCACTATTGCTTACTTTCATGGCTTTCTGGTCGGACTTGTGTTTATCTATATTTAATCTACTCTGATGCAGCAAGGCCTCTGGTGACAAGAGAGGCGTGCAGCCAGGTGCCCGCCATTTATTCTGTTTTTCAATCCCATCCCGAGCTTTGCTGCAAGCAGGGATTTCTTATTTACCTTCATCACTCTTTGCGCGGGTGGTCTTTCCATGCACGATGTAAGTATTTGTTTTCAGTATGTCCTACGTCAAAAAAGCCTGATAGTACTATATTCTTTGGTGGTGGCCTGCACACTCTGCCACACAAGGATCCACCATTAAATCCAGATTTTTCTCCCTAATATTCTTTGTCATTTTCAACATTTTTACAACTTATTGTTCATTAATTCTAGGGATGTGAAGTCTCTAATTTCTCCTATGTGCTGAGAATGACTTGATCAACACTGGAAGGTACTCAAATGAGCCAATCATGTTGTCACCCACTAAAAGTAAATTATTCCAGCTAGATTTACCCTTTTTCAAATGGCTCGCTTTCCCATACTGGCTATGATCATTTATATGTCCACTGTCTTTGAGGTATGTTTCAGATTTGGGTCTGCTCAAGTCCAAAAAATAGCTGGTACAACAATAATGTAAAGTGCCAAGTATATTTATTTGCCTTTGAACTACAGTATGAATCAAATACGTTTACCCACTACTCCCTTCTGCTTAAATGATAGTGGTTTTTTAAACCCACCTGGATTGTCTTTGCATTTAAATAGAAAGTATATTTAGCGTTGGCATCTTATACATGAAAGTATACCATCTTTTATTTTCGAAACTGCAGCGCGATTCAGTTTTCCTCCCAATCAGCACCTTTACTATGTTATTGTTAACTATAATCAAATAGCATCTGTATTTTGTTTCTGTAGCCATATCAAAATAATTGATTGATTGAATACTTTATTCGATAACAATGTATCATAAAAGTAAATACAATACGACAAACATAGAACCATAAAATTAATAAAAAAGACATATAGAAATATGCATAGTTTTCTTAAAAAAGCTAAAAATACATAAAAAATAGAACATAAAAGGCTCAGATAAAAAAACAGACATCCTAAGGCACAGCAAGGGAGAGCACATCAAATCTAAAGAGAGTATTTCATTAAGTGGAGAATTGCATAGAATTACAACCCAGAACTACATAGTTCAATAAGCTTAGTTCGTATTTGCCATGCTTTCCCAAGATATTTAGCCACCCCACAGATTACCAATAAGGATGTGGTGTCCGTTGTTAGGATGCGGAGGGCAACAGACGACTGCCTAGTACCCAAACCTCTACAAACTGGGCTCAGCCAACGTTTTCTGGGCATCTTATAAGCTTTACAGGCGAACAAGAAGTGGCCCAGTGATTCGGTAGGGTTAGAACATCCCGGGCAAGTTGTGTGGTGGGTTTTATGGTTTTTCCAGCCTATTGTGAAAGTGTTCAGTGGTAAAGTACCTAGCCTCATTTTAAAAAACAAAACTCTATCCCTTGGTGAGGAGATAAAGTCAAAAAATGGTTCCCACTTTGGTGTTGGCTTACAAATCAGAAATGTATCAGTTAGGGGGCCCAGCTTTGGGTTTTTCAAGACCGCTGCATCTATATTTGCCCAATATAATTTCTTAATGATGTCTTTTTGCGGAGGCTTCTGCAGGAGCCATTCTTCTTCTAGCCCCAAGCTGAGAACCAGGTCCTTTAGGTTTTTTAACCATGATATTACACCAACACCATTTAACGCAATGAGTTCGTCAAGGACCGCGGCATAATTACTAAGTTCCGGGGTCCTTCTAAGACGAACCCAAAATAATAGGGGGCGAAGCCCAAGGATGTCTTTAATAGAATGGCGTCCCAAATCATAAAATAGAGGTTTAAGAGGGGTGGAAAGCGGGAGGCCCATAAGCTCTCTCAAAAATTTATGTTCTGCTGTGACTAAACTAATGACTCTTTCAAACCCCCATAGTTCAGAGCCATAAGAAGCAGCAGACAATGCCTTACCCTCATATACTACTAGCGCCGGGCTAATAGGTTTAGTAGAGGATAGACGGTGGTCTTTAGAGATTGCTCCTGTTACTCTTTTAAAATTTAAAGACATCTTAGTGATGTGAGAGTCCCATTTCATTTTGGAATTAATCCTGACCCCTAAGTAGTCAAATGCATCAACCTCCTCGAGCGGGGTGCCGTTTAGTGCGATATTGATTTTCTTGTGTTTTTTGTTTCCAGTCAGTACCATCAATTTGGTCTTAGTAGTGTTAATAGTAAGACCGCGATTATCGCAAAAGGCACCAAACCTATCAAGCAGTTTCTGGAGGCCCATAGGAGTTTTGGACATGAGGAGCGTGTCATCTGCAAAGAGGAGGGTAGGAGTTTTTTCCCCCGCCAGGGACGGTGCATCCGCTGAGACCTCCCTCAAATGGTCTGCCACCCCATTAATAAAGAGGGAGAACAGAGTCGGAGCCATCACACATCCCTGGCGGACCCCCCTCTGGACAGGAATTCGTTCAGTCAATTGACCTTCGGATCCCCATCTAATTCTTGCGTATGTACCATCATGCAACCTTTTAATAAACTCCAAGAGATATCGTGGTAGCCCCATTTCATGTAAAACCTGCCACAATTTGACCCGAGGAACAAGGTCGAATGCCGTTTTGAGGTCAATAAAGGCCAAGTATAAAGATCCTCCACCAATCAGAACGGTCTTCCAATAAGTGGCTACGAATCTGAACACTTGGTCCATAGTACCTACTTTCTTCCTAAAGCCAGCTTGTAGGTGAGTTAAGATATTTCCCTCTTCCAGCCAAGTCCCCAAGCGTGAGTTAAGGACCCTGCCAACCACCTTTTGGATGACATCAATTAGACTTATCGGTCTATAGTTGGCAGGGTCCTCTCTCGCCCCCTTCTTGTAAATGGTGACCACCTCCGCACCCTTCCAGGAGTCTGGGACTGTGTGGCCACACAACAAGAGGTTCATCATGTTAAAGATAAGATTTGCCCAAACAAGGGGGTTGTGAAGGATCAGATCTCCTGGGAGGCCATCCGGGCCTGCTGCCTTCCCAGGTGCTATGCTTTTGATAGCGGTCTGAACTTCCGTGAGGGTAAAAAAAAAAAAAAATCTGCTGGTTCAGGCTGCGGTGCAGTATAATTGTGGAGAGAGTTGGCACTGGCAGGGTGGGCAAGCTCTACCTCATTGCAATATAGATTGGAGAAGTGCGCAGACCACTGCTGTTCGGTTATATGGTTTGGAAGTGGGTCAGAGTCTCTTCTGGTTAGTTGAGTTATTAAAGTCCAGAAGGTACTAGAATCTTTTAAAAAGGCTGCGTTCTTTAGTGCTAGCCAATGATCCTCCTCCCAGGTCCGTTTAGCCTCTACTATAGATTTTTTGTAGGCTTGTCTAGCCAACCTGGCTGCTACAGAATCTCTTTTGCAGAGGGCGAGAGAGATCGCCTTTCTTCGGGATCTGCATTCGGAAGTATACCATGGATTACCTTTCTTGATTGAGAACTTTGTGCCAGCCATTGGTTTTATTTTGAAATGGGAACCAATATCCTCAATAAAGGTTTTATAAATATTGTTGAGGTCTGTACCGTGTGTCTCTACCTTCCGGCTAGTAAGGAGAGCAAATTCGGCAGCCTTAGTTGCCACTTGGCTGTTTATGCAATCTAAAATACCAGTGTGACATGATACTTTGTGCCATTTCAGCTTTCTATTGCAGTTTGTGGGAATTACTGCTTTTGAGGATAGGTTCGAATTTAGAGCTTCAGGCCTTATATGCCATTTTAAAATTGCACAAAGGGGATTGTGGTCGCTATCTAGCGTCTGAACTACTTTCATATCTACCACATTGGGCCAAAATTTCACGTCAACAATGAAATAATCAATGCGCGACGGCCCATTTAGTCTGTTAAAAGTCATGGACCCATGGGGATCAGAGGGGGTTCTTCCGTTTAATGCTCGGAGGTTGTATTCCAGAGTAAGGCCAGTGATCTGAAGAGCTCTTGCTGACCATCTTTTAATGGGACTCAAATTTAGGGGCGGAATACAGTTTTTGGTATCATCCTCATTAGAGCCCAGAAGGTCTGCGTCTCTTAGTGGTTCGTATGTACAGTTCAGATCACCACCCAGAATTATATTAGAGAGAGGTGGAATACATGACAGGGCATCCTCCAAAGTAGAGATGGTAGCAGAATTTTTGTTAGGGGGGCCTCCCCTCACATATACATTAAAAAGATCAATTCTAGAGCCATTCCAGTGCCGTTTAAAAGATAAGTGGAGGATGTCTGGTGACTTAGCATTATGGACTTTGATGTCCAGGTTAAGTGTAATCTTGATCCAGATATGCAGGCCACCAGAAGGGCGGCCCACACCCTGGTGCACTGCCGGTATGTAGAAAGTAGAATAACCGGACATGTAAAGAGGGTCCAAACTCCAGGTCTCCTGGAACATACAAATTTCATATTGGTTGACAAAATCGATCCAAACCGTATTAGCCAAATGTTTCTTAAGGCCTGCAATGTTCCATGAGAGTATTTGGATAGTACCAGGGTTGCCCCCTCCACTAACTAGTCCAGTATTGGGCAGAGTTAAAGCACAATGATCCTTGGCTGGTTGTATATCTGATAAGCCACAGGGGGGGTGCTGGTGATGTGCTTCTGGAATAAGTCAGTCCACATCCTCTAATCCTCTAAGTGAGGAGAAACGATTAAAAATTGGTATGTTAAACACAGGAGGGCCTGTCTTTAGCCAGGAGAGAGTGTTGGAGTGTGTTGAGTTCCTAATTAAACTTTGTGGATAAAAATAAGTTAAATCGAAGGTGCTAATGGCGCTCTGGTATTGGGGTTGAAAGTAGTTGACTATATGTTTGGTTGCTCTGTGGTCTCTGAAGTTGACAACAATTACGTCTCCTTCAATGTCCTTAGGCCGTGGGCCCACCCAACCAAGCCTGCGAACATTCAGTAGTTCGCCATTTATACTGTAGGGTAAAGGTCTATTCTTACCCAACCAATGTAAGACCTTGTTTTTGAGGTCAGAGTAACCCTCTTTCCTTCCTGCCTCTAATACGGGGACACCTGTCATCAGAACTACATAGGGAGCTGCTTCAGGTGGTAAATGTATATGATCAAGACTCGCACCATGTATTTTGTTCAGAGGGGAACCAGAAGATAGATTGTTTGCGGGCGGGTGGGAGCTATTGGAAGGAGAAGGAACATCAATTAGCTTTCGGTTAGGTGTAGGGTTAGTCACCTTTGGTAGAGTGTATGAGGTTTTAACTTTGGGATACTCTGCACAGCTGTGCCTGTCAACCGGCGCTGGGAGTAAATTAGAAGAAGAAGTACCATTTGATGGTACCGAGACCTGAGGCAGTGTATCTTTTGGTTGGGCAACATTTTTCAAAACCAACTGCTCAATCACCCCAAGTTGATTCGACACCCCCTTCATCCTTTCTATTAGAGGAAGAAGAAGTGATTTTACTAATGTCTCAAGTCGGCACATAATGTCGTCGTGTGAAGAGACAAAGTTAGGAGGGTCCGAGGCTAATGATTGTTCGACGGCTGGCGGAGAACAGTTTGCAGTGTTCTTCGCTGGGTTATAATTAGCAGTGCCCGGACAGTTCGTTTTGGAGGGTTTTTTCCCTCCTTTCTTCCTTTTCTTTGAAGGAGGCGGACCTGTAGTGTGACTTCTCCTTCCCATCCTTTGCGAGCTAGGATCAGAAGTGGTAGATGGAGATCCAGCAGCTTGTAGGGACAATGACGTGGAGTCCATAGAGTGGTGTTCAACAGGATTAGAAGCAGGCGGTGTTAGTTGTGAGAAAGAGTGTGGCACTGTCTTATTCACATGAGCTGGCGGAGACAGAAGACAGGCAGTCTGGCTGGAAGTAGGTATAGCCAGCTCCGGTGAAACAGCTAGTTGAATGGGGCCGAGTGAAGATCTTTTAGAGTGTAAATGCTCGGCCGATAGGCGTCGTTCAACTATAGCAATCTCCTGTTCCAAAACAGAAGCAGCTCTTGTGATGAAGCTGTCCAGGGTGCCTCTGACTGAACCTCCCAGCGTAGCTGGATTGCGAAAGGGGGTTGGTTTTGGCATAATTGACAGTATGAATGGCAATACCCAACAATAAGGGTCCACAGAGTCACACACCTCTGATGTGGGATACTAATACCCAATACAGCGAGCAACTGTTAGGCAGGATATAACAGCAATAAACGTGAAGAGACAAAGTACCTTAGAGTTAGGTCGATGACGTTGGAGACTGGGCCCAGCCCTGCCTCGGTCTGCCACGGACGGCCACAGACGGCCCGCCCTCTGCCCGGGCTCAGCCCGGCGCTGACCGCGCGCGTCCCGCGACGCGGAGGGAGCCGCGATGTTTTTATCGCCTCCGGTCGCGTTGGCGGCGTCACCGGCCGCAAAGGAGCCTGGGGGCTGTAGTCTCACCCCGCTCTCGGCCGCGAGGTGCTATGGCGGCGGCGGGGGAGACACACAGCAGGAAACGGCCCAAGAACGGCGGCAGCAGCGGAACAATGGCGGGTCCACAAGAGGTTCACCCAGCAGGTAGGCAGGCTCAAAATTAGGCGCTTCCCGCTCCCCAGAGGGAGCCGCGATGTTTTTATCGCCTCCGGTCGCGTTGGCGGCGTCACCGGCCGCAAAGGAGCCTGGGGGCTGTAGTCTCTCCCCGCTCTCGGCCGCGAGGTGCTATGGCGGCGGCGGGGGAGACACACAGCAGGAAACGGCCCAAGAACGGCGGCAGCAGCGGAACAATGGCGGGTCCACAAGAGGTTCACCCAGCAGGTAGGCAGGCTCAAAATTAGGCGCTTCCCGCTCCCCAGAGGGAGCCGCGATGTTTTTATCGCCTCCGGTCGCGTTGGCGGCGTCACCGGCCGCAAAGGAGCCTGGGGGCTGTAGTCTCTCCCCGCTCTCGGCCGCGAGGTGCTATGGCGGCGGCGGGGGAGACACACAGCAGGAAACGGCCCAAGAACGGCGGCAGCAGCGGAACAATGGCGGGTCCACAAGAGGTTCACCCAGCAGGTAGGCAGGCTCAAAATTAGGCGCTTCCCGCTCCCCAGAGGGAGCCGCGATGTTTTTATCGCCTCCGGTCGCGTTGGCGGCGTCACCGGCCGCAAAGGAGCCTGGGGGCTGTAGTCTCTCCCCGCTCTCGGCCGCGAGGTGCTATGGCGGCGGCGGGGGAGACACACAGCAGGAGACGGCCCAAGAACGGCGGCAGCAGCGGAACAATGGCGGGTCCACAAGAGGTTCACCCAGCAGGTAGGCAGGCTCAAAATTAGGCGCTTCCCGCTCCCCAGAGGGAGCCGCGATGTTTTTATCGCCTCCGGTCGCGTTGGCGGCGTCACCGGCCGCAAAGGAGCCTGGGGGCTGTAGTCTCTCCCCGCTCTCGGCCGCGAGGTGCTATGGCGGCGGCGGGGGAGACACACAGCAGGAAACGGCCCAAGAACGGCGGCAGCAGCGGAACAATGGCGGGTCCACAAGAGGTTCACCCAGCAGGTAGGCAGGCTCAAAATTAGGCGCTTCTGTTGATTGTTTAATACATTCACATTCCCGGAAATGGTAGTTTTTGATGTTCTGTGATGTTTAAATATAAAATCCCTTGCTTGCCGGACTTTCCACTAAGTCGTGAGAAGGGGAGGGAATAAACAGTATATCTCCCAGCAGATTTACACACCATTTGTGGCTTTATCACCCTCCATCCCTCCCCCCCCAAAAAATCATGATGAAACCCCTTCTGCTGGAAACTCTCAAAGAGCTTCCAAGAGGTTAAATGGTGCCCCAGTGCGGGTTCAGATGATCACGTGATCAAAAAAAGGTGCTCAAAGTTCAAATCATCTCTCACCCTGCCGCCAGCAGACCTGATGCCCAAACACTTGCAAAGAACCTCGACGCATTTCAGGAAAACAATGTAAACAACAAAGCCCCAATTAAAATTGCAACTGCTATACGAACCCTTCAGCATCCTGGTACTCCGGAGACTTCCTGGAGAACAAACACTCAAGCTGTAGACAAGAAAGAAAGTAGAACCCCAGATGACCGCACCCCACAGAAGTCCCTCTGCTCAAAATGGAGACAACACCACATCAGCTAAAGCTAAGTACTGTGCACACACTATCAGTAGAGCTGCCAAAAGAAGCAGAATGCTAGTCAAGACATTCAAGCACTACACCAACCCCTGCTTGAACCTCCAATCTCATACGTCAAAAGTGCAATGCCATCATCCTCTTCCTCTATGGAACAATACAGAAGATCTAGAAGCGCACATCACCCCTACTTCTCTGACACCCCCACACTGCATCCCACATCAGTATTCTATAATCCCTGCCTCTTACACTTACTTTGTCAACTCCATCAAAGCCTCAAATTCCTCCTATGAATACAGGTTCTTACACTCATCTTTCATCAATGGGCCCCCAGGAGAATCTCAGCCACCCACACTTATGATCGTCAATGCCTTCCTCACTCGAGGAATCTTCTCTGTAGCTCTCATGACCGATGAGATGCTCCTCCAGTCCCTATGACCTCAAAAACGCCTGGCCCATCACTCACATACCTTTCATCTTCACGATCATCCATGCACAACCCCAAAATCGCCCTTCAATATCAACCAACTTTTGCATAACTACCAATATGGCTTTAGAATGCAATAAAACACAGAGGGAGCTACATAACAAATCATAAATTGCACCTTTCTAACCACAAATAAATATGACCCCTGCCTCCTGATACTGCTGAACCTCTGAAACACCTTCAATACTGTTGATAATACCACTCTCATTCACACCCTGAAGTCTCAAATTGGGTTCACTAGCAAAATCCCTCACTCGTTCTCCTCATACTTCTAGAAATGACAACAGTTCATTCAAACAGACACTTTATGTTTATGAGAATCCATATCACCTGATGAGTATCCGCACGTCCCCCTTCAAACTCTTCCCATTGATGGCATCAATAAACTTCATTAGAACACAAAAGAGACATACCTCTACCTGAAACTCTGCTCCGTTGTAGACATGCTATGCCTCAAACACCACCTGCATCTTATGCAGACCAGTATGACCAGCACCTACATGTAGCTCAATCTCACCAAAACACAGTGGCGGCTGGTAGGGAAAGGTGGTGGGGAGGTCAAGGGATGGTGGGGGTAGAAAATAAAAAAGAAAGAAATAAGAAAGACAATGTGCCTGCTGGTAGCGTCAACAGCCACCGCCTCTCTGCTGCCCCTCCTCCGTCGCAGGAAGTACCTAGGGTCCCTAAGCCAATGACAACTGTTCTGAACGCCGCGGTTCCGTACTCAGATGGGGACAGGGTGCCTATGCATGTTCCCCACCAGATGTGTAAATTTTGTCTGGTGGGGAACATGCAAAGTGTGCATGACTGTTTGGCCTGTGAAACGGTGCACTGAAGTCGCTGCTATCTGGCAATTAAGTTGCTGCGCGGTATCTGAATTTCGCTCGGATGCATAAAGGGCATATTTACTAGAGGATTTACTCGTCATTGGCCGAAAAATCGTCACTAACCTCATCTGTTATGGAGGCCATATGTTGAATTGAATTTACAGCAATATTGAACCCGATTGATATATAAATTGTTCATTTGGGATGCTCAGTTAAATTTTATGTCCTGAAGATGACCGTGGACTAATGCCAAAGGTCGAAACGCCGTCGACGCAATTGTGGCCGCAATTATTGGAGGACACATTTTTCTGTTTGTTGGAGTTTATGCAATGTTCTGAAACTCCCGCTTTTATGTAATTTTCTCCTTGTCTGCTACTTGTCTGGTTATGTATGTTTTTTATATGTTATATGTACCAGCTTATAATACTGAGCCTAGTTGATATGTTTCATTGAATACATTTTGTATGTTTTTTCTATTAGGGCCCTTTTCTTCTTGTATCTCAATGTGTGCATTGTTATACATATAATTTGTGTCCCATTAACTGTTTTTATATTTACTGTGATAACTTGAACACTCTGAACCTTTGTTTGGAATAAGGCCCAAGACGGCCAGCCAAACAGTCATGCACATTTTGAGTGTGCTCACCACTTCTCGCCCTGGGCCCTGCTCTGGTCGGCCCCACCCCTCCCTGCACCTAGGAATGAAAAATAAAATGATAATAATGCTCTGTTAGCAGAGGATCTGCCTGTGACAGAACAGAATATTTACTAATTGTAAGAGCTAATCCAAATTGAGTGTATCTTATCACACTCTCACAGAACACTTTCTCTGCTGACGAAAGTGAAACCTTACCTCCAAGAAGGCAACTTCAGGGCTGCCACTCAAGCCCTCCTACTCACCCATGTGGATGGTGGCAACACTAATCTCCATGTCCTCCCAGCCAACCTTAAAATTGACCTCCCTTATAGGCATCATAAACACTACGGAATGCCTAATAAAGGACTTGAAGAAATCTGACCAGATCAGTCCCACCCTGATGGAAGTCCGCTTGCTCCCTTTGCCGGCCTGCATCATCTTCTAAACCAGTGGCATTATCTATAAAGCCCTCACATCCCTTACCTTCTTCTTATCTGGCTGGCAAGATCACCGTACACAGTGGCTCTCATCCTACCATCAGCCAGAACACCATCAGACTGGAGACAAAAAACGAAAAATAAAAAATACTCAACTAGCCTCTCCATTTTATGCACACCTGATCTGAAACAACATTCCCTTATCCGTCAGGACTACCACACCATGCTCCTGTGTGAGAAAGCACCAAAGACTCACCTCTTTATACAGTACTAAATCATGAGAAAATACCAGTCCATCACCGATACCAGAACCCAGCTATGTTATCAATTACTCATTTACTATCTAGTTGTCATTGACATTGCACAGTGTTTCCCTACATTTTGGCTAGGTTCATGGCATACAAATACCATATACATATACACCCAAACTCTATGTCTCTTGCTCTCTCTCTCTCTCTCTCTCTCTCTCTCTCACTCTCTCTCTCGCTCGCTCTCTCTCTCTCTCTGTCTGTCTCTTATAGATATTGTACATCCAAAAAGAATGATCTCATTCTGTACAATAACACACTTATCGTACAGTGCTCACTTTCAACCATTTAGCTCAGCCAAACTGTGAATCTGAGGAAAAATTTAAAAAAGCCAGTCCTTACCAGTTTCCCAATTTGAACAGAAAAAAGTAATCAAGTGAGCACATTACCAAACGTTTAAAGTCCCAGTCAAATGCGTTATACATAAACCTGATACAATATTTATGGTATGTAGTAGCAAGCAGCCAAGCATAACTGTGTTTCACTCAAGCCTGCCGGAATTAATCAAGGTGGAAAGGACCAGTTGTAAGTGGCACATGTGAATTTTGGTGCTTTAAGTATCAAAAACCACACAGCATCAGCATCAGCCCCACCAGTGTCCTTTGTCAACAAGACAGCCTGCAGACCAGGGCATTTGACTTTTGTTTGACAGAAGTGCTAATTTTCGTCTCTGTCTCCTTGCACGTTGCCTGCCTTACATGACTTTATCTGTTCTGTCTGTGCGCAACTCGCTGGACCCCATCAGCGATTCATTTGAGAATTTTACCAAGGCGGAGTGATTTTTATGACAAGCTGCGGTGTTCGATGCAACTTGCTGGACCGCATCAGCGATTCAATTGAGAATTTTATCGAGACTGGGTGATTTTCATGACAAGCTGGGGTGTTTGATGGCTAATGGCTGTTTGATCCTATTTGTTTGAAGATTTGTGACTTTTGAACACCAGCTCTTTGGCGCACCAGAGGGGTTTTGGTTATTTATTCTGGCGGTTTCTGCAGCATCTGTTTGTTTGGGGACAAGCTACTGGATTGGATTTACTACACCATCTGTTTGTTTGGGGACAAGCTACTGGATTGGATTTACTGCTCATCGCAAGGTTATCATTTGGATTTTGTTCATTGACCTGGTGGACATGCGATGAATGGCCGTTGTTCACTTACTTGTTTTAAAGGCTTCGCGAGCTCCAACGCGCGCTGCTGGCTCCATGGCAACGATCTTCACGCGGCTTGGAAGAACGCTTGGATCGCGTTGAGTAGAAACTGACGCTCCCGTTACGCTGTACGCTGTGGCGGCCATCTTAGATTGGGCTATGTTGACGCATAGCGTCACTAAACGTGGCGGCCATTTTGGATTGGGTTACAAATTTTTCTTCGTGTTTTAACTGTGATGGCGATGGCGATTCTTATGGTGCTTTTCTGGGATCGGAATCTACCGGCTCGATGTGTTTCTCTTCTATTAGCCACAAGGGAGTCATTGCACTACATGGTCTTGGATCCCAACAACCACAAGAACTTGGTGATGATCTCGGAAGAAAGACTTTAATTGAGTTTTTTTTACTGTTTAACACTGTTTGGTGGGGGGGGTAAAGTGTGGACCCTATTATGATATTGTATGTGGTTGTGGGGCATTTGGTCTATAGTGTATCCTGGTTTGGGGATGTTGTATCTTTCCATGTGGAGATCAGTTTCTTTTAGGGGATGTGCGTAATGTCTTTGTTTGGTATTGTAGAATAGTGGGGGTGTGTAGTGTCCCTGGTCACTTTAGTGTGCGTTGTTGTGTTAATACACTTTAAGTTGTACGCTTCCTGATGAGTACTTGGAGTTTAGGGGATAGAGTATTCACCCCTAGTATTCTTTTAGCCTTTGGTTAACCATTTTTGTGGTTATTTGGTTGAGATTAGTGTGTCACCTGTGTGAGTGGAAGGTTTCTCTCACTGTTTGGACTGTGTTAAGAGAAGACACCTTCTTACGAAGCTTCTCTGTGTTACCTCTGATATGTGGTAATTAGTGGACATGAGTTTGTCAGTTTCCCTCACTGTTTGGAATGTGTGGGTGAATGGTCTTTCCTTAGTTATGAGAAGACACCTTCTTACGAAGCTTCTCTGTGTACCTCTTATTTGGTAATTAGTTGACATGAGTTTGTCAGTTTCCCTCACTGTTTGGAATGTGTGGGTGAATGGTTTTTCCTTAGTTATGAGAAGACGCCTTCTTATGAAGCTTCTCTGTGTTGCCACTGATTTGTGGTAAAAGGTTGACATGAGTTTGTCAATTTCCCTCACTGTTTGGAATGTGTGGGTGAGTGGTTTTTCCTTAGTTATGAGAAGACGCCTTCTTATGAAGCTTCTCTGTGTTGCCACTGATTTGTGGTAAATGGTTGACATGACTTTGTTAGTTCCCTCACTGTTTGGAATGTGTGGGTGAATGTTTTTCCTGGTTTGAGAAGACACTTTCTTATGAAGCTTCTTTATATGTATCTTGTTATGAGTCTTACGAGGATTCTGCGTTTACTTTGATATGAGTCTAACGTGGTTTCTCTGGTTTTACCTTTGAAATATTAATTTGACTTTTAGTGATGGTTGGTGCGTGAATTGTTGACTAAATGAATTGTCATGCATTTAATTTGTTTGATATGTCTTTGATTCATTGCTCATTGTCTTTTCATGCATTTTTGATATTCTAATGTATTTCCTGTCTTGATTGCCTGATGTACTTCCATTTGCTTTTATTGTGTTTTGGTTTCCTTAGAAAGGGGGATGTGTTATAATCTACTGTTTGCCGTTCCCCTTTGCCTATGTATCTCTTCCCTACTGCTCAGCCAGAATGAGAGTTAGTGTGCTTGGAAATGTCTGGAATGTTGGATGATTGATGATGTCGTGGAATGCTTGGGTGCCTGGTGAGGCTGTGAGTGCCAGTTGGAGTGAGCAGGCTGAGCAGCAGGGAGGCTGCCCCTGGTGGGGCATCACCTGGACTTCCAGTAATCTACCTAAGGCTGTACTTGAGAATAAACCTACAGCATACCTATACTTAACCTGGCTACCGGACTTTTATTTAATTACAACAATTTTCCATTATCAGGGACAAACTAATAACTTAGTGCTATATATTGCACCAAATGAATTATAATCTAGTGGATTTCATAATGTGTGATAAATATCAGCCAGGCTTCATGGTATGTACTATAGTCTTACAGCCCGATGTAGCGGGCTCTACCGGCCATTAAAGACCCGCTCCAGCGTTCAACAAGGGTCTTTCAACAAGTGAGCGGGCATTTAATGGCCAGTAGAGCCCGCAACGCAGGGCTCTAATGCTATTAGAACATTCCTCCATTAGAGGGCAGAATATTCTAATTTGTAAAACAAAGGCCTCACGGAGCCCGAGGGGGTTGAAATCCTGCAGGTTCTCCTGAGGCCTTTGTTAAACATTGGACTGTTGATACTTCAGCGTTCTACCGGCCATTAGAAGCGCAGAGCTCTCCATTGTTTTCAAAGGAGCGCTCAACATTCCAATGTTCTAATTTTACTTAAATCCATTAGGTTGTTATGGCACTCTTTAGCTGATGTGCTGAAAGCTGTACACACATTGTAGCGGAGAAGGCCGAGGAACGTGCCACACACATAAACATGCACAAGGTAGCATTTATGGATATAAATAATGAAATGCAATTTCTGCTAACGTATTGTCTTAATGTGCTGAAAAGAATTGAGAATGTCAGAGGCAAGACTTGGAAAGAACAATGTGAATTACGTTTCCTTCCATAAAGTAGTAACTTTCTGGCTTTTTCAAAAACCTAAATAAAACTCTGAACAGATGTGGGATAACTAATGGCTGACAGTATGGACAGTGCATTCTGATTTTTTTTTTAGGTTTGGCTTTATGGAATGCCAGAAAGCAGCATCCCTATCATAAAGCCAAAAGGAGGTACCACATGCTAATATGTGCATGCGATTGCTAGATTTGACATTGCTTGAAGCAACTAGCTCAATATTCCAGGAATGGCATTTTGCTTGTTCGCTGTATTGTTTCAACAGCATTTGCTGTTTGCATTGGTTTGAAGCTGGTAATAAAGTTATTCAGACTGCAGAGAAATCATTCTAACCAGGCACTGCATTCTCTCATGGAAATATGGTTTTGCGTGTTTTTACCCTATTGCACATCACCTTTTAAAAATGTATTGAATGGCCCAATGGCGGGTGTCGCCAGGCAGCGCCTGCAGCATGTGCTGCACGGTTTGAGCAGCGCGCTTCGCAGTGGTAAGCGTGCCACTAGAAACGCACCATGTTCGAGGCCAAAGATGTGCTCGGGAATAGCGGTGCCAGGACATTATGTTTTGCTTTCTCTGTGTCTCTAGACACGTCTAACTGTTAACTGTCTCTATTCACATTATTCTGGTAAATGACACATTTTGCAGGTTTTCTAAGGAGTGTTGATGTTCGCTCATTAGCAGCTGCATCTGGAAGGCGTTCTGTGCCGCTCACGTACAGGGCTGTTTAACACAAGATTGTCTGCACACAAATATGAAAGAAAGCATGGAACCAAATTTCAGTTTACATTTCACAGCTATGCATTTTAGCACTATAACATTGGACACCATCATCTATTTTTGTTTTTTTAACCAAAGGCATGGTGCACTGTGGGGCTTGTTGTTCAGCTTTTAACAGTTTCACCATAAGCTTAATACTGGACAGTTGCCGAAGGAACATAACATATTCTCTAACCCTTACAGAACAGGAACAGCACAGGTAAAGCACAGGTAACTAATGCCCTAAAGAGTGAGTGAGAGATGTTAAACAACTGTTGTGGGATTTACAAAGAAGAAGTACAAAACTCCTGGAAGAAGCAGGCAACCCTCTCATGGTTCACATCCATTCATGTACTCATAGGATAAAGAACGCTCACCTGCCTAGTGTGGCGTGCTTTATCAGTGGGTTCCATAGCTTGCACTGGGAAGCATTCAAGAGTACTACTGCTCACTGGTCATACACTCTTCTAGTGAAGGGTTCCCTAATTTGGGTATGGGTATGGTTATGTCACCTATGTCGGCCTTTATGTTCTCCCTTTCTTAAACTGGCAAATCTATATTAAAATTGCATGTTGGTGAGCTAAAAATTTTGTTTACTGGAGACTCCCATCATAAGATTTCAAATAGGAGAGCTGAGCACTGCACCCTACTTTTCTTTTCCATAGGCATGTTTCAGGGCTCGAATATTGCCCTTTGAGGTCAAGCGTCTTGCCCTGCAATATATCTATAGCAACACTAAATATTTTGACACAGTTCCTGCTTCCTTGTGCATTTTCAGTGGCTCTGAAGGACGGTGGTGGTGGTGGTGGTGTGGAGAGGGGACAGTGGGGCAAATGTCCTCAGGCCTGCTGCTGGAAGAGGCCAGCTGCTGGCAAGGCTGTCCACATTGCAGCCTGTTTCACAGGGGAAGTCACTGTAATCGTAGACTGTGCTATGAAACAGGCCTTGCTGCCACGGCCACAGCTGACTGGGTGTTGGAAGAGGAGTCAATGGGTCTTGAGACAGTGAACCAAACGCCCAACACTAACGCATCTTAAACTTTGCTACCAGCGCCAAAAGGGAAGTTCTAGTTAGGCAGAGTAGTCTGGGTCCTATGATTCTCTTCAGCCTCGCCCACATTGCAATCTTCTAGAAAAGCAGTACCGTAGAGGCTAAAGAGAACAGCTCTTAGCTCCTTCTGGATCTCCTGCACTGCTGAACATGTAACTGACTGCCACTTTATTTATAGCTGAGATTCAAACTTTTGCTGTAAGAGTGGTTTGTTTTGTATTGTTTCACTTGAGCACCATAGGCCATTATCATTACTCCTAGTGGCCTTTATTAGAATTAAGGAACCACACCCTTTTTAGGTCTCGCCTAGCGTTGCAGCGCGAATGCACTGCCATCGTTTTGCGAGGCATGCAGTATATACTGTAGTGTGGAAGCTTCATGGAAGCTCCGCCCACTCTCTGCCCATTGGCTTTTGGCTTAAATGCTGCCTTCCGATTGGTTTGAGGCTTGTTAGTCCCTCCTCATTCATCATTTGTATCCTTCCGCGGTTATCGGCCCCTTTATTCCTAACACTATTTTCTTCCCTGTCTCCCCACCCCCCCCCCACCCTCAGTCTGTGACTTCTCACCCTCTCCCATCCCCCCCACTCCCGTTTGTGTTTTCTTGCCTGCCGGCACTTCCGTTTTCATCATTATTGCCACCTTGAAATATGCGAGTTCAAGATGCGTGCTGTACAAAAACTTCTCGTGTTTAATGAACTAGATTTTAATGTTACTCTAAATATAATAAGACTTTAGGCAACATTCGGGGTATGCATGCCAACTGACACCAAATGGCATTGTTGTTGGGCGGGAGGAGCGGCTGTGTTTTAACTCATGCTTAAAACAAGCACTTTTAATAACTTCCTCTCAATTCAGTGCTATAATCTTGTGTACTGAGGTGATGCGCTAAAGAAATGCACTTTTTTCAATTCTGAAGAGCCATTATCGCACATTTACATCATGTTTACTGTATGATTAACATGCCAATCATTTTCAGGGCTCTCCCACTGGCTCGTATACGCTTAGCTCATCTCCGGCTGACTCTACCTGTTAATTAATATATTGGCTCGCACACCTCTAACAAGGAGAGAGATGAATGGATACATGACAGTGAGCCCGGTAGATGGTAGAGAAATAGACTGGTGCAGACAAACAGACAAAGTCAGTCTCCATTGCCTCACGTCAGAATCATCACTTTCAATAACCTGGAAATCTGCCGGCAACTCCCGCACGCCCCTACCTCATACCCCTCACCTATTCTTAGCAGAAGCAGCAGATTCTGAGCTGTGCCCTGCTGGTGCAGAGGAGCACGGCAGAGTCTGTAGAAGCGCTGGGATCCCTAGTCTCTCCGGGCAGGCAACTAAGCCTTCCGGGTGCCTTCACACTCAGGATAAATGAATATATTTTGTTCTGTGCTTTAGTCGCCCCTTTGTGAGCACTGTCTGGTAGATGCAGCTCTGTGTTAATAAACACATTCAGTGAGGTGGATGTGTACAAACAAACAACAGCCACAATACCGAACATTTTGAACGTGTAGTTAAATACCTGCTCATCGAGTACCTCACTGGCTGATCATTCCATGGCACTACCAAAATTACATTTGGACACATTTGCTTAACTGTTAAACACTCCCTTCTATGGGTCATTGACAACTCGGGGGTTTTAGGGTTAGGTAACCTACTTTGGAGGCTGTGTAAAAGAGTAAATACAAAAATTAATGCAATGAAACTAAGCAACCAGTACTGTCTAAAACACTGTTAAAACTGACACGCATTCTGGCATTTTGTTTAGATAATGTCGATCTTCTCATAGATGCGAGTAAAGTACTCTTAATATCTTAATGAAATCTGCACACTTTTAACTAATAGCACCGGGAGACCTTTGACAACTAGGCAATGAATACATTTTCATGTACTCCCGAAGCCTTTTTCTCAGTTTAGGAGTAGTAAAGTTAGGACTCCTAACTTTACTACTCCTAAACTGAGAAAAATCCTAACTTTAAGACTTTCGGTATTCACAGAAGGCATTTAGGAGCCCTAAAGTTAGGAGTCCTAACTATACTACTCCTAAACTAAGAAAAATCCTAACTTTAAGACTTTCGGTATTCACAGAAGGCATTTAGGAGCCCTAAAGTTAGGAGTCCTAACTTTACTACTCCTAAACTAAGAAAAATCCTAACTTTAAGACTGTCGGTATTCACAGAAGGCGTTTAGGAGTCCTAAAGTTAGGAGTCCTAACTTCTGTGAATACCGAAATGAGTAAGTGCCTTCTGTGAATACCAAAATGAGTAAGTGCCTTCTGTGAATACCAAAATGGTAGTAAGTTTAGGATTTTGTCTTAAGTTAGTTCTGTGAATCGGGCCCAATTGCTCTAACTCACAAATGCAAGACCTATTTGCATTGCAAATGCTTGTTTACTATGACAGTATATTAGAGACTTGAGGCAAGTCAGTTGTCTTTATTTTTATAGATGAAGCAACATAATGGTCCATTAAACCATACACAAAAAAGATTGTTGTACAGTGTGCATCCTGAACAATTTGAATTATTCAAAGGTGCTCTCAGATGTGATGATTATGGAAAAGGAGGCACAGGGAAATAAAAGTAATAGCTTAGGGTCACTTTGTTTGGTGAAGTTTGGAAGCCAGGATTGAAACCAAATCTTTTCATTAGAGATTGTTAAATTCGCAAACTGGATGTACATTACATTCTTCCCGCTTCTGCCCTGATGACAATTTTATTGATGACCCAAGAGATAAGCTGGTTGTCTTGTGCTCACAAGAGTCCATGACATTCGTCAAGACAGAACACCAGGTCATGTTGTGACATGCAACCCATTTAGTGCCACTTTTAAGTTTGGCTGACCTTTGTCATGCCACACTTTCCTAGGTCCCAAGGTACCCTAACTGTGGGTCATCTGTGCTTCATGGAGGAAGAACTCAATAACTCCTGTAGTCACACATACTCCAAGGTGAGTCCCTTGTGGATCACCTAACGCTGCTCATTCCTTTTTCTCTGTGGTAAGGGAGGAAGGAGTGAGCAGTACACAGGCTTGTATGCCACAATATGATCCTGTTCTCTGTCCTGATGAATTTCATGGACTCTTGTGAGCCTAGAGGCAGAAACATGTTGACGGTCTGAGGTGGGGATGGGGTATCGGATCCAACAGTCTCCACGCTGGTTTTGAACACCAAATGATATCTCTTTCAAATTAGAAGGTAGTTTCGCTGTATCACATTGTTTTTTATATATTCAGATCACGGGTTCAATAGTTAGAAGTGCCTGCTTTACTATAAAGTGCAGGCCCGCTCTTCCTCAAGTCAGGTTTTTGAAGAGCGGGGGGAGTCCTATGATGAAGCATGACACCTGGTTGTGAGTGAGGACATCCCCTCACAATTTTTTGTGTGTCCATAGATAGGCTTGAGATGGACAATCACTCATAGAAGAATAAATAAATATTTACTCTAGTGACTTTCTAGTGCTTGACAAGCTGTGATTAAAAGCAGGGTCGCTGGGTCAGGCCCGTCAGGTAGCTTTTGCCGTAGGTCCATCAAAAGTTTCTGTCTGGCTGGGGCATGTTAGGCCAGTACATTCAAAATATCCTTTGTATTTTTCTAAGATGAGGCTACACCCATCTTCATAGAACAGATATGCCTTCGCCAGAAACCATCGGGCTTCCCAACTTTAGCGGACAGGTACAGCTAGGGTAGCATCTGCACAAGCCTTTCCCATCACAGGACAGGTTCCAATTGGGCAACAACAGTGCAGGCTTTACTTCCTCACAGAACTGGGACTGTATGGCACTCGCAAAGCAAGGTTCCCTCTCTCACAAAAAGATTTATGTGCCCTCTTGCATAGAGCAGAGATGTCATCTTTCAAAGAAGTTGTACAGTAAAGGAATGAGTGTAACATATCTATTTTTTTTTTGTTGCAGAGTTTTATATAGTGCAAACTTGACCTGAATCCGGTATCAGAGCACTTTACATAGCACCAGTTATGTTTAAATGGGGACACACATTCATTTTTGTTAGGCACGGGGAGACTAAGTGATTTGCCCAGAATCACAGATGTTTTAGCGTCATTACCGAGACTCGAACCCAGTTCCCCAGGTCCGAAGTCGTGCGCCCTAGCCGTTAGGCCAACTCCTTTCCCGTTGCAGTCAGATCTCTGGAGTGGGTGCTCAAGTCACTGAGATGAATGTATGGGTGAATGAGTGAGTGAATTAGCGAGTTTTGATAACATTCTCACTTAGGTGATATCCAATGCAGGATCCTGAACGTCCTGCTGCTATTTAAAGAGATCTGCTGTGTATGTTGAGTCTTTGGTGGTCAATGTAGTGTAAAGTGGACATCGCCTACCATGTCATTGCTGTTTGGAGCAGCTGCACTGCAGAGTACTCAACTATGCTCTAGACGGGCAGGCAAATGCCAACCTCTTTGAGAAGAGTTGAATGTACGAGCTCCAGGGGCTGTGCATTCCCGGGCGTGGTGCTGCGCCTCTTCCCAATGCTGAGGGCCGCAGTGGAGTAGAGCACACTGTGTCTAGAGGAAAGTGTAAACAATGGTACCAAATATTATAGAGTGGCAGAGTAAATACAAATGTGTCAATATATTATTTAAAATACCATTTTGTTCAGAATGTAGGACTTTGAAAAAGAAGTGAAAACATTTAACCAGCAAAACCTAAAAACTTTAACACGTCAAATTGACATAAAAAGGATTTCTTTACTGTTTTCTTCTGTCAATGCGCAGACCTAGAAGTCATGTGAGACAGGCTCCGCCGCTCCTCGAATTCCAGGCAATTAAACCAAGCATTCTGGCGTGTGATTTTGCGTTTATCCTTTGGCATGGGCTTAAAAATGCAAGGCTGCAAAATGCTGCTTCGCAAGGAGAACAGGACTGTTTGAAGATGCCACACATTTCACGAGGCACATAGACGTATTCCCTCTATTGTACATCACCTTGTGGCTGCATTGTGCATTGCCCTATATGTCCCCAGTTGTAAACTATTCTGTTTCGCTATAATGCACACATCTCTGTGTTCCCCGTATGCACAATACCTAGTGCTCACCTCTTGTGCATCACTCGGTGTTCCCCTAGGCCGTAGGTACTCGAAAACATTTTTCATGGGGCCAATAACGTTGGCCTGTGATGCGACTGAGGGTCGCATTGATGCCTGCAGGGTGGCAGTGGAGATCTGGGGAGGGCTGGCGCTAAGGTGGGTGTAGGGAAGTCACATGCATCTTGTGGCGAAACTGCATGATGTGAAACCAAACTCGGTGATTCTAGACAATTGCTATATGTCATTTTCCCTCCTTTCTCTTCATTAGCACACATAAGATGGACTTGAAATACAGGACGTGTGCTGTACAAACCCTTCGCCTGTGTTTGATTAAAAAACTATAATGTTGTTCATGTATAATAGGAACACAGGCCGCCCATAGGGTGCACAGAACATCCACCCTGCCACTTAGCTCACTATTGCTTTGTTGTCAGGGTGGGGAGAAAATGAATGGTTTTAAATTCATGTATGAAAGCTATCACTTAAAAAAATACTTCTCTATTTACTGATATATTCTGATGTTCTCAGGTGAAACGGTTCTGCATGTTAATGCAATATACTTTTTGAGTTCTGAAGAGACTTTACACTTTTGCTGCAAGATGTCTTTAAACATGAAGGTGTTTCTAAGTGAGGTGGTGCAGTACACCCTAGTCACTTCCTATCTTAAACGTCAATTAACTTTTGAATAAATACTTGGCTGTTTATATAACATCTTTTTAATGGGAGTCCTGAGTCGAGTAAACAGCAGCCCAGTGCTGCTCTTGACCTTGGGGGACATGTAAATGTCAACAGGGCCCCATGTGGCCCCCAGACCGTACTTCGAGTATCACTGCCCTAGGCACATCACCTAGTTCTAAGGGCGTAACTCAGGACCCTTGGGTGGTTGACAAGTGCCCGCCCATCAGCCTCAGGACGATGAATATCTGTGAGTTATGGGAGTCCCAGGTGTCCCTCGACATCCTGCAAGGGCACTGTCATGTAATGCCCCTGTCTAGTTCTCTCCACAACCACATTTTGTTTGCGTTTGGATTCATGTGTCAGCAGACAGCACTTTGTGGTTTCTTTGCTGTGTCCTGCTCACTTTGAGCATTTTTTGTACTATTAAAGAAGAATGGTTAGTCGACATTTTCCAATGTTCATCTTTGGCATTTGTGACATGTTAGAAATGGGATTTCTGGTTGACTAAGGCATGCGCCTAAGCCAGGTAGAAACCACCACTCTAGTCAGGGCAAGGGAGTTTCATTACACACTGAAGATAACCTCTGCTCACCCCATTGGTAGCTTGGCAGAGCAGTCAGGCTGTTGTGGCCGGAATCCTCAGGATCGTACGTTGCTCTAAAGGGGTCCCTCTCTCGACACCACCACGGTCTGATTTAGCATAACAGACTCCATGGAGTGGTCCAGCGGGGGAAGGAAAGGATGGGGACAGCAGGGAGGGAGACCTGTGAAGACAGAAACAGGACAGTGATTAATAACACCCTGCCTAACTCCCTACCCGCCTCCACCCTCTCTCGAAGAAGGAGAAGTACCTGTAAAGAAAGAAAACTCTCAAAATAATTCCGCAGGTGTGGAGAATTCCACCATGAAACAATAGGCCTTGACTATTAGGAAACACTTCTGCATTAAGTCATGCACCCTCAGATAAGTTCCAGGCCAGCGCCTTCTGCCTTGGCAGAGGCGGAACCCCTACGATCCTGTAACAACAAAGTTTTGTAGTCTTGCAGCACCCCGTGAGGAATTCACAGAGTCCCGCTAACACCAAGTTCCGTATAGTGCCTTTCTTCCCCGCACGAACTTCGTAATCCGAGTTCACCAACGTGGGAAGAAAGCACGCAGCACCCCGTGTGGCGTTTCACCGAGCCCTGCTAACAAAGTCACGAATAGTGTCCTCCTTCCCCGCACGAACTTCGTACCCGAGTTCACCAACGAGGGAAGGAAGCACTCTAGGAGAAGTTTCCTCGGCGGTTTCCCGATACCAGCCTTGCGCTGTGCTACGGGTTTTCACCGTGGGAGGAACCAAGGACGAGTCTATTGACCCACCACAAGGAGACTCACGATCCGAGTCCCCGCCAGGAATGGCCACCAGGAATCAAGTAGCCACAAACTAACAGCGAACGCAGCTTGGTGCTCCAGGCACCCTTACCAGCCTCCGCGTCGCGTCGTCCAGCGCAGCTCTCAGAAACGAGTAAGCGGCGCTCTCTCGATGCCCCGGAACCTCTTTGAGCTCGCCGTCCGCGGGCGTCCTGACGTCACCACCGTCAGCGCGAGTTCCAAGGCTCATGGGATTAGTAGTTCTTCCCCGTCCCGCGCACTCGAGCGCGATTTGGCAGGGTTCTATGATTTCTCGGTGAGTGGGCTGTGACAGGACACCCCCTTCCCGAAGAACCCTGACAAGGACATGGCTTGTTTGGGAAGCGCTGGTGGAACAGCCTGATGAATCTAGGTGCGTGCACCCCTATTGCAGGTTCCCATGAGTTCTCCTCCTCCCCATATCCCTTCCAGGCAATCAGATACCACAGTTTGGTGCGGTGGATTTTTGAATCCAGAATTCCCCTGATCTCATATTCTGCCTCTTCCTGAACTCGTGGCTGGGAAGCAGTTTTCCCTTTCCTTGCAGGTTTTAACAAAGAGACATGAAAGGTAGGATGGATTCGGAGAGAGGATGGGAGGTTTAGTCTAACTGCAACAGGGTTGATGAGTTTTACTACTCTGTACGGGCCTATGTATTTGGGATTAAACATGCTATATCTTTTAAACCTAATGTTTCTGGTTGATAGCCATACATAGTCTCCGATTTTATATACCTGTCCCTGTCTTATGGTTTTATCTGCGTAGTTCTTAACCCTCTCTTTGGTTTTCTTTAATGATTTTTGTGCCTGGGACAGGAGGTGTTGGATCTGCCTAACCCTCTCCTTGACCTCTGGGAGGTGTTCCGTTCCCTTGGGGTGCAAAAAAGGAATGAACCTGGGATGAAACCCGTAAGAACAGTAGAAAGGTGAATGTTTGGTGGAGCTATGTGTTGCACTGTTATAGGCTATTTCCGCCAACCACAATGTGTCAACCCAGTTTTCTGTAGTGCTATCCCCGTAACATCTCAGATATTGTTTCAAACTCTGATTCACCCTCTCCGTCTGCCCATCCGTTTGCGGATGAAAACTGGTGGACAAATCGGGGGAGATCCTCAGGGACGTACACCACTCCCTCCAAAACTTGGCGGTGAATTGGGACCCTCTGTCCGAAACCACCCTTTGGGGTAACCCGTGCAACCTGACTACGTGCTGCAATAATAACTGGGCTAGTTGGCCTGCTGTAGGTACCTTCTTGCATGCAACAAAATGAGCCATTTTTGTTAGGGAGTCCACCACTACCAATATCACTGTATGCCCTTGGTCTATAGGCATTCCCACCACAAAATCCAACGAGATGTTTTGCCAGGGGTGTTCAGGAGTTGGCATGATTTGCAACAACCCAGCGGGTCGTGCATGGGAGGACTTCATCTGTTCGCATACTGTGCACTCCTTGACCCATTGGCGGAGATCCTTTCGTACCGTAGGCCACCAGAATTGTCGGAGTACTCTCTCTGTAGTCTTCTCTACTCCATTGTGACCGGCGCTGGGCAGCGTATGACACCAATGAAACACACGTCGTTGCAGCGCCGGTACCGGGACCAATAGTTGTTTTTGGCGTAGGGGCACTCCATTATGCACTTTCCATTCCTGATGTTGGGATATCCATCTTTTCCATTTATCAGTCTTGATGCAACGGATCACACTCTTCAGAAAGGATTCCGTGACTGTGGTACCAAGGATTTTGCTTGGGTCTATGATGGTTTGTGCGATTGGTGCGGAGATATCGTTTGAGGTGGACTGGCGGGTTAAAGCGTCGGCTTTTTTATTGTCCTTTCCTGGTCGATAAGTGACAATAAAGTCATACTCCGCGAAGAACAATGTCCATCGCAATTGACGAGGAGATAGGTGTCGGGCTGCCTTCATGAATTGCAGATTGCGGTGGTCGGTGTATACAGTGACAACATGACGGGCCCCTTTGAGATAATGGCGCCACTCCTCGAAGGCGTCTTTAATCGCTAGCAGCTCTTTCTCAGCTATGTTATAATTCTGTTCCGCTGGATTTAACTTGCGGGAACGAAAGGCCACTGGGTGTAACTGACCCGTCTCCGGATGTCGCTGGGATAGAACAGCTCCTACAGCATAATCAGAGGCATCTGCCTCCACCATGTAGGGCCTTGCAGGGTCCGCGTGCACCAATATCGGCGCCGTCACGAAAGCCTCTTTCAACGCCTCAAACCCCTTTTGCGTCTCTGCTGTCCAGTGAAAGGGGACCTTTTTGCGCAGTAATCTGGTCAAGGGGGTAGCCAAACCTGAGAAGTTGCCGATAAACCTTCGGTAAAAATTGGCAAAACCGAGGAAGCACTGGATGTCTCTGATGTTTTTCGGGATGGGCCAGTTTCTTACGGCGGTGATTTTCCATTCTGACATCTCCTGGCCTTGTGGTGTTAAGATCACTCCTAGGAACTCCACGGTGGAAACCCCGAATTCACATTTACTTATCTTACAATAGAGATGGTGTTTTTGTAAGGTTTGTAAAATGGTACGTACATGATGGACGTGGCTCTCCACCGTGGAGGAATAGATGAGCAGGTCGTCGATATACACCACTACTATACGATCCAGGTATTCACGGAGAACGTCATTCAGGAAAAACTGGAAGGCGGCGGGCGCGTTACATAATCCAAATGGCATGACTAGATATTCATACAAGCCGTAACGCGTCTTAAAGGCAGTTTTCCACTCGTCCCCCTGCCGTATGCGTACCAAATGGTACGCCCCTCTCAGGTCCAGTCGGGTGTAGATGACGGCCTTCTGTACTTGTTCCAGCATGACGGGGATTAATGGTAGGGGATAGCGGTTTTTTACTGTTATGGCATTCAAAGCCCTAAAGTCAATACATGCTCTCAACTCCCCGTTGGCTTTGGGGATAAAAAACAGTGGTGATGCCGCAGGAGACTTGGAGTTACGAATGAATCCCAACGCCATATATTTGTCCAAATATTCCCGTAGGTAAGTATTTTCCGGTTCCGTGAGGGCGTATACTCGGCCTGTGGGCACTACCGCCCCTGGAATTAGGTCAATCTGGCAGTCGTATGGCCTGTGCGGGGGTAGTTTCTCGGCTTCTTCTTCGTTGAACACCGCAGCGTACTCTTGATACTCCTTCGGCAGGGTAACTGCCTGTTCAGCCGCGGTGGCCACCCGATGCCCTATGGCCAACAAACGCGCGGGGCTCTGAGGTGGAGGAATACAATTCCTTTGACAATAGTCGGAGGTATAGTGGATTTCTTCTTCCCTCCAATTAACTTGGGGGTTATGTAACCGTAACCAGGGCAAGCCTAGGATTATCCCATATTGAGGAGCGTGGATGACATTAAACTCAAGTTTTTCCACATGGTCCAACCCATGGCTCACTTCTACGGCCTTGGTGTGGAAGCGAATAGGCCCTGCCTCCAGCTGCTTCCCATCCACCGCATACACTACTTCAGGGATTTCTTTTTCACAAAGAGACAACCCGATTCGAGCGGCCAGTTGGTGGTCTACAAAACACCCCGTCGCCCCTGAGTCCAACATGGCCTTGACAGCACACTGCTCTCCATCCACTAACAAAGAGAGTTCGAGAAGAAGGTGTTGTTTGGCAGTCGGCTGGGTATCACTCAACGAAGGGATATGGATGTGGCTTGAAGAGACCCCTTCTCTGTCCTTCAAGCTTCCTCGTTTCCCGAAGAGCCTTCTGCTGTGGCCGCAAGTTGGCGACGCGTTTCGATCCTGGGGGTTTTGGTCCTCAATACGCAGTCCCGTATGAAATGCCCCTTCTTTCCGCAATAAATGCAGAGGCCCTTCTTCCTCCGATATTCTCTCTCTTCGCTCGTGAGAGCGGAACGCACTGTTCCCACTTCCATGGGTTCGGCTCGGACCACCTGGGTGTTGTCCGGATTCCGGACGGGTTCCGGACGCCATGTTCCCCTGTCCCTAAGACGATTTTCCCCTTTTCTCTCGCTGAGGCGGTGATCTAGACATAGAACGAGGTTTATCAAATCCTCACAGGTCCCTGGCTGTGGGTCGATTTGGGCCACGATGTCCTTCATATCTTCTTTTAGGCCTTTATAAAAAACGGCTAACTGTTTCGCTTCTGGCCATTCAGTTTCTGTCACCAGGCGCCGAAAATCATTGAGGTACGTTATCAGATCTCTATTCCCTTGCTTCAGCTCCATAAGATCCTTGTCGGCAGATAGCGTTGCCGCTCGACGATTGAAAGTTTTTTCAAAGTCTTGTATAAACGAATCCCAATCATAGAGTAAGGGATCATCTCGCTTCACTAACGGCACTGCCCATTGGGCGGCATCCCCCGCTAGGTAGGATATAAAAAAGGCTACTCTAGAATGGTTGGAGGTAAACGCCTTTGGCTTGCACGAAAAGTATAACATAATTTGGGTGAGGAACACCTGGACCTTACTACTTTCCCCGTGAAATCTTTCTGGGGTGGCCAAGGGAACAGGGGTGGGGATCTCCACTACCAAGGGAGTTGAACGTGTGGCGGAGGGGGTCCCTACGCTGAAGGGGTTTCTCTGCATCCCATCAACAGTAGCCTGTAAAGCCGCCGTTTCTGCCCTAGAAGCGGCTAGTTCGGTGTGGACCACCTGTAACGCGGCCAGGACGTCTTCCAAGGACGTCATAGCTGCCCGAGGGACAACGTACGACCAGGAGGATTTAAACCGTGGGCCGCTTACTCTGTTGTGGCCGGAATCCTCAGGATCGTACGTTGCTCTAAAGGGGTCCCTCTCTCGACACCACCACGGTCTGATTTAGCATAACAGACTCCATGGAGTGGTCCAGCGGGGGAAGGAAAGGATGGGGACAGCAGGGAGGGAGACCTGTGAAGACAGAAACAGGACAGTGATTAATAACACCCTGCCTAACTCCCTACCCGCCTCCACCCTCTCTCGAAGAAGGAGAAGTACCTGTAAAGAAAGAAAACTCTCAAAATAATTCCGCAGGTGTGGAGAATTCCACCATGAAACAATAGGCCTTGACTATTAGGAAACACTTCTGCATTAAGTCATGCACCCTCAGATAAGTTCCAGGCCAGCGCCTTCTGCCTTGGCAGAGGCGGAACCCCTACGATCCTGTAACAACAAAGTTTTGTAGTCTTGCAGCACCCCGTGAGGAATTCACAGAGTCCCGCTAACACCAAGTTCCGTATAGTGCCTTTCTTCCCCGCACGAACTTCGTAATCCGAGTTCACCAACGTGGGAAGAAAGCACGCAGCACCCCGTGTGGCGTTTCACCGAGCCCTGCTAACAAAGTCACGAATAGTGTCCTCCTTCCCCGCACGAACTTCGTACCCGAGTTCACCAACGAGGGAAGGAAGCACTCTAGGAGAAGTT
The DNA here is from genome assembly GCF_964204655.1 of Triturus cristatus. Lineage (NCBI taxonomy): Eukaryota > Metazoa > Chordata > Amphibia > Caudata > Salamandridae > Triturus > Triturus cristatus. The sequence goes on along the minus strand of NC_140590.1, from coordinate 204,426,273 downwards.
TCCTCGGCGGTTTCCCGATACCAGCCTTGCGCTGTGCTACGGGTTTTCACCGTGGGAGGAACCAAGGACGAGTCTATTGACCCACCACAAGGAGACTCACGATCCGAGTCCCCGCCAGGAATGGCCACCAGGAATCAAGTAGCCACAAACTAACAGCGAACGCAGCTTGGTGCTCCAGGCACCCTTACCAGCCTCCGCGTCGCGTCGTCCAGCGCAGCTCTCAGAAACGAGTAAGCGGCGCTCTCTCGATGCCCCGGAACCTCTTTGAGCTCGCCGTCCGCGGGCGTCCTGACGTCACCACCGTCAGCGCGAGTTCCAAGGCTCATGGGATTAGTAGTTCTTCCCCGTCCCGCGCACTCGAGCGCGATTTGGCAGGGTTCTATGATTTCTCGGTGAGTGGGCTGTGACACAGGCTTATCCCAGATGCAATGTGTAAAGCGTTTGCGCAACACACTCACACAGCAGCGACACACTGGGCACACCACAAAAGAAACTCCACACATGGTTATATAAAAATAGCCTTTGTATTATAATAAAACACATTAAACAAAAAACACCGTAACATATATACACTGTGCCACCAGGCACTTGTCAAAAATTTACAGGTAGTACATAAATCACCAGAACAATCGGGCCACTGTCATAATCATCACAATTCACAGTTAGTGAGGACAATCAGTAACTTCTGTTAAGGGTGCACTGAGCACACCACCTTTATGCATAATTTATCATCAGCAGTACATCATAGTAAACATTAGTAATGTGCGCATATTATTATATCACCATTACTATACAGCTCTCTTGTGTAGGCCACATAGCACCACAACGTAATCAGGGCCTGAACATGCCTGCCCCAAATACATTTCTGAGAGCCCACTTGCCCACAACACATGTAGGGCTCCCCAGTACTGGCCCCTCTATCTCCAATTTGCAGTCCAAGCGCTTCTGCGCTCACCACATGGGCTGCGCTGTAATTTTATGAAGGTTCCTTCCTCCACCAAGGTTCGGGGGTCTCTGTCGAGGTTTACCCCTAGCTACCAAAAACCACAACATTGCCTCTGCCCCAAAAGTAGGTCTGTGGGGTTAAGGGTCACTCCGGCAGCTACCCACTACCATCCAGGGCAGCTGCTACCCTGGCCATGTGTGGTGACGCCGATTCATCTCCTCACCTGGCTTTTCCTTCGGCGGACATTACGGGCAGGAAGAGGGGGAGCGCTGCTTCCTCAAGCGCGGAGCACTAAGAAAACTTATTGAGCATAAGAAATGGATACAGCTGCCCGCAACCATGCGGCGCAGCTGCAACGTTGTAGAAAATGTGTACAGGGCTTCACGGTCTCTTGCCGGCAGGGAGATCCTTTCTTGACTACCCAAGGAGCCCACGAGGCTCCAGCGCAATCTCCTCGTTGGGCCCCGTCCTCAAGAACGTCAGCGTTGCTGGACGACGTGGAGGGTTTGTGGAAATATGGATTTTTCTGGTCAGTTATGTCCCCTATCTTGGACCCCAACGGTTCTATGTGCATATCACAAGTACATGTATGTTCCCTCCAGTTCCAGTTATGAAGACGCAAATACATGTGCGTCCACCGTCAACATGTCCTCTGTCAGATCCGCCATGAACAGGCCGGATATTCCATTCCTAAATATGAAAGGCCACCGGCTTTGTATGGTTCACTTATGCCATTTTACAGTCCAGGCAAGTAGGCCCTGATTCTGTCATCAAAACTCCTCTTGCCTTCTGCCTCTGAAAGCTCCAGTCTGAGCCTGCATCTGTGACCATGAACTTTGTCTCATTCTCTGCGCGGCTCACGAAGCCTGACATCAGCCTATTCTCTGCCAAGTACTGTATTTCACCTTCGAATTATCTGCTTCCCCCTCAGCCGATGCATTCCTGCCTAGTAGTTTAAGTAAACATTCTTCCAGTTACCGAGCAAAAGGCCCGGCTTCTCTGTCCTCATGCAAGTAATTCATGGCCCTGTTACCATGGAATATTCCTACCCCCTCGCATTCAGTGTAGACACTTAGACGCTTGTACACGCACGCACAGTCAGTATAGAATAGATTCTGTCCGAGAGTCCTTCTTTTATGGATAACATAGTTCTTTAAACATAGGATGTAAGATATGATTTGGGATTAGGTTGACTTGACCCCCAGACTTTTTGTCTCCACATGTAGAGCTAAATGTCAAGTCCCCTTCACCCCCTAGTTACACGTCAATTACACGTCATGCTGCTGCGCGCGCATCTAGGCCAAGTATTATCTTATAGATCCACCTATGTATGACATCATAACCAATTATGTTCCTTTTTACTCTTTATTACACCCATTTTTGGTTACGCAGATAAATCGTCATTTTCCTTATCAATTGTTACGCCTACTGCATCCGCTTCATTGTAATGTATGTACTATAAAAGTTACTTCTTGTCAATAAAGTATGTACTTCACTTCCTGAACCCCCGTGGTGATGGAACTTGGAGCATCCGATTATAATCGATCACTGGAATAAAGCCCATTCCGAACCTCTAATATCACGGATTCTGCCTCTCATTTTACTGAGCTATTTTATAATGTTTCTGTATCAAATTCAGTCCAGGTAAAGGAATTTTATTTACCACATGATGGCGCCCGAATAGGGACACTTTCTCATCTCACGCGCCGGCGGTGAGTTGCAGGCCCGGTCTCCTGCCACAGCTGGACGGACAATAACGCGTACCAGCAGGATTTCCTGTATCTCCCTCCGGTCAAGCGGGGGCGACTGAGACTGCGATCAACACCCAGACGAGGCGGTGAGAAGTGCGAAGTATCCCGACCAGAGCCTAGCTGAGAGAGCAAGATCCGAGGTATACAGAGACCCACCAGTTCGAGTCGAGTCCAGTCCGGTTCAAGTTCAAGTTACCGAGGCCTTCCGTTTCCGAAGCTACCCGGTGAGTACCATTACTGGGGAGGCATTTCTGACGTGCACATAGGTTGTGCCGGTCAAGACGGGTTTGGGTACACAAATCCGGTCTGCACTGTTTTAGCAGTGTATCTGTACTGTTTAGCAGTATATCAAGTATTCCGAAGTATCTAGTTATAGTCAAGAATTAAGCTTGGTGATTAGTTATGCAGACGATCATCATTGTTGTTTCAGTTAAAGGTTTAATGTTTAATGTTTAATGTGTTAAACGTCCTGCATATTGTGGTATGAATGGTTGTTCATTATTGTGCTTTCGTATTAAGTGTGTTCAAGATTAAGTGTCAGATCAGTTGTCAATATGCCGCTCTTTTCGAAATTAAGACAGATCACTACTAGAAAAGGGGTACTCGAAGAAGCCGTCCCTATTCCTCCTAGGGATACTCCAGGGCACTTCATGTATCACAAACATGGCTTAGACGCTATATTATTTCTTGATTTATGGGTAGACTACACCAAGGGATTACCAGAAAGTCAGAGGTGGCCCGCAGCGGGGACCTGGTATGCAGAGTGCATCATGAAAGTCGAGGAAGAGTTATGGAAAAGGAAAGTCAGACAGTCACAGAAGGACGCCGTTGAGTTATGGCGTAAAGAATCTCATAGACGTACAGAAAAAGCACGTAGACAGGAAGAGAAGAGTAAAGAGAGTTCAAACAAAGTTCGAGAAAATCTATTAATTGAGGAAGGTATCCGAGTGAAATCAGAACAAGTAGACAGACAGAGAAATGCCCTTATGAATGGTATGTATCCCCTTCTGGCCGAAGGATTACCTAAGGCTACTCCAGAGATACCGAAAGACTTGCCACCCCCATTATTCCCAATCAAGGTACATCCTAAGGGGCATCCTAGAACCGCAGAAGATGTTTTTCTTTCCTCATATTTAGATGACGCAGCTCCCGAGTATGCTAATTCCGACCCGCATAGACCGCATACCAGGGAGGTCTCACGCCAAGATCCAGCACCCGTATCCCTACAGCAACAAATCGAGTCACAAGTTCCGGCAAGCACATCTGTTTCTGCATCTGTTCCTACAGGTACTTCTATAGCTGTGTCCACACCTATAGTTGCTGTGTCACGTTCGACGAATCCTTTCACACCCGACACCCCAGATGGGGCCACGGGAGGTGCTACCAATATTTTTTCTACGCCACCTAGAATAAATAAACTTACTTTTCAAGAGTCAGCGCATTCACGTACACCCAAACTCGTAGGTACCCGTGCACTTAAGGAACTTCTTATAGATTGTAGATATGACCCGGTGCCCGGTAAAGAGGACGAAATGACCCTGGCATCATTGCGTATCAGACGAGCCGCGGTGTATTTAGGGAAATTACCAGGAATGACTGCGCATCTAGATAATATATATCATTTTGTCCAAACAGGGCGAGATCCAGAATGTATTAACAGAGCTATGGAATACCAGAAAGTAGAGATACAGGGGGAACTGTTACGTTTCCTCATAAACTGTGTGATCAGAAATGTAGACCGACCGGGGGTAGACCCGGAAGCAATGCAAATTCTTACAAGATGGAGCCAGAATATATCAGAAGGGAGGCATGACAAGAAAAATTGTATAATAGCCATGTGCCGAAAGATCCGTAAAGAAATAGAACGCCTACACGAAGAAAGATTAGAGGCAGACGAGTTCGAACAAAGCGAGGAAGAAGGGTCAGGACTGCCCGCAGGACAGTCGGACACCATAGCCTATGTAGGTAGAGGAAGATCTTGTAATAGGAATCAGACTAGATGTCATACTGACTCAATACGTCCGATATGTCCAGATAATAACAGGAATTTCCAAATACCTATAATTAATATAAGGTCTAACGAGCATTCGTTCCAAACCGCCGACAAGCTACTCCGAGAACGAAGGGGTTATCATTTTCTCGATTCTATGGATGAACAAGATTTAGCCAGGGCAGCTGTCCATTGGGTGGACAGTCCCGGAAAATATAGTGATGATACAGTAGTACGCACATTTTTGAATCTCACCCCAGATGAACAGAGGTTAGCTGGGATCTATATGATTCAACAACTCATTATACTATATCGGAGTCAGCATTCGGACCCTGGTCCCTTACCTGACATATTGACTGAATTGCTTACGAATAAATGGAGAGGTCCAGGTACTAAATTAATTAAAGAAATTCTAGAATCAAGAAAGCAGTATATTCTTTTTGTATGCTCAGAGCATGTCTCATTGCCCGGCAAGGAAAGAACCACATATCACATGGATAGACAGAATCCCTTACGAGAAGTGCACCCAATAAAAGGCGAGGACAACGAGTTTAGGCGCGTATTTGTATATACGCCCATATCAAAAATAGAATTGTTGCAAATGAAGAAAGTGGTACCCAGTCATGACAAAGATCCAGCGGGTTTTCACCGAGAAATTAAAGACATGTTACTCATGGGTGAGTATACCTATCCCGACATTATGACAATATTAAAGGTGTTGATGCCTGCTGGCATTTATGAAAAACTCAAGGAAAAAGAGTGGGAGGTAGGAGACCAAAAGATAGAATGGTCAGTGCTAGAAGCAGAAGAAAAGGCCCGAACTGCAGGAGCAGGACTTGGGGATAAAACTAAAGCATTACCAGGTTTACTAGTACAGGTACTGCCACGTTTATTGACTACGAAAAAGGAAGATTGGGGTACAATTTCAGCCTGTAAACAGAAGCAAGATGAAGACACTAGTGATTACTATGCCCGATTTGAAAAATGTTTTGGTATAAATAGTGGCATAAAAGCAAGTAGCGAATCGTACCCACATCTGTTTGTGACAAAATTAGTGGAAAATGCCCTGCCCCCAGTAAAGAATAGAGTATTAAAATTCGAGAGTACCTGGCAAGGTAACACTCCATCACAAATGTTACAAATGTTACAGTACCATCACAATAGAATTAGAGAGGAACAAGAACATGAACACAGACGCATGAAAGACACGAAAATGAAAATGCTAGTTTCCCAGACTGTTCCAGCTGAAGGACATAAAAAGGGTATGACACATTCCGATTCAGCAGGACCTGTAAAAGGGACATGCAATTATTGTAAAAAGCCAGGTCATTACGTACACGATTGTCCAGTTTTAAAACATAATATCGCCATAGGTAAAACACAAGAAAGATCACGGCCACTCAGACAAGATCAAAATGAACAAGGAGCTATGCAGCATGCCCAGGCCATGCCAGCCGCACAACAGCCAATACAGTTTGTGCCAGCTGCACCACCGTTGCCTGCTGCTGCCACACAGACAACAACACGACAAATGTATCAGACCGCACAGTATGAATATCCTGAGTATCAGCGTTACGCATGAACTAGCCTAGAGAGGGAAGTTGACTTACCCCTTATCGAGATTCCTGTAGATCAAGAAGGACCTTATGTACATAGTGAATTATTAGGTCAAGATAGAAAATTTTTACTCGATACAGGGGCAAGTCGAACAACTATAAAACGTAGTGAAGTTCCAGGGGCACCCCTCTCAGGCTCTCAGAATATTTCCCTTGGTTTTTCAGGAAAACCTATTGTTAATGAAGTATCACAGCCTCTTCCACTTACGATAGGACCTCTGACCCGAACTACAGATTTATTGCTTACTAAATCATGTCCAGAAAACTTGTAAGGAATAAAGACCCTGAAAGCCCTAGGAGCCATAATATGTTGTTCTCCGGAAGGTGTAAGGTTGTTTTTACGTGATTTTAAAGGTCACTATGTGTCTAGAGACATGGATCCCCGACTGCAGACTTTACCTACACGTCTATGGGCACAAGGCCCTACTGATGTTGGTTGCATGAATATTACACCATATCGAGTCACATTAAAGGCAGGAGTGGTGCTACCACGAATGCGACAATACAAGTTACCACCAGATGCTGTAGTGGCTTTACTACAAATCATTGACGAGCTCATTGCCCAAGGAGTAGTTGTAGAAACAGACTCCAATGTATGTAATTCACCGATAATTCCGATTCTTAAACGAACAGATCCTACGGCCCCGCCAGTATATCGATTGGTTATTGATCTGCGCGAGTTAAACAAATGCATTGTGCCACAATTTCCTGTGGTCCCAGATATCTCGTCATTACTGACAGCTATTGATTCCGAAGCAACATTCTTTACTGTAATTGATCTCAAGAATGCCTTTTTCAGCGTCCCAATAGATCCGGAAAGCCAATATTTGTTCGGATTTAGTTTAAATGAGCGTAGCTTTAAATTCTCACGCGCACCTCAAGGATTTACAGAAAGCCCCAGCATCTATAGCCAAGCACTGAAACGAGAACTTGACAGTATCCACATGCCAGTTAACACTGCTCTGCTTCAATATGTCGATGATCTGCTGATCACCGCGAGAAGCGAACCGGAATGTGAAAAAGCATCACTGACAGTTTTACAATTTCTAGCCGAAAAGGGGCACAAGGTGTCCCCTTCTAAGCTGCAATTCTGTGTCCAGCGAGTTGTTTATCTTGGACACTCGCTGTCCAAGGAGGGAAGGCAGCTTACACCCGACCGCATTCAGTTAATAGCTAACATGTCAATACCCAAGACACAAAAGGAAGTACGAGCTTTCATAGGCCTCACTTCATATTGTAGGCAGTGGATCCCTCAGTATGCATTTCTAGCAAAACCACTCATTCAGTTAACCACACAGGAGGCAGCCACATCGACTGTTCTCCCTTGGACTCAGGAACATACACAAGCTTTTGAAAGCCTAAAGAAAGCTTTATGTCAAGCACCTGTTTTAGCAACGCCATGTTACAGAAAACAGTTTACACTCTTTGTTACAGAACGCGAAGGTACTGCCTTGTCAGTACTCACACAGGAACAAGCAGGAGCACACAAACCATGTGCTTATTTTTCTAGTACATTAGATCCCGTAGCTCAGGCTTTGCCTGCATGCCTGAAATCAGTAGCAGCGACAGCTTTAGCAATCAGACAAAGCGATGCTATAGTGTTAGGACATCCATTGACAGTTCAAGTACCACATGCAGTAGAGGTTCTTGTAAATAGAACGCAAACACAACACTTGACTATAGCGCGACTTACAGGATACGAACTTACATTGTTTCAGCCACATATAGAAATCAGACGCTGTAACACATTGAATCCTGCCACACTTTTGCCAGTAACCGGAACAGACCCACTAGCCCATGACTGTATTGAAGTTATTACAATCACGACGAAACCCAGACAAGACTTAACCGATGTCCCATTGCCAGATCCAGACCTAACATTGTATGTAGATGGTTCATGTATGAGAACAAGTACAGGAGAGTTAGTGGCCGCTTACGCAGTCACCACAGATACTGAAGTCATTGAAACTAATCGTATAAACACCTTGTCAGCTCAAGCCGCAGAACTCATCGCTCTGACACAAGCCTGTATTCAAGCCACGAATAAAAAAGTCAACATATACACTGATTCACGTTATGCATTCGGAGTTGTACATGACTTCGGCGTGCTGTGGCGAGAGAGAGGTTATTTAACTTCCCACGGTGCCCACATTCAGCACGGACCCCTCATTCATGCCTTATTAGATGCAATACATCTACCCACTGCAATATCAATTATGAAATGTAAGGCTCATACGAAGGTTACTGATATCATTTCCCAAGGCAATGATCTAGCCGACAGAACAGCTAAACAGACTGCTCAAACTCAAACCCCCGACATGACAAAGACAATAGTCCCGACACCGACACATTGTATGACAGTTAAAGATCCTACTCTTGACGTAATTGACATACAGACACATGCTACACCAGACGAAATAAAGAAATGGACTGAATTAGGAGGGATTCAAACGGACCAAGGATGGATGATGAAGGAAAAGTCTGTATGGTTCCTTCCTGATTCAATGGTCCAAGTTATAATTAACACTATACATAGTCCAGCACATCTAGGAGAAAAAGCCATGCTAGACAGCATTCAACACATTTGGTTCAATAAACATTTACGAGCAGCAGCCAAACAAAAGGTCCGTACCTGTATGATCTGTTGTCAGTTTAACCCAGGAAAAAGCGTTCCCGTAGAACAGGGTGGATTTCATCCTCCTAATCACCCTTTTGAAGTCCTACAGATGGATTATATCCAGATGGAACGATGTCGAGGATTCAAATATGTTCTCGTAGTTGTCTGCGCTCTGTCCCGTTGGACAGAGGCGTACCCGGTTTCAGATTACACTGCCCCGACTACTGCCAAACAGTTGGTTCGAGAATTCTTCCCACGATACGGTTTACCACGTGTTGTTCACTCAGATAACGGCCAGCCGTTCTCATCCGAATTAATGAAACACGTTTCACTTCTGTTAGGTTATCAGTGGAAATTCCACTGTGTCCGACACCCCGAGGCAGCAGGTCTCGTAGAAAGACATAACCAGATACTGAAAATCAGAATGTCCAAAATATGCAGAGAAAAAGGTGTCGACTGGGTAGTAGCGTTACCCGTTGCACTCTTTTACATGAGAATGGTAGCACACTCTCGAACAGGGCTATCCCCGTATGAGGTGATCTTCGGTAGACCACCAAATATGTGGGGGACGCCCGTACCACGAAAAATAACTGATGTTGACTGTAATATGCTGACAGATTACTTGGCTTCCTTGATGTCTGCACTACAATCTTGTCGTTCACAGGTAGCTGCAGCCTTTCCCGACAACACTGAGGTGAAACCCCATGACGTAGTTCCGGGTGATCTCGTCTGTGTGAGGAATTTCGACCGAAAGACTCAGCTGGAGCCCAGGTGGAAATCACCCAAGTTGGTCCTGCTGACCACAAGGACAGCCGTGAAGATCGAGGGCCGCAAGGGCTGGATTCATTCAAGTCATATCAAGAAATTTCATGGACTATCCTCGGATATAGACATTGTGCCCTGCACTCCCTCACAGACTGATTCAAAACTTCCTTTTGTTGAACCGAATAACTCTGAAAATTACAAACTAAAGCTTAGGCCCAACAAGTCGAGCAATTTGATTGTTTAAGTCCTCTCCAAGGTGAAGCGGTTGAATTGTCTCTGACATGTATCCCTTGGACCTGAGTAGAGAAAATACCCGGAAAATGTTGAAACGACAGGCGTATTGTAAATCACTGCGTAGCCACTGCATAGTGACATTATTAATTTTGTTTTTCTTGAGTCTTTTAATAATTACTGCAAGTATATTGTTGCACATATATTAACCTATTTCTAGACATGTTTACAATGTTACTGATGAACATTCTTTTAGTGACTTACCTCCACATGAATTGTCTTATAGACTTGCGCTGCGCAATAACACTTTCATTAGTATGTTACATCATTCCCATCAGACTAGTAATGCCACCAATTGTTGGGTGTGTGGCCGACTCCCTCCCTATCAGAATTATGAAGGAGTCCTGCCTTTCTTTCCACATCCATTTACACATAATGGCTCCTGTGGAGCATGGTTCAGTTTAATCAATTCCATAGACTCAGACACAGCAGTTTACCAAGATCATTGGGTATGGGGAAACCTGAACCTAGTTTTACTCAAGGTCTGCTACCCTGACAAGGAGGGTCGCCCCAAAAGAACAGGAACTGATCTAGAAAATGAAGTATATGGATTAGGTAATTTTACACCTAATCTCATGATTCTAAATGTCGTATCCGAAGTTGAACTAGTCTTACCCACCATGTCAGTATTCCCAGCGAAGGGTGAATTGTGTGTAAGAAAGGTTGGTTCCATACATATGGGCCATAGTAAATGCACTACTATAGTAGAATTCAGTGATCAAGGCAAATCTTCATTTAGAGCTTCTCGCCATTCCTACTTTGTATGTGGTCAGACTGCATATATGCGTTTACCTCTAGATTGGGATGGTACCTGCTACATTGCATTCCTTTTGCCACCTGTTTTCCTAGCTCCTCCTGATTATTACAGAAATATTCATTTAGTACACAACAGAGAGCGGAGAGATCTCCCCATTGTCGATTACACTGAGACAGCATGGGACAAGTATGTAGATTTTAATAAAGGCATCTTTCCCTATATAGGTACCGTTACTAATAGTAAGCTGATACGTAGATTAACTAGAACCCTTGAAGCAGTAGTGAATGAGACTATTTCCGCCTTAGGCAATCTAACAGAAGAGCAGTCTGCTATGCGGATTGTTGTGCTTCAAAATCGTCTTGTCCTTGACGTCATCCTGGCTGATAGGGGCGGAGCTTGTAGGGTCATCGGATCAAGCTGCTGCGTATTCATACCAGAAAATTCGCCATCTGTATATAAAGCCATCACTCGCCTTCATAAGATTGTAAGCCAGATACACCAGAACCCAGGCACTTGGACTTGGTCCAGTTGGTTTTGGAATGTGATATCAGCCTGGGGATGGAGAGTTTTATCCTTCCTAGGTATTGGCCTTCTCATACTATTCAGTTGCTGTCTATGTCTACAATGTGGACCAGCGATCTGTGGTCTGTGTGCCACATCGTGTATTCCACCACCAAGATTTCATTCGTCACGGAAGAAGAAAGAAGAACAAATGATGCTATATGAACAGATCAATGGATTGATGAAGATTGATATCTCTTGAAGGGCAAGTAGGGGACAAGGAGGGAATGTGGAAATATGGATTTTTCTGGTCAGTTATGTCCCCTATCTTGGACCCCAACGGTTCTATGTGCATATCACAAGTACATGTATGTTCCCTCCAGTTCCAGTTATGAAGACGCAAATACATGTGCGTCCACCGTCAACATGTCCTCTGTCAGATCCGCCATGAACAGGCCGGATATTCCATTCCTAAATATGAAAGGCCACCGGCTTTGTATGGTTCACTTATGCCATTTTACAGTCCAGGCAAGTAGGCCCTGATTCTGTCATCAAAACTCCTCTTGCCTTCTGCCTCTGAAAGCTCCAGTCTGAGCCTGCATCTGTGACCATGAACTTTGTCTCATTCTCTGCGCGGCTCACGAAGCCTGACATCAGCCTATTCTCTGCCAAGTACTGTATTTCACCTTCGAATTATCTGCTTCCCCCTCAGCCGATGCATTCCTGCCTAGTAGTTTAAGTAAACATTCTTCCAGTTACCGAGCAAAAGGCCCGGCTTCTCTGTCCTCATGCAAGTAATTCATGGCCCTGTTACCATGGAATATTCCTACCCCCTCGCATTCAGTGTAGACACTTAGACGCTTGTACACGCACGCACAGTCAGTATAGAATAGATTCTGTCCGAGAGTCCTTCTTTTATGGATAACATAGTTCTTTAAACATAGGATGTAAGATATGATTTGGGATTAGGTTGACTTGACCCCCCAGACTTTTTGTCTCCACATGTAGAGCTAAATGTCAAGTCCCCTTCACCCCCTAGTTACACGTCAATTACACGTCATGCTGCTGCGCGCGCATCTAGGCCAAGTATTATCTTATAGATCCACCTATGTATGACATCATAACCAATTATGTTCCTTTTTACTCTTTATTACACCCATTTTTGGTTACGCAGATAAATCGTCATTTTCCTTATCAATTGTTACGCCTACTGCATCCGCTTCATTGTAATGTATGTACTATAAAAGTTACTTCTTGTCAATAAAGTATGTACTTCACTTCCTGAACCCCCGTGGTGATGGAACTTGGAGCATCCGATTATAATCGATCACTGGAATAAAGCCCATTCCGAACCTCTAATATCACGGATTCTGCCTCTCATTTTACTGAGCTATTTTATAATGTTTCTGTATCAAATTCAGTCCAGGTAAAGGAATTTTATTTACCACAGGTTTCCCAGACTCCAACCATAACCAGGCACAGCCTCTACCTGGCTTCCGGCCTCTCTACTGTGCGGGCTGGTTGCCAGGCAACAGCTCAATGACGAGCGGCTGGTCTTAGGATGGCAGCTCCTTCCAGCCCCGGACTTTGCACGATTTCCCTGCAATGAAGGGGAACTCGCTGCACTCATCCTGCCCTCTCTGCGGCCACAACAGCACCCAGAAGCAAAAAGGTGTGCAGTTCCTATAGGTAGTGGGTTGATGAGGTCCTGAATGGATCGAGTCCAAGGGATCAGATCCTTCAGGAGCAAGAGCCCTCACACACCCCGAGGGGTGTCACGCTTCATCATTGGGCAGCTCCTCGTTGGGCTGGCAAAAGGGGCTCTTTGCCGTAGGTCTTTTGAGCTGTCGTCTGTGAAGTCTAAGTGTGGTGGTGTGTGAGTAGAGTGCTAATAAGTATTAAAAATAACTCTTAGAGATTCGTAGATAGAATTAATTTAGTGAATTGAACCCTAGGTTATATTAAAAACAGGTGTAGACTTGAGTGGTTATAATGGACCACGTTAGCTCAAGGTAGAGGTGATGGTCAACATGTTTCTTACCGCAAAAGTCTAAAAAGATCAGAGGCAATTTGTCAGGATTGAGAAAAAAACATTAAAACTACTCCTAAACGGACAGTTGTGTGTACATGTCTGACTTAGTGCCCTGCTGTCCCATGAGCAAAAAGGATATATAGTATGCCTTAAAGCGATCAATTATACCGACCTAAAAGGGAGAAAAGGAAGAAAAGAGGGGTAGGATAGACAAAGACAGTTAAGCACAAGTTTAGCATATATAATGTGAAAGCAGTAACTGTGCTTAACAGAGTGTGCATGCCAGGTGAGCGCACGCTCATGTGAAGTGCCTGGGTTTATCGAGTGGAGTATCCGGATCGTTTATCAAGGATAGCTAGTAACGGTGGGTGGTAACAGTGGTTGTGTGGTCGAAAAAGAGGAGTGGGAACTGGGGGGGGGGGAGATATCAATTAGATCTCTAGCCAGGAAAATGTGTAGCCCCCATCTCCTAGGGGAATCTTGCTAACAGCATAGAAGCCGATCATTTGTATGCATGCTGTAGGCAACTAGGTTGTTGGGCTGTGATAGTGGTCGCCTCGCCATGTTAGCACACACATACATACAAACCACATCAATGAAGTAGATCGTGAGCCATATCAACTAAGTGTTCGCCCTAGTGCTATACACTTGTGCTGACAAACACCAGAACACGGAAAAAAACACTGTAGTATAGGTGGCTACGGCGAGTGAACACACTCTGCGTATATGCTTCCATTAACACTAATGTGGGGGGAATGCTCAAACATAGTCAACACAGTATTTCACACACTCATGCCCTCCACGGGGTGAGATACAAGGAATTACCAGAGATCGCTTACCGCTAGGGTCGGGGCTAGGGGCTCTAGTTAACTGAAGTGGAGTTGCGCAAAAATGTGTTCTCCCGCCTAAGAGAAAAACAGGAAATCACTGTACATCACCCATAATACTGGCGGGCTAAGGGGGGTGGAAGAATGGAAGAGAGAGAGAGAGAAAAAGAAAGAACCTCATGGAGGTACTTACGATTTTGGATCGTCGCCGAATGCGTACGACCTACCCGTTCCTCTGCTCGGCTCAAGTGCTGGTAGTCTTGTGGTCCGAGATACTAGTTTGCCGAGTAGGAGGGGCCACTGGACTGTAAGATGCTCGAAGAGTGGGCTGTAACATGCACCATATTGGGTCTAGAGGAGGTGTAGGCAAAAATGGGGGGGGCATCTCGGAATGGGAGAGATGCCTATAAATAGTGGAAACAGCAGGGGCCATATTGGAAGGGTGAATCTGTCCATAAGAGGAACACTCTTTACAGTGGTTTTGGAGACCCATCAAGATAATTAAAACAAATGGGCCCCATAGAGTACAAGAGAGGTATAGTCACATCATGCGTTTAGGGTACATGGGGACAATGTGTGATCAGCCCGTAAATGCCGTGACGTGATCTTGGATAATGATGGGTGTGTCAAGTAACTCAGAAGTCGTATTTACGGGGTGGGTCAGAACAAAGTCAGTTGTGAGTAAGTGTTAGTTTTGGATCTCCCCCCAAAGGATGTCATCGTTGAGACCTGTAATCTGAGTTGATAAGCGAAAAACCCAACGTTGTTCCTTTTGGAAAAAGTAGTGTTTCGTCGCATCTGGGTGCATTTCCAAAACTTCCCAGAAAAGGTGGTCTGGGGAATGTGGTTTTCTATGAAGTGCGTGCTCAGCTTGGTTGTCAGTTTTTTGCAGTGTATGTTGCTGCGGTGTTCCATTATTCTGGTTTTCACCATGCGTCTAGTCATACTCCCATACCGCTTGTTACATGGGCAGGTGATCATGTAGATGAGTGTGTGGAATTACGATTGGCGTGAGATCGCTGTGTCCATATCTGATGTTCATTGAGTTGGATGGTTTCGGATATTTTTGTCAGTGCACAGACCGAGCAGGAAACGCACGGAAAATGTCCAGTAACAGGTGGAAGACCCCACAGAGATTGTTGTTTATGTATGTGCAGTTTTAGGTCTCATATGCCCCCCCCCCCAGCTGTAGGATACCCCAGTGTTTTTTCGTTTTTTTAATCGCTTTAATCATCTGATTGGATTATGGAGTGAATGATGTCACTCAAGTGAGAATGTCTTTCTGTCTTTTGGGGTTTGTTTCCAGAAGGGAGGTTCTGTTGTTATTACGTGCCCTCTTACATGCCATCTTGATTGTGTGTGCCGGATATTGGCGTGTTTCAAGATTGGTTGCCAAATTTTCAGCCTGTTGGTCGTTGTCAGTGAGGGCACTGCAGTTACAATGTAAGCTTAAAAAACTGGCCGTAGTGTAGATTATCCCTAAGGTGTTTCGGGTGGTGGCTATCGTAACGTAGGAGACTGTTACAGTCCAGTGATTTTTTGTACTTGGTGGACTGAAGGTGACCAGGAGGTCAAGGAAGGGTAGGTTGTTGTCAGATACAGTTTTAGTAAATCGAAGGAAAGGGTCAAGAGTGTTGATCCAATCATAGAATGTGTCGCAAGTGATCATATCTCCCTTCCAGAGAATCATAATTTTGTCTATATACCAACGTCACACGATGATGTTAGACAGGTATGGGTTCTGATCACCTTGGATGAAAGCCTTCTCAAAATTAGCCATATACAGACAGGCCAGACTTGGGTCAAAGGTCCTCCCCATAGAAGTACCTCGTGTCTGATGGTAGATTGTGTCTCTGAATTGGAAGAAATTCTGCTATCCTCGCACATTCCAAAATGAAACTGACGGGTGTGGGAGAAGTCCATGTTTCAGATAATAATAGCTGCTCTACTACCTGTAGGGTGACGTTCTGAGGGATGTTAGTGTAGAGTGCTTCTACATCGAGAGTCACTAGAAGATCTATCTGGACCTCTGATTCATAGACTTCCATAATCAGGTTCAAAACATCCCTAGTGTCCTTGAGAAAGGAGAGAGTTTTTTGGACAAGGGGTCTTAGGAAGTGTTCACAGAAGATAGAGAGTGGCTCAAGTAGGGACCCAATACCTGAGACAATTGCTCCTTCTGGTGGTGGCGTTACCCCCTTAAATATTTTAGGGAGAGTATAGAAATTGGGTTTCTTTGGGTTGGTGTTGACCACAAAGTCTGCCTCATTCTTGGTCAGCTAGCCCTATGCTGTGGCTGAATCTACCATTGAAAGGATGATGGTTGTGATGACAACTGCACCCAGCCTGACTCAACCTTGGAGACACAACACAGAGACCTGACAGCGCTCTTCTCGCACCGGGCGCACTTTCCAGAGCAAGTGCACGTAGTTTCTTGAAGGCAGGGTGAAAATCCAACACTTACCATGCGCTGAGTCCAAGATCACCCAGGGCAGAGCTGGGCACAGGCAGGCCAGCTCACAGGGTCCTCCAGCAAACGGGAAGTCCTTAGTGGCGGTTTCTCCTGGCGCCCAGCTGTTCTCTTCTTCCAGTTTCCAAGTAAGCACCAAAAAACTTTGGGTCACAGCCCCAATATTTATATTGCCAAGTGTCTTTGTTCTCCCCTGGCACAGGGCTCTGATCCAGTCCAAACCAGTTCTGGGGGGGGCACTTGAGAATATCTTTTCAGTGCACAACACTCCCCATTTCAAGTGTAGGCCCTGGCCCCAGACACACAACCGGGGGGCGGAGCCGGCATTGTGGAAGGGAGGCACAGCCCTATTCAAGTGCAGGTGCTACTCCTCCCACCACTCCAAATGCAGACCAGGCCTATTCAGCCTAGCGCTGGCTCATTAAGACTCTCTGGAGCCACTGCACCTCCCCACTCCAAGGCTAGACAGTCAAAACACAACAGGCCTACCTCTAAAAGTAGCATTTCTAAAATAGTGATAATAAATCCACGAACACCAGTATGCAGCAATTATCACCACTATTCTGCCCATACCAAACTTGATCACGCTACTCCTCTCATATCAGGAATTACTACTGAAGCACATATCAGGGAATTCTCAATACATCCCTATGAGAGGGCAGCCTCACAGCAGTGAGAAACCAAATAGGTTGTTTGTCACTACCAGGACATGCCACACAGCAAAGGCACATGTCCTACCTGTAGGAAGCTGGCTCTGTGTATACTACACCAAAGTGAGGTATAGTGTGCACAGAGTCCAGTGGATCCCTAAAGCTAGGCATAGGTAAAGTTAGAAGGAACCTCACTCTCTATTTGTGGTGGTGTGGTCGAGCAGTAAGGCAGTATAAGCAGTTGTTGTACACACTCAGTCAGCAAATGAATTCACACACTTAAAGACTGAACTTCAGACCAATTGTTTTGTATCAAAAATATTCTTTTAGGTATTTTATTTCCTAGAACCAATCAAGCCTGGCACAGGTAAGTGATAAGTACTTTGCAGTAAATGTACAGATTGTAACACAGTTTGGATTGTAATTGTAAATGTACTTTAACGTGATTACAGTAGTGTTACTGATAATGCAATGCTTTTCAAAATGCAGTACATATACTTCGAATGGGACTTTCAGTAAGATTACAGGTAAGTTTCTTTTGTACTTCTTTTCTTACTCAGAGTAGTATACCTGGATACTATTCTGGGACATTTCCTGTAAACAGGTGAGTAAAACCGTTTTTATTAAACAGTACAATTTTAAAGAATTCTTTAGGTTTTCAAACTCCACACTTAGAATATTTTTACAGAAAAACAGTCAATGTTATCCTCTGGAGGAAAATAGTGTTATCGGTTTTGAGGTAAGTATTTGGTAGTGGGAGTTGAGGTTCTGTGGTAGAATCAGGGGTCCCCCAGGGTCAAGGATGCACTCTAGTTACACCCTCAGCAGCACTAGGGCGGCCGGGTGCAGAGTGCTAAGGCCCAATGTTATCCATTGGGGGCTAGGGGGCCTCCGGTTGGTGGCTGCTGGCAAGCAGGCCACTTGGTTGTGGGAGCAAAGCTCCTGGACTTTAGCTCAGGGCAAATGGGGAAACAAAGAAGCACCAAAGGTGCACCTTCAGCGGCACTAGAGTGGCCGGGTGCAGGGTGCTTTTTCGGGGTCGGACGTCCTGTTGTTTTCAATAGGGAACCTCCGGTTTGCAAAGGCACTGAGGCTTGGGGACGATGGTCTCCTGGGTGCGACCACCACTTCAAGAGGTAATTTGGGAAGTTAGGGGTTGTTTAGGCACTGTCGGTTTGGCCACTCAAGGCATGGGGCCTCGGTGCAAGTGTGCCTTTTGGGGTTGGATCTTCTTACCAGCTCCTGGTCGCGGTTTAGGGAACCTTCCGTATTTAGGCTGCAGGAGTTGACTGGAGTCTTGAGGCAGGTCTGGGTTCACCGGATCTCGGGTCAGAATTGCCAGGGAGACCTCCTCGTTGTGTTTTCCCGCTCGGGCTGTGGGAGGCAGGTGCAGAGTGGGGCAGATTCGCGGTGTCCGGCCGGAGCCAGAGGTTGCAGATGAACAAATCCAGTGTTCACAAAAGACAAGGCAGTAAGGTCCTCCGGGGTTTTCGAGGTTGCTGTCTGCAGGACACACTTGGATTTCGCACGAGCAGGTTCGAGGTGGAGACAGGTCGATAGGGCTGGGGCCAAGTCAGTGGGCGTCTTCCTCTTGTTAGCTGCTGCACGGCTGTTCGGTCCTTCTTCTTCTTCTCCTTGTAGTTTCTTGTTGTCTGCTGAAGCAAGGTTCAGGGCTGCTCCTAAATACTAGAGTTAGGGGGCATTACAGGTAGGTTAAAGGCAGGAACCAATGGGTCCCTTCCCTGGGTTGGGTACACCCCCTATTATGCCACCCTCCAGTGGGAGGGGGGCATGAGCCTGTCCCCGGTTGGCTGAGTCCCCCCATCGGCAAGATGGCGGGTGTAGAAAGGTGGAATCTGACTGCATGGCTACCCCCACTTTTTTACAAGGATACCACGGGTCATTTTATCTTCACTCACTACCTTCACTTGGCCCACACACCCACATGCACAAATGCAGCAACTCCTAAAAGATCTCCAACAGAGTGCCCTCCAGTAGGGCCTGTGAGGGACTGCAGCGCCACCCCCACGAGGAGCAGTGCCCAATGATGATGCTTTGCACCCACAAGGGTGTGTAAGGGCACAACAACAACACGCACAGGAGTACCACTCCCCCACCCTGCACACTCATACCTTACCTTGGAGACACCTACCCCGACTCGCAATACGATCTGGACTGCTGAGCGCTTTCTTCCTTTCCCTTTTAGGAACTGATACCATTCTAACTGTCTGCGCATTGCCTTTAGGACCATTGGTACAGGACGTATTTCCAAACAGCTCCTTCCCCTCCATCTTATTTTGTGGTTATATATTATATGCTCCAGACGTGCCCTGACTCTCCATCGCTTGGGGAGTCCACAGGACCTTGCTGGTCCACACTGAAGCATATTTTCTCTGACCGCGTGGGTTGCAGTTGCCAAGGCTTGTTCGTCTCCAATCCGGACACTGACCCCCCAGCACTCGACATTCTTCGTGGGACCGCTCACCTGCGGACTTTGGTTATCGTCGATGTCTCCTGCTCCCCGTGGCTGCAGAGTCAAGCTTCACCTCTTCGCACCTGAAACACCCGTCATCGGTGGGAATTCGTCTATCGTGCCCTTGGTCATTGGCAAGTGACCCAGACTGTCCCCTCTGCTTTCAGGTTCTTCTCAGCTCCGATCCAGGCTTGGATCACACTGGACAATTTTCCTCTTCACGGCAGCAGCACTTTGCAGCATCACGCCATTGAAAACGACAAAGATTTCCGACACCATTTGACACCTATGCACCCGGCTTCCCTGGGTTAAGTAACACGAGTACTCCGGTGCTCACATGGGTGCTGGTCTTAGAACCTTCTACGTTTGCAAGGGGTTGCTCAAAGTCCTCTCCTAAGTGCCCTTAAGCTTTAAAATTCCAACCGCGACTTTCCCATAGGATTGTACGGAGCTCGTGGCTGTGATCTCCCACTGCACGCGTCCCCCGTGGGTCCCCTGTGTCACTACCTTGGGTGGTTCCTTGGGGTCCCAGCAACTCTTACGTGCTCTAGGCACTGTGTCTAATCAAGTCGGGGTTGTTATACCACTTTCTTAATATATGGTTTGTTCTCCCCTGGGGCCTACTGTGTATTGTGCTATTTACTATCATTCTAGTGCTTTAATATTGTGTATCTTGTTCTCTAATCTCATAAAGAGGTTAGTAATAAATACATATATTTTATATATATACCGTGTTTGGTTATCCTTTCATTTGGTCATTCAAGAGGTTATAATCTGGTAAACCAAGCTGCTTTACAGTCCTTCGAGGCATAGCCTGAAGGCTGCTCTCCATAGCTACCACTAGGATAGCTTTCAATAACGGTTGTCTTTAACCTAATCATCAATAAGAGTTGTTTGGACTGGTACAAGGTGCCCACTTTAATTAGTGGATAGCATATACCAGGCCAACTTCTCACCATGGTGTGCAGCGGTTGGGATTCAAGCTTGCTATTGCTTTACCA
This sequence comes from Triturus cristatus, assembly GCF_964204655.1. Taxonomy (NCBI): domain Eukaryota; kingdom Metazoa; phylum Chordata; class Amphibia; order Caudata; family Salamandridae; genus Triturus; species Triturus cristatus. The sequence continues at coordinate 204,405,586 of NC_140590.1, read as the reverse complement.
GATAATCTCATTGAGTGACTTACTGAAAACCAATATAGGTACTTAGGTACATATAATCAAGACTAGAATAAAGTAAGTTCTACTGAACTTAGAGTTGGGTAAGCCAAGGGTCTAGCACACCCTTTCTCCAACTCTAGAGAGTTTAGTAGTTCGCACTAGGTTAGGTAGGTGCAACACCACTCAACACCACACAACACTAGTATGTCTTCAAGAGCAGAAGCCAGTGGCTCATTGCTGAATAAGTATGACTATCTCTCATTTCAGGAATTGAGAAATATGTGTGTATTAAGAAAATTGAAGACAGGGAAAAACCGTAGAACACAGGGGCTTTGCTTTTAGATGACCTCAGAAAGACCCCAGCGTCTGATGAGGCAGGCAAGTTGGGTGCGGTAGCAGAAGAGGAAAGGCCAGAAAGTGAAAACATCCGGGACCTGGACTCTGATGCTGGCCAGGAGGATCAAGTTGATTTTAACCTGGACAATCAAACTCTTCCTGAAGGTGAGGGAGAAGACCTCAGTGGTCCTCTCTATACCCCACCTGGAAGGGTTGACAACTTACCAAGAAGATCAAGATCTCCTTCTGAGGAGTCTAATCATTCTGGTACTTTTGTATGGAGCTCTGTTTCTCATAGGACTTCTTCTCATAAAAGGGAGTCCTCTTATGAGAAGAAGTGCCAACTGCTTGAGTTTGAGAGAGCTAAGCTCAGGCTCAAGAGAGAGCAATTGGCCTTAGATAGGGAATCCCTGGAGCTTCAGAAAGCTTCTAAAAACATTGGGCTAGAGCCCCATGCTGGCAGCAACAATGTCCCTAGAGGTAGAGAATATACTCATGACCATAGGAACCTGAACAAGATTGGCCCTCCCTACCAGGGTGGGGATGACATCCACAAATGGATAACTGCACTGGAGAGGGCCTGTAAAGTACAGAGGGTCCCTCAAGAGCAGTGGGCAGCAATCTTGTGGCTCTCCTTTGCAGACAAAGGTAGAGACAAGCTCCTCGCTGTTAGAGAAGAGGATGCTGATAATTACAAAGTCTTGAAGAGTGCACTGATTGATGGGTTTGACTTAACCACTGAACAATACAGGTTAAAGTTCAGAGATACCCAAAAGACAGAGACTAAAGACTGGTTTCACTTTACAGATTGTGCTAGTAAGGCTCTGGAAGGTTGGATACGTGGCAGGAAGGTGCATGACTTTTTAGGATTGTACAATTTGATTATGAGGGAGCAGATCCTTAATAATTGGTAAAACCAGCTTTTACACCAGTACCTGGTGGACTCTGATCTGACCTCTCTCCAAGAATTGGGAAAGAAGGCAGAAAAATTGGTCGGATCCAGAGTGAAGCCAAAGAATCTGGGTAGTGACCAGAAGGGAGATTCTTCCAAGACCCAAGAGAAAGGTGGGGATAAATCCAAAGATAAGTCCACTACAGGGCCCCAAAAGTCCTCTTCTGGGGGTAGGGCCCAAACTCCTTTCCCTGAAAAGAAACCTTATTGTCATGTCTGTAAGAAATCTGGCCCCTGGAAAAATGATCCCATTTGCCCTGAGGTCAACAATAAGGAAAATGTTCCTCCAAGCTATACTACAACTCCTACTGGTTGTTAGATCTGGCACCTTGGCGTGAGTCTCCCTTCCACTTTTTGTCGCTGTGCCTCATGTATTTTTATGGTGTTGGCCGCTCAGAGCACTGTGCCACTGCCAACCAGTGCCACAGTGCAAGTGCTCCCTATGTAAAATGTATATGTTGGTTGGATTCCATGATTGGCTTATTTGGTTTACTATCAGACCCCAGTAAAGTGCACCAGGAGTGCCAGGGCGTGTAAATACAAATGCCGCTGGTGGGCTCGCAGCACTGGTTGTGCCACCCACAGAAGCGGCCTGGTAAAATGTGTCTAGGTCTGCCATTGCAGAACCTGCGTGCAGTCTGGTACTGACATGCTGACTGGCAAGTGCACCCACTTGCCAGTCCCTAAACCTCCCCTTAACTTCATGTTAGTCACCCCTATGGTAGGCCCAAGGGCAGGGTGCATTGTAGCATAAGGTAGGACAAGCCCTGATGTGTGTGGCATGTCCTAATAGTGAATTACAGCCATTTTCGTTTTTCACTATTGTAAGGCTACCCTGTTCTCATAGGCCAGAATGGGCTGTTAAGATTGTTACATCCTATGATCCTAATAGACCCAGGGAACATGGTAGAAAATCGAGTTTAGTATGCCTGAACTCAGAATAATAAGGTACATCTTTTCGTAAGGTTTATTTTAATATTCTGCGTTTGCAAATGCCACTTTTAGAAAGTTGGTGTTTGCTTGACTAACCATTTCAGCCCGCCTCTGCGTGATGTGTATCTGCTGTTTGGCTTGTGTGAGTGACAGGGCTGGGGAAACCCAGATGGGCAGGGCTAGGTAGCCCGGTGGTGAATAGGAAGATTGACAGATAGATGGGTGGGAGGAGTACACCTGGACTCTGAATAGGGCTGTGCTCTGCCACCACAATGCTGGCTCCGCTCCCTGTGGAGCGTCTGATGGCTCTGCCCTGCACCCTGAAAGAAGCTGTCTGCATCATGTCAACAAAGTGCTCAGAAACCGGACTGAACTAGACAAAGGCCCCCCTGGCCTGAAAGAACAAAAGAAATGCCGTATAAATGTAGGAGCCCGGCTCCTAAGAAACCAGATCCTGTCCTGCCAAGAAGAAACCTCTGTCCGACGAGAAGGAACTGGGAAAGCTGCATGGAGGAGTACTGTCCCTGACCTGGGGGATTGGCCTGCAGTGGTCGCCTTGCTGCTGATGAAGAGGAACAAAGACTAAAGAGACTTTTTATTTTGCTTGTGCCTGAAGATCTCCAAGGGCTTGTGAGTGAGCTTGCCCCCTGAACGAAGTCCCAGGACCAGTGGACTTCACTGCTGTGAGATCACCTTGGAAAATGGACCGTTTTCCTCGTAACTTCGCTTCGAACTGCTGTGTACGTCTAGCTGATCGCAGCATACTCCCCGTAAGCTGATATCCCGCTGTCCGGCACGAACAACGCATCTGGGCACAAAGGAAGGTACTGCCAGCCTGAGCAACGCAACTTACAGCCCCTAGCTCGCACCGTAACTGAAGGACATCGCCTGTACCTGCTTGCACCCCCCTGCGGATCGTACTCCAAGCGTACGCGCCTGCCCCCTGCTTTGGGAAAGGCTGCGGTGCGTCTGGGAGTCATACGCCTCCTGCACGGAGCGTACTGTTCACCTGTATCAGCAGCCCAAGTGAAGCCCAGCGATCCCGGTACGACGCGTACACAGCGTCTGGCAGTACGAACCGTACTCTCGCCCGTCCCCTGAGCCGCAACGCCCAAGGTCTCCCGTAGCGTAGTACGCGCCGCCCGGAGGACATCGCACCATACTGTGCGCCTGCTGCCAAGGAAGTGTCTGTGACGAACTCTGAAGCTTAAGGTACTGTGTGTCCGTCCCGCTCCCCAGCCTATCTTTATCCGCGTACGAAGCGTACGCCTGGGAGCGAAGTGTACGACCCATTCCCAACCCATTTTCAACCGCGTACGAAGCGTACGCCTGGGAACGAAGCGCACAGACATTGAAATCATCGTTGAACTCAAGAACTCTTTGCAACTAAGTATTGTGGGCCATTTTTAAACGCTAGTTTGGTCTTGTGCTAAGGCTGATAATTATATAAAGAATTATTTTTTATATATCCCGTGTGGAGTCCATTTGTGGAGGGTCACTGTATTACTGTGTGGGTATTCACAAATGCTTAACCTAAACGCCCAGAGATAACGCCTTGTCTGCTTGCGCCAAGCTACCTAGAGAGTGAGCAGGGGTTATTGTTGGAGTGTATCCCCCTTACCCTGACTAGAGGAACGGTTCCCTGCTTGACACAAGTCCCTACCTGTGTCAACCAGAGAACCCGGATTCTAACACTGGTACTACAAGTAGTAATCCCCCAGTTGGTAGTAGTGCACCCAAAAAGTTAGGTGGGTTCTCATGGGGAATTGCGGTGGACCATCATTTAGAAAGTTCCCCCTCACAGGCCTCCGCAGTCTGTGATGGTGGCATGGGATTTGCCACTTTTACTGTCAGCCCCAATTCTTTGGGCAAGTACAGACAGGAGCCACTAATCAATGGTCAGAAGGTGTTGGCATTCAGGGACACAGGGGCTAGTGTCACCATGGTGACAGGGAAGCTAGTCCCCCCTCAACAGCTCTTACCTGCGTTTAAGTACCAGGTGACCAAAATTGATGGTATCAGGACAGATCATCCCATGGCCACAGTCAATCTCAGCTGGGGAGGGGTCACTGGCCCAAGGAGAGTTGCAATGTCCCCAAACTTATCTGTAGATTGCCTGTCGGGCAATGATCTGGAAATTTCAGCCTGGGCTGAAGTTGAATACCAGGCCCATTTAAGAATGTTAAGCCTCCCTGAGAGAGTTGGTGGGGCTATTAGGGCCACAGCCCAGCCCCAGGGAACTTTTGGAGTGATTGAGCCTAAAAGAATGGCCCACTCTTCCTCCACAAGAGAGCACAAGGGTTGAAGAAGTCTTCCTTCCCCTAGACTATAGGTAAGTGCCAGCCTCCTCAGGACACTGATCCTACCCCTAGTGAAGGAACTGCCCCAGAGGAGGTCAGGCCTGTCCTGGCAACACCCCTGATGGCAGGGGACCCTTCCAAGGTGGTACCCAGTCTGGAGCAGGTAACCTCTCTTCCCTGCCTTGATCAGCCTAGGGCTGCAGAGGTCAGGAAGGTCAGTTGACCCCTAAAGGCCCAGTGCCCAGAGGAACTCCCCCATCAACAGATTAGGGGTACCCAGTCTAGTAGCCCTAGCCAGGTGAAAATTCCTCAACACACTGGGGGATCCCTCTGAACATTGAATAGGGACCACCCCCAGATGGACTCTGTTGGGCAAAGGCAAACCTGGTACCAAGTAGTTCCAAACCTACCATGTCCCTCCAGTGTTCCAACCAAAGGGGCCCAACCCCCAGCTGTAAGCAGCCAGAGGTTGACCCTTAGGGCCAGATACAACTCAGTCATGGAAAGAAAGGCCTCCATGGTGGGCAGAGATCTGAGGAAGCTGAGACCAACTTTATTAGGGCCTCAATTCTCTACTCAGACACCCCGCCAGCCTTTTACTTTGCCAAAACACACAACAGGAAGAAACCTCAACTTTTGGAGACCATACCATACCCTTAGGGGTAGGGATTTCTTAGTGGACCATAAGACAGGGGGTATCCATGCTAGTGCAGGATCTTCCTTATATGGCCACTTAGTCAATAAAGGCTCAACTGGCCAAGGTTAGCCTTATCTCCTTTCATTTGGGCGGGGAGGGTTATGTAGGAACGTGGAATCTGACTGCATGATTACCCCCACTTTTTTCATGGTGTTTTGCTGGTTTTCGACTTAGTTTGACTGGGATCCTGCTAATCAGGGCCCCACTCTTTCTGCTTTCTCCCTAAATTGGTTGTTCGTGTACTTTAGGTACACTCTAGATTGGATTCTGGGGTAACCTTATAAGTCCCTAGTATATGGTATACTATGTACCCAGGGCAAAGGTACCCCAGAGGCCTCTCAGGGGCTGCAGCATGTATTATGCCACCCCTGGGAGACCATTCAAAATTACACAACAGGTCTGCTACAGCAGCCTGTGTAAGGTGGTGTATGCACCCCTTACTTAGATAAAGGTTCACGATATCAATCCATATCCCTGCACATAGAAACCTATCAGACACCCCTATGGCAGGCCTTATCAATCCTGAAGGCAGGGTGCTGGGTTTTATGTGAGAGGGTGCCCATGCATGAGCAGAGCCCCTCTGCAGCCTTTGGAATCTCTATTCTGGGATTGTTTGTGATGCAGCCAACCATATACTCTTAAGTGCATTATAAACTCGCGGTAAATGCTAACTTTAAAACGGCTGCATGGAAACATGTCGTGTTTGGTGTCAAACACCTTGGAATCATACCTCCACACCAGTAACTGGAGTGGGAGGTATGATTCCACCCTATTAGAGGGAGAAATATGACAGCACCGGTACACCCGGTACCAGCTTTGCAAACCCTGGCATCACAAAATGCATGCTGCCAGCTACAGACACGAGTCTGCCCTCGTCCTGCTGGACGAAACTCCGACAGGGGACGGCTGGACAATAGGTTTCCTGTCACAGGGAGGTGTGACCACCTCCCAGACAGGCTTTAGTGTTATGGAACTGGGTGGGTGCAATCTGAGAGTGCTTTGATGTCTGCACTGGGGCACATTTGGTGCCCCTGTGCATAGTCCAGCTCAAACCGGTTGAAGGGGCTGTCAGCCTCTGCTCTGCCGCAAAACTGGACAAAGGACATGGGTGTAGCCACCCCTCTGTCCTGACTCTCCCATAGGTGGATCCCCAGAGTCTGTCCCATCTGTTCCTTGGGTATAAAGTAGGAACCCCTGGCTACAGGACTTTAGATTTACCTGGATGAAATTCTGCTACAAGAAACCAAGTACTTCAACTATCTACACTACATTGGATGACCGAAGAATATCCCTTGGAGTAAAGGAGTTACTTCCCTGCAAGGCAGGCACCAAAGATGCATCTGACCGGTTTGCATCTATGCAGCTCCTGAAGGACTCTGAATATTTTGAAACACAGGAGGTGGGTTCCTAAGCTTCACTGAGGCCGACCAGTGCTCTTAGTAAACCTGAGACCCGCAACCCTCGTGAGGACCGTGCAACCCGAACCCCTTGGCACCGTGCACATTTGCAGCAGCATATGCTTTTTGGCGATCCCTGAGGCTGTGCTCTGGGTTACTTGTAGTCCAGACCCCGAGCAGTGATTCCACTGAAGATTACTGGCCAACACTACACGAGTGTTTCGTGGGCTGGTATTTTGGGATTCCTCCCGAGGTCCCTTGGCGATCCCTGGTCCGTCGACCTGTGGTTCCTTGAAAAGGGTACTGTGACTTTCAGTGGGCTTTCCTGGTTGCTACAGACGTGCCCTGACTCTCCATCGCTTGGGGAGTCCACAGGACCTTGCTGGTCCACACTGAAGCATCTTTTCTCTGACCGCGTGGGTTGCAGTTGCCAAGGCTTGTTGGTCTCCAATCCGGACACTGACCCCCCAGCACTCGACATCCTTAGTGGGACAGCTCGCCTGCGGACTTTGGTCATTGTCGACGTCTCCTGGTCCCCGTGGCTGCAGAGTCAAGCTTCACCTCTTCGCACCTGAAACACCAGACATTGGTGGCCATTCGTCTATCATGCCCCTTGTCACTGGCAAGTGACCCAGACTCTGTCCCCTCTGCTTTCAGGTTCTTCTCAGCTCTGACCCAGGCTTGGATCACACTGGACACTTTTCCTCTTCAAGGCAGCAGCACTTTGCAGCATCACGCCATTGAAAACGACGAAGATTCCTGACACCATTTGACAACTATTCACCCGGCTTCCCTGGGTTAGGTAACGCAAGTACTCCGGTGCTCACATGGGTGCTGGCCTTAGAGCCTTCTAATATTGAAAGGGTTTGCTCAAAGTTCTCTCCTAAGTGTCCTTAAGCTTTAAAATTCCAACCGCGACTTTCCCAAAGGATTGTAAGGAGCTCGTGACTGTGTTCTCACACTGCACGTGTCCCCTGTGGGTCCCCTGTGTCACTACCTTGGTTTGTTCCTTGGGGTGCCAGCGATTCTACGTGCTCTAGGCACTGTGTCTAGTCAAGTCAAGGTTGTTATACCACTTTCTTAATATATGGTTTGGTCTCCCCCTGGAGCCCACTGTGTATTGTGCTATTTACTGTCGTTCTAGTGCTTTAATATTGTGTATCTTGTTCTCTAATCTCATAAAGAGGTTAGTAGAGAGTGTTTAGTAATAAATGCATATATTTTATATATATACCTTGTGTGGTTCTCCTTTCATTTGGTCATTCAAGAGGTTATAATCTGGTAAACCAAGCTGCTTTACATTCCTTCGAGACTTAGCCTGAAGGCTGCTTTCCATAGCTACCACTAGGATAGCTTTCAATAAAGGTTGTCTTTAACCTAATCATCAATAAGGGTTGTTTGGACTGGTACAAGGTGCCCACTTTAATTAGTGGACAGCATATACCAGGCCAACTTCTCACAGCGGGGATGAGAGTTTTGCTTCACCTCGCCTCCCTCATCTGAGGGGTGGAGTTGGCAGAGGTGGGCACACCTCTCTTCCTCACTTGATTTTTCCACTGGTTCTCCCATCCAAAGTGTGGGTCAGAACCAGTTGTTGAAAGCAGCAAGTGGCCTGGGGAAGCTCACAAAGGCGGCAAGCCTTTGAAGCTTCCCCTTCGTAAACCCTGCCCATCCTGTGGGAGGAGGCTTGGCACCTCGTCCCAGGATGTGCATTGTTTCAGGCGCCAGAGAGCAGCAGGCTCTCGACCCAGGGGTCCAGAAACATGTCTGGTGGTGGCAGCTGAAAGCAGACACTCAGCCTGGACTCTTGTGGTGGGTTAGTTTTCAGGGGGCATCTCTAAGATGCCCTCTGTCTGCATTTTTTATTAAATCCCACACTGGCATCAGTGTGGGTTTAATGTGTTAAGAAGTTTGATACCAAACTTCTCAGTTTTTAGTGTATCCATTATGGTGCTTTGGAGTTCATAATGACAAACTCCCAGCATCATATACTCTTACTGGCAACACAGCACTTACAATGTCTAAGAATGGACTTAGACACTGTAGGGGTACAGGGTTCATGCACCTGTACCCTCACCACTGGTATAGTGCTCCCGCCTAGAGGGGTGACTGATCTATACCAGGGCAATAGGTTGTAGTCATGGCACACAGAAATGTGTGCCATGTCGACTCTTCACTTTACTCTGCACCAAAATACGCAGCCTGCAAAGGCAGTGTGTGAGTGTAAGGGTACAGGACCTCTAAGGTTGGCATAATAAGTGCTGCAGCCCTTAGAGGCCTTCTCTGGTCACAGTGCCCTGGGTACCTGTGGTACCATTTACCAGGGGCTGATCTGTGACCAGAGATGCCAATTGGGTTTAGGCTTCAATGCAGTTTTAGGGAAAGAACATAGGCCCTGGGTGCCTGATTAGCAGGAGCCCAGGGCACACTCAGTCAAATCAGCAATTCAGCAAAAAGTGGGGGCAACCATGCAAAAAGAGGGCACTTTCTCACACTACCTTTTACTTACACCGCACCCTGCCCATAGGGCTAGCTAGGGCCTACCTTAGGGGTGACTTATATGTAGTAAAAGGACGGTCACAGACGTGGCAACCACTTTATGTGCCATGTCAGAGCAGCAGTAAACTGCTCGCGCAGGCCCTCCAGTGCCAGAGGCCTGAGACAGGTTTGTAGTCTACATTGGTGGGTGGTGCAAGCAGCGCTGCAAGCCCACCAGTAGCATTTAATTTACTGGCCCTGTTTATATGAGATACCACTGTACACGGGTCTGATAGGTAAATTAAATATGCCAAACAGGTGTAGACCAATCTCACCAAGTTTACCTTAGAGAGCACATGCACTTTAGCACTGAACAGCAGTGATAAAGGGCCCAGAGTCCTAAAACCATCAACAACAGGAGGAAGGCAAAATGTTCTGGAATGACCCTGCAAAAAGGGCCAAGTCTAACATGACAACTATTGTGTTGTGACCCAAACCCCAAGTTGTCACCATGAGCCAGTCTAGAGTATATAACCACAGTTAGCCCTGTAGAATCCAATAAACTGTGGGACAGTGAGAAGAAATTACTGTACCAAACAATGATACTTCTAGTCTTCAAAACCGGCCACAGGAAACGGAGACGTGGTAATCAGTGAATTATTGCATCAGAGAACAAGCATTGTCAAAGCCAACAGGTCTGGCCTTGGCCAGCCTGCAAGTTGTTTTTGCTTGATTTTCTATGAAAAACGCATTAAAAGTGCACGAGAAATAAAAGGTAAAAATGCATATGTTTGTAAGGAAATTGAAGGTCTGCACTATTTGTAAGTGAATATGTTCTTTGATAATAATGTCTGCATGTTGAATGGAATTAAGATTTATTTACATATAGATATCAATCCAAATTACTGGTGCTGCCAAACCCTTGATGTATGCAGTCAGTAATAAAGAAACAAAACACAAGGGGCAGAAACCCTTTTACTGCCAAAGAGCAGTATCAGATGGAATACAGGCAGGTCCAAGGCTAGGTAAGGTAAGTGCCATCTTAACGCATGGGCACGCTGGGCAGTTGCCTGTGGGCCCCAGGCGCTTAGGGGCCCAATAGAGACCTGAATTTAACACTAATTTTCTGGTTGTGTACGCGGGGCCCAATGCACTGCTTTGCCCAAGGGGCTATAATTCTGTTAAGATGGCCGTGGGTAAGGGTAGGGGAAATTGCAGAATAAGCATCCCTGGTGACCAACGTGCGCAAGGATGATCTGTAAATCTATGCAAAATGCAAAGTAGCCACTGCTCCTACTCCTGAAATGATTCAATGCCTTACAGAAGTAGCAAGTTGTTCTCTGACACTTTTGGGATGCTTAGTAATTTATATATTCCCATATTATGATCCAGTACTTGTTTCATTTTTTCTACAAGTACCAGAATGCAAACCATTGTAAGCTACAGGGCAGAAGTTGATGAACATCGCATACTTGCCATAGAACATCTGAAGGTGTCTGCTATACCATGACATTCCCATCCCATCACCAGATATCCCTGGTGTTCAAGACAAAAGTAAACCACTCCCCATCCTGACGTTCACATGTCCTCCAACCCTTGCACTCTCCTCAGTAGGATTGTTCTTCTGGACTACGACCAAGCATTGGGGTCAGATTTCTACACCATCCACTTTGTACCACAATAGCTGCTATGCAGAGCCAATGTCATCCATGAAAGCAGCGATCGCCTGCAATCATCTCTACATCTGCAGTGTGGCACACCTGCCCTTCTCTCAGTGACCCTGTCCCCTCTGCACATGGAGTGTTACTTCCGGGGAAGTTGAAGAACTATTTCGTTATTTGTAGTGTGCTGCAAACGACACCAGCCCAGCATGGGACCGACTCTAGACTGTTAGGGAACTTGTTCCAAAGAATGACTGTATAACTGGTATCAGTCTGGGTTGGGGCAATGGCCAGTCTGCACTGGAACAACTGGAAAGCCATCTATAAGTCACAGAATTACAGCTTTGCTATTGCATAATTTGAGCCATTGGTTTCCGAGGCTCTCACCAGCACTTAATTGTCAACACCTGCGCTTCTGACAGTCTGTCACAAGGTGGCGCTGTCTGGATAATTTAGAGAAGACCACAACAACAGTTAATTATGAATACAATGTACATTAAAACTAACTATTACCTGCTGCCCAGACCATTCTAATAGCTATGGGGTTGGAATAGTGTGAATTGCCACACTTGTAGGTGTGTGAATGTTAGTAGTTGTGTTGTTCCTATCATTGGCAGCAGGGCCAGGGCAATGTGTGGTGCAAGCTGCAGTGGACTCTTGACGAGAGCCCAGGCACTTCTATTTTTCCACATTAAGCACTGACTGCTTCGCCCTAAAACAAGTCAGTTCTGGCCGAGCCGGTCAGTTACGCAAGACACAGACTCTTGGCACCTAAAGGAAATGGTTTCTCACCGATTCCAGATATTTTATCAATGTTACCCTTATGAGTCCCTTTATTTGCATGTTTCCATTTGATTAATTTGATTATAAACAAGCATTTGCAATGCAACGGTCTCGCCTTTAGGATCTTAAAAGTATTTAGCCATGCAGCACATTATCCTGGGTGTTATATTAACTCTTCTCATTTAGCCTTACACAACTGCTATAACCGGATGAAAAGTGCATTTGTTCTTAGTGGGGCACCATGGAAAGGGGTTAAGGTAACTGTTAGTCCCAAACAATAAAGTTTTACAAAAAACAATATGCATTGACAAAGCTAATGCATTGACAAAGTCAAAAGGCTGGCAGCATAAGTCGGACCAGCCAGATTTGCAAATGCTTGTGTTGCTTTGTCAGGGACGTGGAGCAGCAGAGGAATGTGGAGGTAAAGAACAGTGTGGTATGAAACTGAAACTGATCATGAGCAATAGCTAGACTGAAACAGAAGCGTGTTCTGTACTCAAGAAAAACACGAGCCGGACTTGAAATATGATCTGCGAAACAAATAGGATCTGCGAAACTTGTTATGGTTTGAGATCAGGCTAACCTTCGTTGGAATGTCAAGGTTGAACAAGCACTGACAACGACATTAGGTCTGGCTTTAACACCTCCAGAGTTTTCTGTTTGTATAGATTTAAGTCATCTATATGCATGAGCGGCTTGAACTCCAAGCCATACGATAAATTGTGCAGTTTAAATAATGTTGTAACCTGTAAACGCTCTTACATTTTGCACAGTGGGGTCATGAAACCCATTCTACAAACTTCAGAATTAAAACTTGCACTGGTAGCTCTGTACAGTACAGCACCCCAAGCATTCTGAAATCTAAGCACCTTTTATGAGTGACGCGGTAATTGCGAGCTTATACCGTTAAATATCGCACGTGGAGGTCTTTGCTGAGTGTGTTATTAAGTCACAGAATAAGTGCTAACTCAAATATGCGCGTACATCTTCTGCCGTCAATTCTGTGTTTGGTGACACCACAGAGGAATAATGTGCGATGAACACAGCATGCATGCTGTTCCAAGTTACACCAATGCATCAGTGCGGTAACAAAATCTTAGCCTCCACCCCTCCCCCCCCATGGAGCGTAGGGGGGCCCTCTACAATCATCTGGCCTTGCGCTGTTTTCAAACACCTTGCCCTTGCAAGGAAGCCAACGTGTTCTATAGGCAGGGAGACATCACCGCATATGAAAAAACATTTCAGTTGTTGTTGATTCACAAAATTGGGGTTCCAATAGTAAAAATGATTGGTGATATGGATAGATCCCTAGGCACAGACATAGCATCATGAGCATTTCAAAGATAACAGTGAGCAAAAATGCTACCGATGTGCTATTGAAAAGTCAATTTGCAACGCACCAATGGATGTTGGTACTAGCATTTAATCTTTTATACTTCTCAATTCCATCATATTCCTAGTTTATGTTTCAATCAATCAATCAACTTTACTCTGAGGCATAATATGCGGGGCAAGATTGCGTCCAAGTGAATCCACCGCTCTAACCTCACCTGCAGCCAGTCCTCGAGTTACCAAACAAGTGAGGATTTTCGAAACAGGTGTTTTGGGTCACGGCTGCCTCAGTAGACCGGCGGCACTGGCTGACTGTTCGGGGGTAGACTCTTTTGTCTCCAGTCTCTAAGCAGGGGTGTCCTTTGACTGCAATGGCAGGGCGCGGTGGCAAAGGTGCTAAACAATGGGCTGCCCTCCCGGCTCCTTCATTATCGACGATAACTGGCCAGCCTCCCCCACGGCTTGAGACAGTGACAGGGAGTCGGACCAGCGGCACGGCGCGCTAAACATAAACAAAGCACATCGTGATTTACACAAGTCCTATTGCATTGAAGACACAAACAGCACCGGCTCTATTGTCTGGCTGCTTAGAAAGTGAAAGCGTGCACGGTGCGCTAAACATAAACAAAGCAGGTCGTGATTTCCACAAGTCCTATTGCATTGAAGACACAAAAATAAATGAACGGGAGTGGGAGGGCGCAGGGTGAGAACTCACAGACTGAGGGAGGGGGCGGGGAGGGGGCTGTGGGGGAGACAGGGAAGAAAATAGTGTTAGGAGTAAAGGGGCCATGAAAGGATGCAAATGCTGACTGAGGAAGGACTAACAAGCACCAAACCAATCAGAAGGCAGCATTTAAGACAAAAGCCAATGGGCAGAGAGTGGGCAGAGCTTCCACGTAGCTTCCACACTGCAGTGTATACTGCATGCCTCGCAAAGTGATGGCAGCGCATTCGTGCTCCATCGCTAGGTGAGACATAAAAGAAAATAGTGTTTGGAGTAAAGGGACCAGTAGCCGTGGAAGTATACAAATGATGACTGAGGAGGGACTAACAAGCCTCAAACTATTCGGAAGGCAGCATTTAAGACAAAAGCCAAGGGGCGTGGGCGGAGCTTCCACGAAGCTTCCACACGACAGTGTATACTGCATACTGTATACTGCATGCCTCACAATGCGATGACAGTACATTCGTGCTGCATCGCTAGGCGAGACTTAAAAAGTATTCAATAATGTTCCCCACCCCCAGACAAAAATTGCCCAACTTCCTTTTTCATACATAGCACATTTAATAAATAAAAGTATTAATTTACTATCACATGGCCTCATAAAGAGACACCTTCAGCCAGTACTTTTTTTTTCTCCAACAATTGGAAAATGGATTTTGAGACTTGTACTTTGTGGGCCCGATTCACAGAACTAACTTAAGACAAAATCCTAAACTTACTACCATTTTGGTATTCACAGAATGCACTTACTGCTTTTGGTATTCACAGAATGCACTTACTACTTTTGGTATTCACAGAATGGATTTACGACTACTAACTTTACGTCCGCACTCGGGCCGGAAATTCCTGCCCAGAGGCGGAGATTCCGGCCCGGAGGTGGAGCTTCCGGTCCGGAGGCGGGGCTCCTGGGCCGGAGGATAGGACTTACGTTTGCGCAGTACTACAGTGACAACTGGTTGCACTACAAACTCTACATTTAGATAATCACATGTTTGGAGATTTCTCCTGATTATTTTTTCTCCTGAAAGTGTTATTTTTGAACTGTGTTTTTTTCGGCTCTTCTAAAATTTTGGTGACACCCCTAAGTATCAGTCATGTCTCACCTCAGTGATCCAACAGTTATTGTGACAGAAAGTGCATTTAATGTAAAGAAGTTGCGTAGATATCCTGTGAAGGACCTAAAGTGGTTCTGTCAGGATCTAGGGTGTCAAGTGAGTAGGTCTGCCAGGAAGGTGGAACTGCAGAAGGCCGTGTAGGCCTGTTGGACATCCCAAAACCAGGTGAGGGAGGAGTCTGGGAGGGAGGACCCCGAGATCAGTGAGGTCTCACAGAGGGAGGGTCCCTGACTAGCACCCCTAGAGGGCAGTGGCCCTGGAGAGTTTGAGCAGGAGGGAGAAAATGAGAGGGCAGGGACGCAGAATTCCGCACTAGAAGAAGAGTGTAGAGTAGAAACAATTCTGCAAAATCCTCTGGCGGGCCGAATCTTTTGCCCACTATCTGTTGGGGACGAGGGGAGGTAGAACTCTCACTGTGGACTTCAGGCACAGGAAGAAGAGCTGGCATGGCATGGAGGAAAGGGGGAGCTCTAACTTGTGATCAGGGGACATTTCACATTCAAGTTTTTTAAAAACTTCACCGATCTGGAAAGAATATACATACCTTTGAAAATGACATTGATAAAACATTACATTAAATCAGAAATAATAGCAAAGATTGGCCTACACCGAAGTGGGCTACTTTTAGGTGGATTTTCACATATGCAAGAGCTAAATGCTGTCACTCAAAGATGAGAGAGCGAACTTCTAAAGTGGGCTGACCCACTGCTCCATTCTGTATAGAGAGGAAGCAAAATGTGAATGACAGTTGAACAGACCTATGAATGATGAGGCTGACCTAAAGATACTGAATATATATATTTTTTTTTACAAAGTTTTATATAGCGCAAACTTAACCTGAAACGGGTTTCAGAGCGCTTTACATAGCACCAGTTGCATTACATTCATTTTTGTTAGGCACGGGGAGATTAAGTGATTTGCCCAGAATCACAGGATGTTCAGCGTCATTGCCGAGACTCGAACCCAGTTCCCCAGGTTATATATATATTTTTTTTTTATAGGTGTGCTTTTTATGAACTTTTGGAAAGCATGAGGCCTGCACTGTATCTAGGCCCTACCAGAAAAGGCACAAAAAAACAACACACACAGGTGTACTTTGGATGAGGAGAACGCCATCAGGTCCACCACTGGACAAGTAACGCAACAATCATAACTCTACTGTAATTTCACTCTCTAGTTTCAATATTTCTACTTTATATTGATGCCTCATAGAGATGGTCAATTAAAATGACAACTTACATGTGCAAAGTCCAAGGAACAGTCTGTTAAATGTTCTCACGTACGAACACCTATATTTGTGAATTTCTGCGAGTAGTTGGTTGTGCTTTTGAAAATATTTATTGTTTACTACAAGCAGGGCATGAGTCGGGGGTACACGCGGATACACGCCGTCCACCCTGCCGAGATGTTGGGCCCCACAGAAATATGTTGAACTTGTCTCAGTGTCATTTTCAGACACTGTAACACATTCAGCAGCTCCTGCACGCTGACTGCTTTCCATTTCCAGCAGCAACAAGCAGGAAGTGTGGGTGAGGAGCAAGGGGGTCACTGGGTTTACCTCCAGCTGTGCTAAAGATAAAGGCAGAAGTTAAGGGGCCATCAGGCCTTCTTTTGATCGAGTAGAGTATTGGGCTGGAGGCGGCATGGAACTTCACACTTACATGCAAATTCAACGGAGAGGAAACAAAGGCACACTGCTTGCTATCTCTTCGCAGGCACTTAAGAGATGCATGCTTTTTACTTTGTTCAGTCCCTGTATGTAAGTGTATGCACTGTAAGAATGTCAGATGGGTTTATCTGACCCAGTATTTACACAAGCAACAATTTAAACAGCACTATTTCATTTATTTTATTGCGCTACTGCTGGAGCGGGTAATACACAATGCTGTATACCCCCCCATTCTGCATGTTTATATTAATCCGAATAATCAATTAATTGTAATATTATTAATCTGTTTGAAGTGATAACTCACCAATCATATTAACAAAAGAATTACCTGTGGGAATTGCACCTTGCATGGCTATATTAATTGTGAACTAACTTGAGTACGCATATTAATAGTAGAAAACTAGAATATTGCATGTTATATGTTGCTTTGGTGATGTATTTGTGATTTGTGCTTTATTCAGTGAGTATAAACCGCTCTGAGTGTTGCTTCTGCTAGATAAATACACACACATATGGGTATTAGCAAGAAGATAACATTGTATTAGCCATTTCTATGTTTTAATTAAGTTTTTGTGTTTCTTTTGCTTAAGTTGACCATTTCGGCCTAAACAAGATGGCTGAATGAGACGTTAAACATGACTGCCCTGACAACACGAGGCTCTGGGTGAAGTGCACAGGCGTCACCGCCAGCAGCAGTGGCCTGGACCTGACCCCGGGAGAACATGTACCCTTCAAGGACGCTCCGGGAACCGATCCAAGACCAAAGACAAAGCTCAAGAGAACTGTACCCCTCGACCCCAAGTGGACCAATCAGGACTTTCTAAACCCTGATCTTGATACTTTTTGACATTATTTTCATTATAAGAGTAGGTAGGGAATTGGACAAATGGCTAACGCTGTTCTTTGACGAACTCGATTTCCTGACGTTATGCTGACGGAGAGGACGGTGACACTGCTGGACAGCTGTCATCCTGAATCATTGAGAGACTGAATTGCAGCCTAATTTTGCTGAATAAAATTCTTCTTGACTGACTGACTTAGAGGACGACTTTAGCCAGAATAGGTAAATATGATGCTCTGAAATGCTGAAGATGATTTCTAACGTTTCTTGCAATATTTCTTAGATAAAGAATATTTGATTAATTGACAAATGTGTTGTGTCGATTATTTAAGAAGATAATTTAATGAGATTTAAAGACTAGATAAATGACTGTGAATCTAAACCTTCAAACAACTAAATGATCCATCTCCTTATGAGAGGG
This sequence comes from Triturus cristatus, assembly GCF_964204655.1. Classification (NCBI taxonomy): domain Eukaryota; kingdom Metazoa; phylum Chordata; class Amphibia; order Caudata; family Salamandridae; genus Triturus; species Triturus cristatus. The sequence continues at coordinate 204,387,950 of NC_140590.1, read as the reverse complement.
ATATCTTAGGTCAATGTGTTTAGAGTAAGGTAAAAGTGATCCTCTCATGTCAGCGTTTGGAAGCATATTTCCCTCAGAAAACAGATCAACGGAGTGTAAGTATTGGTGTTATGGGCCCCACCAATGAATGTATTTGAGTGAATTTGATGCTGAGGTAGTTGGTCTGTGCCGAAGGGGGAATTTGATGTTTCGCGCTGCAACAGTTTTTCTGGTAGCAAGACGATGGTTTCTATGGTTTTGGTTTAGTGATTATTGCTTGTTATTGATTATTGGTTATTGATATTGGTTCATGTACTAACACTCTATGTTGAGTCGTGTTGAGTTTTATGTTGTTTGCAGGGCTTCTGGGATGTAGGAAGTCGGAAGTTTGTAACGGTTCCGTAGTAGAGCAGAGGTAAGCGCTGTTCTCGGGAAACACGGAATTGTTGTTATCCTGTAGGTACACAGGAGAAACGTGTGACGATTGAAGTTGCACGACACATTGTCTGTGTTCGATTCGGTGACATCGCCGTGTGTTGCCATTAGAGACATTTTCGGTGTGGAAGAAGTGTGTATGATAGCGAAGGTTACCTGTGAAATTCTGGTCTTAGGTACCAGGGATCCAACTGGCATTCCGATAACGCTTATCACTGGAAAGGTAATAGGTACTCTCTGAGCTTGTTAGAAGGACAAAGGAGAGGTAAGCGCTGCTTTGTTAACGTATGTCATAATTCTGTAGTAGGACAGACTGTTCGCTGTTCTCAGGAAAGACAGGATTCTGTGTGAATGTACTACATTTTCTTGTGTGAAAGTGCATGAATGAAAAGGCATTCGGGTTAATCGTGAAACTATAGTTTTATTTCTCAGGAGCATTGGGTCTCCAACTATGTGTCTTAATTCTGGAGAAATTGTTAGCTAATGCTTGTTAGAAGGGTGAAGTAGAGGGATGTGCTACTTTATCAACGGAAGTAACGATTCCGTAGTAGGGCAGAGGTAAGCGCTGCTCTCGGGAAAGATGGAATTCTCGTGAGAAAGTTCTATTGCTATTGTTTGGTTAGCGAAGCGGACAATGGAGACGTTTTTATGTTGTTACTAACAGAATTGTAGAAATTGAAACAAAAACTTACTGAGCAGATTTGTAAAGGAGGGGTAGACAGGAGCAGGAGCTGCCGCAATGGCTACTGATGTCAGAACGACCGCGCTGGGATTGGACAGTCAGTCGGAAACGTAAAACGCTCCGGATTGGTGCGTTAGTGTGCGCCGTGCTAGAAGTGGAGAAATACAGGGTGATGTAAACGCTCCCTATTGGTGCGTTAGTGTGAGTCGTGCTGGGATTTGAGAATTGTGACAGTGACGTAGACGCTCCGAATTGGTGCGTTAGTGTGAGTCGCGCTGCAATTGGACAGAATAGCGGTACAGTCGTAAGGAGAAACTAGTGAGACACAAAAGAAAGGAAAATGTATTACGATCCACCAGAAAAGGAGAAAAGTCATGGTTTGGTCAAATTAAGAAGTGGTTTAAGAAGGACAAACCGATCATAACTAGGGAAGGACAGTTACTTCCTCCACCTAAAACCCTGCATCCTTTATGGTTGCGAAATATGGATATCACACCTGCATTTGGTTAGATAATTCGGTTAAATACACTGAAAAGGACGGAGTATTGGCTTTTCCAGAGCATGGTTCATTTAATTTGGCTGTTTTGAGAAATTTGAGAGAGAAAATGATTAATTTAGAACCGAGACCTAGACCGACTCAATTTGAGGCTTTGACGTAGTGGGAAGACGAAATGAATGACCGAGAAAGACAGAGAAACTGTAGAGGATATAGGTACCTGTTTGGCAGATCATACGTTCATGAGACGCATGATGATCGAATGAGAAGGTGGCAGAATGCGAGTATGACTGAGGGTTTGTTTCCCGTAAGAACTGCAGGAGAGAATGAAGGACGAAAGTGTGTAGAAAAAGGGCATAATGTGAAATCGAGAGGGTATGAGTGAATGAATCAGAGGATGATGTACTTGATGATATGTTCTATAAGAATCCACCACCATACCAACCAGAACAAGAAATATTAACTCCAAGTGCCCCAATGAAAGAAACAGTACGAATCATAAAATCGGAACCAGAATTCCAAGATTTGGGAAGAAACAATTTCATTAGAGAGGTAGAAAAGAAGTCTGGAGGAAAATTGGATGGAGAAAATTCAGCAGAATTAGCAAAAACAACCCTAGAATTAACCGAGAAAATAAGAAAAGTGACTAAGAATTTAGAAGCGGTAACTGTACCAGTAACGATAGGTCCAGTAATGCCTATTTTTGACAAGCAGAATGATAGCGAACATTGTTTGACAGTCCCTTATAAAAGTAATAAACCGGTTGAACAACCAAGAATGAGTCAGAGTGATAATCTATGGAGACAGACTTTGAGTATGATTGAACCAAATTTCTTAAATAACCCATTTGTAGGTCAAAACTGTGCAGAAAAACGTATGACAATGATAGAGACAATGTCAGAAACTCAAAAAGATTTTGGACAAGGAAATGTAGAGAAGCCTGTAGGACCGTCTACAGAGGAGTTGAGTGGATGGTTGAGAAGCTTGCAAAAGAAAGACAAGAAATCACAGTCAATAGATGTAACTAAATTACGAATGGTACTGGAAGAATTAATAGTAGGAACTATCCCGACAGAGAAGTTAAAAACCTACCAAGATGAGGAGTTGTTATTTCTGTGCAAAAGCATAACATGGAGAGCGAAGAGTCTTCATGAAAGATTAGAAGAAGTGGCAAATGAGATGGGTATTGATATTGAAAAGGTAAAAGCCTTACAGAAACCCTATTGAGTAGATTTCACCGAAAAAGATATAGAAAACATGAATACCACAGGACGAACAGGTCAGATTAAGGAAATAATTATCTTGTTGAGAAAATGGGGAGATGTGGACAAATGGAAGAGCAGATGGTATCGTAAGCGAGACGAAGTTTCAGACAAAACGTTTTCAGCCTATCCTATGAGAGAAAAAGAGAAGGTTGTGACAGAATACCCTATGAGAGAGATTCCGGGAGTAGGATATGTGCATGTCCCATGGACTAGACAGGATATTTTGTCATTTACGAATGACTTCCCTCGACTGCGTGAAAAACGCGTTGAGTGGTATAGACAGGTGGACAGATTTGTGAAGCGATCCAAAGTATTGTGGATTGATTTGAATAGCTTGTTTGACATAATCGTGCCAGCAGATCTATGGACAGAATGTAAAATAGTAATAGATTGGACGACACAGGAATACCCAAGGGATCCTAAGACTGGAGCTCCAGACCCTGAGGTAATGAAGAAATATGAACAGGTTATGGCATTTTTAAAGAACAAAGTACCCCCTAAAGAGACAGATTGGGTAAAAATTGACCGAACACATCAGGAAAGCAAAGAATCAGTACATGCCTATTATGAGAGGTTAATTTTAGCCTTTAAACAATTCAGTGGAGATGAAAATTTGACTGACAAGGATTTGAGTCATTTTGTATACAGATTTGTTTATGGTCTTCGTCCAGAAATTAGTGAAATGATAAAACAGCATATGGTAGATTGGCAAAACAAGAAAATAGACGAAGTATTGAGACATGCTAAATATTTCTGTGATGAAATCGAAGCAAAACAGCGAAAACTAAAAGAGAAGGCAATGTGGGCACAGGTAAAAGTAGCAGAGAGACAGGAAGCACAATTAGTAGAACAAGCTGGGTTAAAACAAAGATTTAATCCTGGGAAAAATAAAGGGAATATTGAGGAAGCTAAAAAGAAATTTCCGTGTCATAATTGAGGTAGGATAGGGCATTGGAAATTCGAGTGTAAGAATCCACCAAGTACTAATGATGAAAATTCCTCCTTGAATCCACAGGTGCAGAATGAGGAGAGTGGTCAACAGCAACGACAACAGCAGGGTGTAACACAACAGAATCAGGTGCCAAAACCACCTTTTCCACAGAACAAAAATTGCCAGAAGTATAGTAAGGAAAATGGATTCTACAACGAAGAACAGGGAAATAAGCCGCAACGCGCTAGCGCTGCTTCGCAGTATTGGCTGCAACGCGATGAAAGCGATTCAGAAGAGGGTTATTGACGGTGCCGAAGGGAGGAAGAAGAGTGCGTACTTGGCGCAACTCTAGAAGTAGACCAGACAGGCCCATTTGTAGATGGAAAAGTTAATAATGAAAATATTACTTTCCTAGTTGATACTGGCGCTACACGATCAACTTTTAGATCAGCTGATGTTAAGAATCTTCCTCTCTCGGATGAAACGATCCAAGTAGTTGGTGTGTCCAACAGACAGATTAAAACTTACCTTACAGAACCGGTGAAAATTAGTATAGGGAAATTTTCGGAAATGCACAGATTTGTAGTGTGTGACACCAGTCCTGTGAACTTGTTAGGTAGAGATTTATTGTGCAGGGTGAATTGCACTATATTTTGTACTTCAGATGGAATAGCCTTTGAAACACCAGATGAAGATGTGCTGTATAAAATGACAATGGCAAACAGAGAGAAAGAGGTTACAGGAACCTATGCTGTATTCAACCCTGACGAACTACCAAAAGAATTGAAACAATCAGTAAAAGCAGAAGTTTGGGACTTCACAGGAGACGATGTAGGACTGATGAGAAATGTAGATCCAGTAAAAATAACTGTAAAAGAAGGAGTTTGTTACCCAAATGTCCCACAATATAAATTGACCCCTGAAATAATTGAAGGAGTTACTCCTGTAATTGAGAAAATGATAAAACAAGGAATTTTGAGAGAAATAATGAGTAGCCCATGTAATTCACCAATAATGGGACTGAAAAGGCCTAGTGGGAAGTTCAGAATAGTGCAAGATCTGAGAAAGATAAACAAAATTGTTGTACCATGTTGTCCCATTGTACCGAATCCATCTGTGATTTTATATCAAATCCCTCATGACGCAGAATGGTACACAGTGATTGATTGTGCCATGCTTTCTTTTCCATCCCATTACACCATGACAGCCAGCAATTTTTTGCATTTCGTTTCGGTGAGCGTATTTTGGCGTGGTGCCGAATTCCACAGAGGTATACAGAAAGCCCCTCAATATTTAATCAGGTATTGAAAAAGTCTTTGGAGAGTCTAGAAATGCCTGAAAATTCAGTACTAGTCCAGTATATCGATGACCTACTTGTGGCATTGAAAACTCGTGAAGCTTGTGAGGTAGACACGGTAGCTTTGCTGAATCATTTGGCAGATGGAGGATTAAAAGTGTCACCATCAAAATTACAATTTTGTAAGAAAGAAGTCCAATATTTAGGACACAGCATTGAGAAAGGACACAGGAAAATAACCATAGACAGAATCAGGATCATAAAAAGAATGAGTCCACCAATGTCCCAAAGAAAAGTGAGAATGTTTCTGGGAATGGTTGGATATTGTCGTCAGTGGATAGGCAATTTTTCATTGATTGCAAAACCTTTGGTACGTCTGACAAGAAGTGATGTGAGAGATCCTATTGATTTGAACAAAGAGGAGTTGGCAGCATTCAAGAGGTTGAGAGAAGGATTGTGTAAAGCGCCTGCATCAGGTATGCCTGACTACGATAAGGAGTTCGAGTTGTATTGCAGTGAGAGAAATGGATGTGCGCTCTCTGTTCTAGTACAAAAGCATGGAAAACTGAGGAAACCAATTGTTTATTTTTCATCCATGTTGGTCCCAGTAGCTGCAGCCCTTTCTGGGTGTCTGAAAGCAGTAGCTGCTACATGTCAAAGTGTGGAACAGAGTGAAGGAATTGTGATGGGATATCCTGTAAAAGTGTTTGTACCTCATGATGTGGCAATTCTTTTAATAAGGAGTCGTACTCGGTATATGACACACAGCCGACTGACTAAGTATGAAAAGGTCATTTTGGGTGCAACAAATGTGAGTCTTGTGAGATGCGTGAATGTGAATCCTTCAACATTGTTGCCTGATGTAGAGCATGTGGAGGTAAGAGGTGAAGCAGATCATGATTGTTTGGATGTACTTGATTTCTGTACAAAACCAAGACCTGACATAAAAGATGAACGTTTGCCAGAAAGTGTTTATGTCATGTTTGTTGATGGATCTTGTTTAAGAACAGATGATGGAGTGCTGAGTGCAGCATATGCGGTATGTACAGTTGCAGCAGTGATGGAAACATCCTATTTGAAAGGAGTAAGGTCGGCCCAAGTAGCTGAACTTATTGCCCTGACCAGAGCATGTAAGATTGGGAAAAGTGTGAGAGTGACTGTGATAACTGATAGCCAGTATGGCTACGGGGTGGTCCATGATTTTAGCCAAATTTGGCTGCAAAGAGGTTTCCTGACCTCAAGTGGAACTCCCATTAAGAATGCTGAAGTGGTTGGAAAGTTGCTTGAGGCAATACAGCTGCCTAGGCAATTGGCTGTGGTAAAATGTGCTGCTCATAGTCGCAGTGGTGATTACATTGCCACTGGAAATAAATTTGCCAATGACATGGCACAATATTGTGCACGAAATCAGAATTCAATCAATCGGGCAAAGGAAAAGGAGTCGATTTCTTGTTTTCCAATATTTACTAACACTATGGGAACATGGGATGAGGTAAGACAATTACAGGAAGACGCAGGAGAGGAAGAAGTATAACAGTGGGTAAAAGCAGGATGTGCACCAAGAGAGAAAGATCATGTGTGGGTCTATCGAGATGGAAGGCCAGTTATGCCTGATAACATGATGTCTGCCATGGCACAGATGTATCATGGACAGGGACATATAGGGAGAGACACCATGATTAGGTCTTTTAAACAAACTTGGTATAATGGCAAGTTCAGGCTTGTGGCGGAGAGTATTTGTCAAAGATGTCTAATTTGTCAACAATACAATCAAGGAAGAAAGACAGTGGTGAGTCTAGGAACAATAGGTCGAGAGGGAGGGCCTTTCACCAGAACGCAAGAAGATTTCATTGAAATGCCTTCTTGTAACAGGTTGAGGTATGTTTTGGTGATGGTGTGCCTATTCTCCAGGTGGGTAGAGGTGTTCCCAACAAGAAGAAATGATGGAATGACAATGGCAAAATTATTGTTGAGGGAATTTATACCTAGGTTTGGGTTCCCAGTAACAATTGAATCAGACAGAGGAGAACATTTTCATAATGAGATCAGAAAACTGATTTGTGAAGCATTGAATGTACGACAAAAACTGCATTGTGCCTACCGACCAGAGGCTTCTGGTGTAGTAGAACAAATGAATGGTACTATCAAAAACAGAATAGGGAAAATGTGTTTAGCCACAAGTATGAAATGGCCCGATGTCTTGCCTCTAGTACTCATGACTATTAGATCAATACCAGACAGAACTACTGGTTTGAGTCCTCATGAGATCCTCATGGGACGCGCAATGAGACATGTATTTAAACCAGTCAACAAGCTAATTACAATAACTGATGACATGGTATTGGAATACTGTAAAAGCCTGGCTGACGCTGTTCATTCTGTGTTTTATCAGGTTGGAGCGGATGCCACCACTCTTGAAAAGAAGCCAGCTCATGATCTAAGCCCAGGGGACTGGGTAAGGATAAAAGTACACAGAAGAAGAAACTGTTTGGTTCCCAGGTGGGAAAAATCAAGGCAAGTCATCTTGACTACCACAACAGCTGTAAAGTGTGCTGGATTAAAGAGCTGGATCCATGCAAGTCATACTTTGACAATTCCAAATCCAGTTGACTGTAAAGAAAAGGAGTATTTTGATGAAAAAGAATCCAGTACTGAGTCAGATGATGGAGAGCCAAAAGATAAGGAAGGAGAAAACTCTGAAAGGGGGAGACAGAGCCAAGGTTAACTTTGGTCCCCAGAAGTAACTCCCTAAGGAAAAGGTTACAGATTTCTGAATCCAGTTCAGACTCAGAGACAGAACAAAGAGCACATTCGTCTAAGAAAGAACAAAGGAGGAACAAAGAAAAAGAAAGTGGAGAGACAATAAAAGAAATCCGTGAGAAGGAAGTGCCAGATGAAAGATTGAGAGAAATTCCACCTGAAACAACACCTTTAGATGGACAGGTGCCAGATACAGAGAGAGAGGGAAAGATTATTGCAGAAGACCCCCGAGGAAATGTAGGGAACTCCAACATCCAGTTAGAAACAGGGACAAGTAGTCAGCAGGAAGATTGAGTGACGGAGGTTCGAGAAGGGACAGAAGTAGGGAAAACAAAAGAGGTGGAAAAAGAACTCGTTGAAGGTAAAAAGCAAGTTGAAACAGAGTCTGAGGTAAGCGAAGATGAAATACCAGAAGGCCGAGTTCTGAGAAAGAGAGCTTGGAGAACTGAAAAGAATGATAAAGGGGAGCGGCAAAAGACGAGGTGTGGCCAAACAAAATAAAGAAACTGAGGTATCGACTGACACGTGTAAATTCGCCAAGAGCTGAACAAGTGAATGAAGTAACGAGTCAGGAAAAATCGAAAGAAGAAGAACAGACAGTAGTAAAAGAAAACAAACGAACAAGAAAACCTAACCAGAAGTATAAATCACCGGAATGGACAAATGTGGCCCTGCCTGACGTGAAAGAATATGCGGACAGCCAAGGAAATCCAGAGGTGGTTGTACCGGAAGTGGTTGAGGAAGATGAAGAATCGGAAATCCTGAGAGTTATCTTATCTGATATTGGAGAAGAAGCGGATGTTCAGGACAACCTGTATGCTGAAAACGAGAGGAAAGTGAAAGATGATGAAATGCCAAACTGAATGAGATGAAGAAATTACTGATGGAAAAACAATAAAAATACTGAAAAGACAAAAACTGGTAGTACCACGTAGGTGCTTAGAAGCCTTGGGTTAGAAACTAGTTGTGAAGTAGAAGAGGCTAAGTCAAAAGACGCGGCTCAATTTAGGAAAGATGGCAAACATAGAAATTAGCAAAAGTAGATGTACCTTCCTTAGAAGATGGTGCAAAATGTGTTGTTGTTGTACAGGATTATTAATGCTTCTTTGGAGTATTCTTGCTCTATTAATTTCATTTAAAGTTACTGTAGATACATTAGAATGACATAGGGATAACATAACTAATATAGGGAAAGTTCAAAAGGTAGTTCCAACTAGAATAGATAACAAGCATTGGCATAGCCAATAGGTCTCGCCTTTGGGACCTTATAAGTGTTTAGCTATGCAACAGGTGCATAACTAAATACTTATAAGGTCCCAAAAGCGAGACCTATTGGCTATGCAAAGCGGCCGTGCGGCCGCGAAAGTGAAAGTAATCGCGGTAAAGCGCGGCGCGCGCGCCCGCTTACATGTACTGTAGCTCTAGGCTGGCCTGGTAGCACTTTTTGGAGCCCTCTCAGTAAGTCTCGCCAGATCAGCGCATGCGCTGGGTCAGGCGAGACCTAAAAACTATTTACATAAAGATAGGTCAATAACAGATTTTTCTAACAATGCGTTTTCAAAGTTGTTGTATGAATATGTAAAAACAATGGACGTAAGGGATTGCTACGTTTGTATGCAATTACCTGCATCTGTATCTGAAGGAGTGACTTATCACATTCCTGTAACATGTGGAATAACATGTAGTGTAACAGCTAGTTTATTTTATCAAACATGTAAATTAGAGTATTATTTTTCAGATGTAGATACTATATTTTCACAAGTACCAGCAATTAACAAACTAAACAAGGTAAAACCTGCAAAGGTATTAGGTGAATTTTCCTTAGAGACAAATGAACTAAACTTAGAATATATATTTAGAAATAACTTGACTTGCAGTTTAAAGAAAGAGGAGAAGACATTTTTGGATATGGTTGAAGAAAGGGGATTGAAAATGTAAAGGAAGGTTTCAGAAGGGAAAGTGGAGAAAATGGTTTGGGATGTAGAAACGGAGAAACATTTAAGAGGGGAAACGAGTCCACCTATGGCTTTAGATTGGCCTCAGAAAGGGAAATTGTGTATAAGAAGGAATCAGACGGCGTATGACAATTATTTTCTAGGGAATAGTGAGTGCCATGATACATACCGAATCATAGGAGGATGGGGATTTAAAGGTGGAAGGAATCCAGTCTTTCCAGGACTGTATTTTATCTGTGGGAACAGGGCATATTATCGTTTGCCAGACCATTGGTATGGCACATGTTATGTTGGCCTGGTTTTTCCAAAGATTTTTCACATGGATAGAGGAGAAGATGGTGTACATAGTTTAGGTAGTTATTTAGCACGGAGTAAGAGAGAATCTTGGACTGAAATTGTGGGTGACATTTTTGGAGCACTGATACCCAGAGTGGGAATATCTCTGAATGCAAACAAAGTTAGAAAACTTTCAACAGTAGTCGATCGCTTGTCAACAAGCACCGCTGGAGGATTCTTATTGGTAAATACTGAAATGGTTGCCATGCATGCTATGGTAATGCAAAATCGACTTGCCCTTGATATTTTATTGGCAAAAGAGGGTGGAGTCTGTGGAATGCTGAAAGTTCAACATTGTTGTACTTACATTCCTGACGAAAGTAGAGATTTGAAAATATCAGCTATTAAAGACTTTGTAGTAAAATTAGGTAGTACATTTATAGGTAAGATATTATTTCCATTAACTTGTGTGATTTCCTTAGTATTAATAATTAGACTAGGTAGTATTTGTTGTAGAAAGAATAAAAATCGGAAAAGAATAAAAAGAGAAAACTTAAGGAGAAGGGATAAGAAACAAGAAAGAGAATTTGAAGAATTAGAACTAGAAGAATTGAAGGATAGCATGTATAAAACAGCAAAAAGAGAAGAAACAGGGGAAACTGAAATATGAACGAAACAAGAAATCAATTTAAATTTCCGTAAAAGGGATACAAAATGTTTAATTAGTGTGGTGATATAATCACCAAAGGGGGGATTGCTGCAGCGGGTAATACAATATTTTGTATACCCCCCGATTCTGCATGTTTATATTAATCTGAATAATCAATTAATTGTAATATTATTAATCAGTTTGAAGTGATAACTCACCAATCATATTAACAAAAGAATTACACGTGGGAATTGCACCTTGCATGGCTATATTAATTGTGAACTAACTTGAGTATGCATATTAATAGTAGAAAACTAGAATATTGCATGTTACATGTTGCTTTGGTGATGTATTTGTGATTTGTGCTTTATTCAGTGAGTATGAACCGCTCTGAGTGTTGCTTCTGCTAGATAAATACACACACATATGGGTATTAGCAAGGGGATAACATTGTATTAGCCATTTCTATGTTTTAATTACGTTTTTGTGTTTCTTTTGCTTAAGTTGACCATTTCGGCCTAAACAAGATGGCTGAATGAGACGTTAAACGTGACTGCCCTGACAACACGAGGTTCTGGGTGAAGTGCGCAGGTGACACCGCCAGCAGCAGTGGCCTGAACCTGACCCCGGGAGAACATGTACCCTTCAAGGACGCTCCGGGAACCTATCCAAGACCAAAGACAAAGCTCAATTTAAAAGCCGGAACAAGCAAGTTTGATGACTTCATCATTTGACACCCTGAGAACTGTACCCCTCGACCCCAAGTGGACCAATCAGGACTTTCTAAACCCCGATCTTGATACTTTTTGACATTATTTTCATTATAAAAGTAGGTAGGGAATTGGACAAATTTTTCTTCAAACTCTTCTTTGACGAACTCGATTTCCTGACGTTATGCTGACGGAGAGGACGGTGACACTGCTGGACAGCTGGTATCCTGAATCTTTGAGAGACTGAATTGCGGCCTAATTTTGCTGAATAAAATTCTTCTTGACTGACTGACTTAGAGGACAACTTTAGCCAGAAAAAGGTAAACATGATGCTCTGAAATGCTGAAGATGATTTCTAACGTTTCTTGCAATATTTCTTAGATAAAGAATATTTGATTAATTGACAAATGTGTTGTGTCGATTATTTAAGAAGAGAATTTAATGAGATTTAAAGACTAGATAAATGACTGTGAATCTAAACCTTCAAACAACTAAATGATCCATCTCCTTATGAGAGGGATATCTTAGGTCTGAGGTCAATGTGTTTAGAGTAAGGTAAAGGTATTCCTCTCATGTCAGCGTTTGGAAGCATATTTCCCTCAGAAAACAGATCAACGGAGTGTAAGTATTGGTGTTATGGGCCCCACCAATGAATGTATTTGAGTGAATTTGATGCTGAGGTAGTTGGTCTGTGCCGAAGGGGGAATTTGATGTTCCGCGCTGCAACACTACTCCTCCCAATGCAGAGTGTTAGAGTGCTTTACATAACACACACATTATCCATTCAAAATAAATCACGTAAGTGTGAAATTCAATGTACAAGATGTGTTACATGAGACAGTCAGGGTTACAAGGTGTAGGATTCAAATGCCCTTCATAGCTCACTGTGGTCTACTAAAAGAATTACAATTCATGAATTGCAAGTACCAAAAGGATCTCTGTGTTCAAAGCAGTAATCCACTTACCTATCTACATAAAATAAACATCTGTGATCTGCATGTTACATGATGTGCTTTGTTTTGCAGGAGACAACTTTTTTTAAACATATTTTATTGTATTTTCAGTTGCCAAGTGTTATACCATACACATAACAGAGAACTATTGCATAAGTATGTGGTACATTTATGCTCACAACATTGTATAAGATGTACACCATGTATTGCGATATCATGAATAACAAACCTGAAAAAGTAGCAACAAAATAGAGGTTCAACAATCCCCAAACGCCTGGTCCCACCCCTCACCCTCCCAAGAACAGGGGGTGATTATGTTTCGCTGGAGACAACTTAATCTTCTATACTACTTTGATTCAAATGTGGGACTACACAAAACATAGATCTCTCCAACAAATGTGTTAACCTCCAGAGCTATCTCACCATTATTATTATTCTCTGAGACTTACTGGGCACCTCTGCAGCAGATGCCTTAAACCCCATAAAATATTTTAAAATGCAGACTTTGCAACCAATTAAGCAGAACAGATCTACTACCATGCTTTTCCTTGTTGACAATTTCTTTGTGGCAGGGTTTAAAAATAAATTATTAGTTGAGGACCAGATTTTGCGTCAGGATTGCGCCACTTTTTTGGCACAACCCCGACTCCAAATCTCATTTGTTAAATATCATAATGCACTTAAATTTACTTATGATGCACCTGATAAGCATATGTGTGAGATCTTAGTATCTGATGTCACTTCTTGTGATGTCACTTCTAGTGAGGTCACTTACTGTGATGCCACGTGGAATGTCACTCATCGTGACCTCATGTGCTGTGATGGCACGCATCATGATGTCACTTGCATACTGCCTAAGTTCCCCCACACTTCTTTTTATAGGACTTGTGCCCTGACTACAAGGGAATACAATTGTTATATGTTTGGAGTGGGTCCCCATCATTCCCATCCTGAAATCAGATTTACTCCCGTTCTTGGTAAAAGTACCTCCCGGAGCGTTTTCAGCATAATAGCTATGCATAACCCCAAACCTCTGTTCGCCGTCTTGAGCAGTTGTTCCCACCCTCGAAAGTAAGAATTATGCAGAAATACAAACCTCTGTTCACCACATTATTTAGTTGTCCCCGCCCTGGAAATCAGGAGCGTAAGAAAGGCCCCTGCAACCCCAGTGGCGCATGGGAGCATAACCCTTCTAATGGGCCCTAACTGTTAAAGGGGCCCCCATACAGCTCAAAGACAACGAATATCTGTAAGATATGGGATATCCAGGGGGGCTTTTCACATTCTGCATGGGAAAGGGGCATCATTTTTCGTTACGTCGCTGCTGCAAAGTGCACAAGATCAACGCCTCATCACAAACCTCTGTTCACCCTCTTGAACAGTTGTCCCCACTCTGGAAAGCGCACAGAGAGACAGGTCTCTCGTCTCTCTCTGCTTATCCTCGAGGGAAATATGAAAGTAGCGAAATAACTAAACCGTGAAGTTTATAATACACAATGTTTTACTGCCCTCTAGTGGCGACAAGCAGCATGGAGTGACGGACAAAATACTGTGTTTTCGTGAATTCTCTCCAAAAACGTTCAATTAACTATAAGTCTGCCCTTTTTCATTACAAAATACTATTTATTAAAGATAACATTGCACCAAATGGGTAACTGTGTTGTATTATGTGTCCCCTGTGTGGCTCCAAACCGCGGTGCAGTGTCTATCCAGCGTTGCATAATTGAAAGAGTGTGTGTGTGTTGACATATGTGGGAAGAATCACGCGTGAGGGTCCCGGTCATTTTACGACGTGTTTTAATAAGCAGGCATGAGTGACCCCGAAAAGCGCAAAATAGATTGTCCCCGTTTTACGTGGTAACAATGGCCGCAGAGGCGGGGGGGGGGGGGGGGCGGGTGGTGAGGGAAGGGGGGTGGTCTGACCTACACAGTCTTTCTGATGCTGAATATGGTGTCCGTGTCCCGTGGAGAGAATAGAGGCAGGAGCTTGTACGTAGCTTGCACCCAAAGGAGGAATCAAGGTGTGGCAAAATGTGACACAGGAGTAGAAAGAGGACTTGCAATGCAGATTTACCTTTGAAACTAAGGAGATGTTTGACTCCATGTGGCCACCCCCCTTTTGCTTGCTTGCTGCAAGTGTTTAGTGGAGATCCTAGTTCCAAGGCTTACAGGGCAGTGGGGGTGGAGGTGAGGGGGAGGGTGTACTGTGAAATGTCCCACAGGTAGGTGCCTATTTTGCTAAAGAGCTAAGTTTAAGTTGTTTACCTGATATCTATTGCTCCGCTGTAACAAGGCAGGCATCCATTAATGTGTCCAGTAGAGTGTCGCTATTTTGCTGTAGTAGATGTGGTTGAGGGGTTCGATGATGTCTGGGAGATGGCAGACGAGAGCATCATGTGATGGTGGAGCCCCGATGCGTGCCTTCCTCTGGAGAGGAAGGAGAAGACGCGACACAGGAAGGGAGGGTATGTGAGAACGCTTGAAACACTAGGATGAGATCCAGTCTAGCACAGGGATTTGCATAACCAGCTCACTTTGTGCCTGTAGTAAGGTGTGATTAAGCATATTTAGAGGGGCTAAAACACTACTAAAAAGGAACGATGGTGGGTAATTGTAAATGCAATATCAGTGGGGTGTTGAAGTACAGCACACAGAAGCGTTACATGGATAAATCCTCTGAATGCATGAAATAGCGCTTTTGGATATGAAATAATGAAGCTTTGGCAATTAATTCTGAAAACTTTCTGCTTAAATATGGCATAGTAGTGGTATTTAATGAGTATATATATGTGTACATACTTGCTTTTATTCCTCCTGTCCAAAAGATAGAAAATATGTTATACAATGAATAATACACAGCGTTTAAGTGGGCTCAGTCCTGTCAGCAGTGAGCACTGGCAAAGCAAACAAGCATTTACAATGCAATAGGTCTCGCAATGACATTGTTTTGAGTTATTGGCATTGAAAATGTTATTGTTTTTCTTTTTTGCCTTCGTGAAGCATTAATCAAATGGTGTAATTGAAAATGGCAATAGCTCACTTTGTTGTAATTCCTTAATCTATTGCATTGCATTTGCACTATAATACATTCTCCCTCGAAACTCCATATTCTTTTACAACACTTCAGCAAATATACCAATATACCTATAGCCGGTCCCTCCACCTCCTCCTACCCGGACTCCAGCATGCTGCCTCTCAGCCAGCCCATCTGACACCTCTGAGTGGAGAGGGATCCGGACGACGTGCACTTCCTTTCCAATGCTGGTCCCCTGGGGTGCCATCTCAGGAGGGGGTCGCGGTGAAGGATGTCGTCCCCGGGGCCTGTGCCTGCCTGCCGCCGTCTCCTGCTGATCTCGGGGTGACAACAGACAATCACGTTGCCGCTGCTGCTGCCGGTTTGCTGTTGCTGCCGGGAGCCACTTCTCTCTGTAGTATGTGGTAGTCCGACTCGGATTAACTCATGGCTTCACTGTACCAGCGATTCACAGGAAAGATCAACACCTCCAGGTCCTTCCCTGCTCCACCTGGGTCCAGCTACCTTCTGGGCGGGCAGTGCACCGATGGCAACGCTGCCAAGAAGCCCCACCGCCCCCCGCAGGAGGCCAGTGCTCTCTACCACTACCAATACCAGTACCAGCAAATGAATGACTGCGAGGAGAAACGTAAGATACAAATCTTTATGGCCTAATGTAATAACTCGCTTCCTGCCCCCCGTGTGCCACATACCTACCCCCAGTAGGGCTCTTTAATTGCGCGTAAGCCTCTGGAGGAGACCAGTTAATATTCTAATTACTCGTCTCACCCCAGCCTAGGTGGTTCCCAACCGCAGATAAGAACTTGTATCGATTTTCTGGAGAGGCTGAGAAAGAAGGGGCTCCTTGCATGAGCTCGGAGAAGTTTAACCTAACATTTCCGGGCATAGGAGCCATCCGTGCAGAGCTTACCGGAAAGTTGCACGAGGGCCCAAGGTGCCCCTAGGTAGACCTCTCGGCCGCCATATGGGTATGCCATAGCATGGGCGAACAAATGGAAAATTAATGCGAAAAGCACCAGAAACTGGGATTTTGTGGCAACTCGTGTGCGTTTTCGTTTTGCACTAATAGTTAGGCAATCAGCCCGGGGTATGTCAGAAGACATAAGAAAATATATGCATCATACCACAACCTAGTTAAGCATAACATACTAATATTGTACTACACGTATGTACACATGCGTCTATTTGGTGCATGTTTTGGCCCATGTTCAGTGAGCTCACATGCCCTAACCGCGCATGCTATTTTTGCGACTAAACAGCGCGTGGAGCCGATATCTATAACACATTGCTTTTTTTGCAAGGCACGCACGTTGTGTCAAGGGGATTTGAGGACAGCTCTCCTTGTTTGCACATACTACGAATGCAAACATTTGTTGATCCGCGGCGCTTAGCTGTTAAACGACATCTGTTCCCTCCACACCGAAGGTCAGTTCGCGCTGATAACGTTTGCTGACGAATCCACCGTGAAATACTATAAACGGTATATCTTTAAAAACAAATCTGGGTATTATCACATTTCAGAGACTTTTCGATAACACAATTAACATATTTTTTTTAATCATAGACACTAATATACCGTGGACGGATATACTGGGTAGAGCGATACCCCGTGACAAAGAAACAGACACTGGTATTAGCAAAAATAAGAGAAACACAAGTTCTTTTTTCTTCTTTGTTACCGCCCCTTCTCCTTTTGGGACGGCCCATCCAGACTGGATCCTTTGCTTCACGACTTGTCTATATAACACGCCTTCTTTAGATAAGAAATTGCTTCACGACAGCCGTGAAGCAAACGATCCAGTCCAGATGGGCTGTCCCAAAAGGAGAAAGGGCGGTAACATAGAAGCCTCATTTTCAATCGGAGGCCACCGTTTACCATAAATGATGACGCCATCCAATGAAAAGGAGGGGTGGGGCTTCAAGCCCCCTTCTGAAATCGCCTCTCTCACAATATGTCTCGCAGAGTGTCAGCTCTTATAGCCTCGAGTGGAATCCGTGGACCTCTTCAGGATTGGTTCGTTGCTCAAAAGGGTTCCACCCCTTGATCGTTTCCTCTCTGATAGCTATAATAGCACAAGAGACAGATCGGATCAAGTGAGGGAAGGAAAGGATGGGGACAGCGGGGAGGGAGACCTGTAAAAATGTAAGCACAAGGTTATACACTAGATCTATGAGTAATGGAGACAGTACACATGGACATGTAAAATGCCTGGAGTTTGGTCAACTACCTGTAAAAGAAAAGAACCAGGAATTTCATTGAAAGTCATGAACAGAGATGAGGTTCGGAGGTAACTTTCCCCAACTAAGAACCTGCCAAATTACCAAAAAGGACTAATACATCCATGAAAGTTATGATACATCCCCCTTTGTTTCTTCCTTCACATCCACCGTTTCTCAACACGGCTTCGCCCACGGAAGATTCAGGCACATAGTTGCCGGTTCGCAACCCGGCTTCGTCACTCTGTGCTCCCCAATTTATATACAGCATGAATCGCCTCAAAGCTCAGAAGTTTTTGCGCAAGGCGCAAATAGTTAATCCTATTTCCCTATCAGCGGGAATTCTCTCTCTCTCTCTCTCATTCGCTCGGCACACCCTTAGTCATTATGGCCTAGAGTGATAGTGTTTGTAAGTTCCAAAGACTGTGGCAGCAACAGGAGCAATGCAACAACGTATAACAGGACCCCACCCTGTATCGAGTATTACTCAGAGGTTTCCGCAACAAACATCTCGGTGCGCCAAGCACCCTTACCCCACCGCGACAGCCTCACGCCAGAATGTAGTCCTCCTCAGGAACCGTTAGGAATATCCGGCGCAGCCTTGCGCGTCCGCTCCCTTCTTCACCTATGCGCCGCACTGCAAACGTCATCACGTGCCGGAAGAGCGAAGGCACGTCCCGGGCGCGACGCACAGCCTACTGGGTAATGTAGTTTTTCCTTCCGCATTTCCGCCGTTCGATCCTGACGACGAACCCACGGAACGGTTCCTAACAGTACATCCCTCCCCCGAGGGACGTCGTCAGGGCTTGGGCTTGTCCGGATGCAGCTGATGAAACCGTTGCACTAGTCGCGGAGCGTGGACTGCTTCCGCGGGTTCCCAAGAGTCTTCCTCCGGGCCATATCCTTTCCAGGATATCAAATACCACACCTTCCTCCCTCTCTGCTTGGAGTCCACCACTGTACGTACTTCGTACTCTGGTTCATTGTTAATCAGGATGGGTTTTGGGTGTCTGGGTACTGGATTGTGAGCTGGTTTTAACAACGAGACGTGAAAAACCGGATGTATATGCATATGATTCGGTAATGCCAGCTTCACTGCTACCGGGTTGATGACTTTAATGATCTTAAAAGGACCAATATAGCGAGGATTGAAGATACTGTAGCGCCGAAAACGTATGTTTCGGGTGGATAACCACACCACCTCTCCTTCTTTGTACCTTGGTTCAGGTCTTCGATGTTTATCGGCTTGTCGTTTGTACGCGGTCTTGGCCTTCTGGATGTTTCTTTGCGTGTGTTTTAGAACCCTTTGGATCTTTTTGACCCTCGTTTGTACTTCTGGCACCTTTGTGGCCTCTCTTGGGAGGATAAAGGGTAGAAACCGGGGATGGAAGCCATAGGTGACAAAAAACGGGGCATATTTCGTTGTGCTGTGTTGTGCGCTATTGTAGGCTATTTCGGCGAGCCATAACCATTCAACCCACGCTTCGGTATCACCGTGTACGTAAGATCTTAGATATTGTTTCAAGGTTTGGTTTAGCCTTTCTGTTTGTCCATCCGTCTGGGGGTGGAAGCTTGTAGACAGATTTGAATCAATACGTAATGCGGCGCACCACACTTTCCAGAACTGCGACGTGAATTGCGTGCCTCTGTCTGTGACAATCGTCTTTGGAAGGCCATGCAGCCGCACTATATGCGTGAGCAGGAGTTGTGCTACCTGTCCAGCAGTAGGTATTCGAGGGCATGCTATGAAGTGGCCCATCTTGGTCAAACTATCAATCACCACCAATATCGTGGTACATCCTTGGTCTTTCGGCAACCCCACAATGAAGTCCAACGTTATGTGTTCCCAAGGCAGCTCAGGTGTGGGTAACGGGCGGAGCAGCCCGTAGGGCTTCCCCCGATCGGGTTTGGTTTGCATACATACGAGGCATGTCTGTATCAGGGAGTGCACATCCTTGGTCATTGTTGGCCACCAGAATTGTCGTAAGAGCCTTTCTTGTGTCTTTTCTCTTCCGTTGTGTCCTGCGGTGGGTGAAGTATGACACCATTGAAGAGCTTCCTGCCTTAAGCTCGGGGTAGGTATGAATAACTGTTTCCCTTTCATAGGGAGGCCTTCCCGGATTTTCCAATCTGGGTGGTCCACTAACCACTTTTTCCATTTTGGCCTCTCCATTTCGGTCTTTACTTTATTGAGGAATTGTTCGGACTTCACCACACAGATTGCTTGCTCTGGCGGTATAATGGATCGTGCTATAGGTTCCAGAGGCGCTGGAGTGCTTTCTTGTCTTGAGAGGGCATCCGCTTTTTTGTTCGCACTCCCCGGCCTGTAGGTGAGTATAAACCGAAATTCCTCAAAAAACAACATCCACCTGAGTTGTCGGGGGGATAGGAGGCGAGCTGAGGTCATATATTGCAAATTCCGATGATCGGAATATACTGTAGTGGTATGTTTGGCCCCCATTAAATAGTGTCGCCATTCCTTAAATGCGTCTCGTATAGCGAGCAGTTCTTTTTCCGCTATTGTGTAGTTTATTTCTGCTCCACTGAGCTTTCGTGACATGAAGGCGATGGGGTGCAACAGGCCGTTCTGGGGATCCCTCTGGGATAACACCGCCCCTATTGCTACTTCTGAGGCATCTGCTTCCACCAGGTATGGCCTTTCCGGATCAGGGTGGGCCAGCACTGGGGCCGTTGTAAATGCCTCTCGGAGCTGGTCAAACGCCTGTTGGGCTTCTGGAGTCCATGCGAATTTGATCTTTTTCCGGAGGAGTTGCGTGATTGGGGCCACTATATCCGAAAAGTGAAGGATAAACCTTCTGTAAAAGTTGGCAAATCCAAGAAAGGATTGGACATCCTTGACATTCGTAGGGATAGGCCACCTCTGCACTGCCTTGATCTTTCTGTCGGCCATGGTTTGTCCTTGTGCTGACAACATAACCCCCAAAAATTCCACCTGGTCAACGTGAAACTCACATTTACTGAGTTTACAATAAAGTGCATTGGCTCTCAAGGCACCTAACACCTTCCCCACATGTTGTTCATGCTGGTTGACATCTTCTGAGTATATTAAAATGTCATCAATGTACACTATAGCGAATCTGTCTAAATACTCCCTTAACACCTCGTTTAGAAAATACTGAAATGCGGCAGGCGCATTGCACAACCCGAACGGCATTACTTGATATTCAAATAATCCGTATCGGGTGCGAAAAGCCGTTTTCCATTCATCACCCCTTCTCATGCGAACGAGGTGGTATGCCCCTCGGAGATCGAGTTTGGTGTAGATTACCGCCTTTTTTACCTGGTCCAGCAGGACTGATATCAGCGGAAGGGGGTAGCTATTTTTGATGGTCACCTTGTTTAAGGCGCGAAAGTCAATACAAGTTCTCAACTCTCCATTAGCTTTTGGTATAAAAAAAAGGGGTGACGCAGCTGGGGATTTGGAGGGCCTAATAAACCCATTCTCTTGGTATTCCTCCAAATAGTTTCGCAAATGCTCGTTTTCTTTCTCTGACAGTGCATAAATCCTCCCACAAGGCACTACCGCCCCCGGAACAAGATCTATCTGACAATCGTATGGGCGGTGCGGAGGAAGCTTGTTCGCCTGTCTTTCATTAAAGACGTCTACATATTCTCCGTATCTTTCAGGTAACACCACATCCTTTTCGGCAGCGGTGGCGATCATGTATTCCTTTCCTACTGACCTGTCTACGGAACTGTGTTCCGGAAGACAATTATGGTCACAGAACGGGGAATCAAAAACTATGCTGTGATCTGCCCACTGTATGGTAGGGTTATGTTTCTTTAACCAGGGTAGTCCTAGTATCACCCCATACGTGGGGGTCTTGATGATATTAAAGGTTAGCCATTCAATGTGGTTTTCTCCACAGCAAACCTCAAGAGAGGGGGTACAAAAACCAATGGGTCCTGAAACCAGGTTCCTACCGTCTACGGTCAGGACGGTTTCCAAATGTTCTTTAGCTACCTTGGGGATCTCTAACTTCTGCACAACGTCTTCATCCATGAAGATGCCTGTCGCACCAGAATCCAAAAGAGCGCTCACTTCTACTTTTTCTCCTTTGAGACGGAAGTGCAGACTCACATAAAAATGTTCTTTCTCACCTATCACAGAAGGAATTTCATACAGGCCCCTGGCATTTCCTCCCCCAATCCCTGGGCCTATTAGTTTTCCGCCTTTGGTACGATCGGGGAAGTGGCCCTCGCATACCCTCCTTCTCTAGCCTTGGGTTTAGCCAAGCAGTCTTTTACGTAGTGCCCTTTCTTCCCACAATACATACATAGGCCTTGCTTTCTCCTCTGTTCCCTTCCTTCCTGGGTAAGGGTCGCCCTTACGGACCCTATTTCCATAGGTTCCGTTACTGAACCAGATCCCCCCACCGGTACGCGGGGTTTATCGCTCCTCACAAACGGACAGTCATATTTCTTTCTATCCCCCCGTCTTTCTGACAGACGATGATCCAACCGTCTCGCTAGGTTAATGAGTTCGATACAGGATCGGGGTTGCGGGTCTATTTGGGCGATTACGTCCTTCAACTCTTCCCTCAGACCATGGTGAAAGATAGCTGCTTGTTTATCTTCGGGCCAGTTTGTTTCGGCCACTAAACGCTGAAAAGCGTTCACATACACTAATAATTCCCGATTCCCTTGTCTTAATTCCAACAATTCCCTATCTACCGAACACGACTGAGTTCGTTGATCAAATACTCGTTCAAACTCCTCCCGAAACCCATCCCAGTCGTACAAAAAAGGATCGTCTTTCCTTACCAAAGGAACCGCCCATTGCGCTGCATCCCCTGCCAAATATGAGATCAGGAAGGCGACTCTCGCTTGATTTGTACTAAAGACCTTGGGACGACAGGTGAAATGCATCATGATTTGTGTTAAAAATACCTGGACCTTCTTTTCATCCCCATGAAATCTTTCAGGGGCTGCTAAGGGAATGGGCGTGGGTACTTCAACAGCAACAGGAGTGGGCTGCATTGAGGACGAGCCTCCTCCCCATGCACCTCCACCCTGAGCTCTACTCCCTACTGCGTCAAACGGATTACGCTGTAATCGTTCTACGCGCTCATGCAACGCCGCGGTTTCTACTCTAGAGGCTGCTACCTCGTTTTGCACTATTTGTAAAGCGGCTATAACCTCTTCTAGGGTGGCCATTGTGCCCCGAACCAACCGGGAAGTAATCCTAGGTAAAGGCCGGATATTCTGTCAGCTCTTATAGCCTCGAGTGGAATCCGTGGACCTCTTCAGGATTGGTTCGTTGCTCAAAAGGGTTCCACCCCTTGATCGTTTCCTCTCTGATAGCTATAATAGCACAAGAGACAGATCGGATCAAGTGAGGGAAGGAAAGGATGGGGACAGCGGGGAGGGAGACCTGTAAAAATGTAAGCACAAGGTTATACACTAGATCTATGAGTAATGGAGACAGTACACATGGACATGTAAAATGCCTGGAGTTTGGTCAACTACCTGTAAAAGAAAAGAACCAGGAATTTCATTGAAAGTCATGAACAGAGATGAGGTTCGGAGGTAACTTTCCCCAACTAAGAACCTGCCAAATTACCAAAAAGGACTAATACATCCATGAAAGTTATGATACATCCCCCTTTGTTTCTTCCTTCACATCCACCGTTTCTCAACACGGCTTCGCCCACGGAAGATTCAGGCACATAGTTGCCGGTTCGCAACCCGGCTTCGTCACTCTGTGCTCCCCAATTTATATACAGCATGAATCGCCTCAAAGCTCAGAAGTTTTTGCGCAAGGCGCAAATAGTTAATCCTATTTCCCTATCAGCGGGAATTCTCTCTCTCTCTCTCTCATTCGCTCGGCACACCCTTAGTCATTATGGCCTAGAGTGATAGTGTTTGTAAGTTCCAAAGACTGTGGCAGCACCAGGAGCAATGCAACAACGTATAACAGGACCCCACCCTGTATCGAGTATTACTCAGAGGTTTCCGCAACAAACATCTCGGTGCGCCAAGCACCCTTACCCCACCGCGACAGCCTCACGCCAGAATGTAGTCCTCCTCAGGAACCGTTAGGAATATCCGGCGCAGCCTTGCGCGTCCGCTCCCTTCTTCACCTATGCGCCGCACTGCAAACGTCATCACGTGCCGGAAGAGCGAAGGCACGTCCCGGGCGCGACGCACAGCCTACTGGATAATGTAGTTTTTCCTTCCGCATTTCCGCCGTTCGATCCTGACGATGAACCCACGGAACGGTTCCTAACACAGAGCGAGCAGCGCATGAACGCTGGAATGCTGGGCGAGACCTAAAAAGGGTTCATACATGTCTGTATTTCAGTCCCCACCTCTGCAAAAAAGTAATAATGTTTTGAAGTCTTTAAAGAACTTACTGGGAAGCTAGGTGCCATGGTTTGGATAGCCTCTGCATTTGACAGCCTCCCCTATCCTGAGCCAGAACCTCAAGTGTGCAGGGTCACTGTTTTTAGCACATACCTTCATTAGTGTACTCAGGCCCCTGGCATTGAATCAATCAGGTAATGCCAAGATTGTGCAGACTAATTCTCCAGCCACAAGGTTCATGCAGAAACCTATGGATTGTGACATGGGTGCCAGAAAAGTGCTGGTCTGTTGCCCATATGTGAGGCCGATGCACATATAATGTTTCCATCAATCCATCTGCACAGAAGTGATATTATTGGATTTCCCATCATCCAGCTACACAGGAAGTGATATCATTGGTTTCCTGCCAAAACCATCTTTAAAAGAAGCTGGGCAAGAGGGCTTTGTTTCCCATCATTAATTTGAACAGAACGTGATATCACTCGATTTCCTGTCATTCGTCTGCACAGGTAGTGACTTCACTGGATTTCCTTCATCCATCTGCACAAGAGCAGACTTCACGGATTTCCCATCATCCATCTGCATAGGAAGTGACATCCTGGTTTCTCACCAAAACCATCTTTAAAAGAAGAAGCTAGCAAGAGAACAGCCTTTCTCATCATCCACCTGCACAGGAAGTGACATCAATGGATTTCCCTTCATCCATCTGCACAGGAGGTGACATCACTTCCTGCTGTAGTGATACAATAGGACACACCTGGATCCTGCACTCCCAAGAGGAGGCAAATGCGCTACTGTACCTTTAAACAACAGCACTCCCTAAAGATGAGGTGATAAAACAAAACCCAGCACTCTCTTAAGGCGAGGCAAGAAGACAAATTCAGGTGAATTTAAAGTGATACACACATGTTTATTAATTCAATATTTTACAAAGGAAGGCAAAATATATCAGTTAATGCAGACTCCCAAATATCAAATAGTTCAAGTGCAAAACCAGAATAAAATGCAGTATTTATACGTGTGGCAAAGAGCAAAGAAACTTAGAAATGGTGTACATAAAGTAAGGAACACCTCACCGATCAGTCATGCAGCATCCTTGCCAACTCAAGCTGGAGAAGCCCTTCGACAGCCCAGGAAGGAGTTCGATCCGGACCCAAATTCCGTCACTTCCACAGCAATACGTCTATTCTGTGGTGAGCTTCTAACTGCACCCCGATGGTCCCTAGCTTTAATACCTTTACTCAACATGAGGCGAAGATTCTAGAAACCTCGTCCCTTCTATTGGAAAAAACTGAGCTGGCTGTACTGGTCTGTGTCAAAGTCTAAACGGAGGCTGGCCAGGCTCCCGTATTTTGACCCTGAGACAGAGCTGTACATTCTGCACATTCCCTGAAAGGTACCAAGCACGCATCCCACACAACATGTTCCAGTTCACTCTGATCGATGAGGAGCGAAAAACAAGTGAAGAGCAAAAACATGCCCTCCCCACTTTGCAGCTGCGTGCGAGCACAGAAAATGTAGTCTGTTGCACAAGATAGAATGAGCACAGGAAATGTAGTCAAGTATGCCAAATGGAGCCAATGGTCAATATATCACTCAATATCAGTACACCTGCCTTCTCCATCCTTCAGTCAACACTTCAGGGTGGACAATTGCCTGGCTTTCTCCAGAAAAGGGCAGACAAAGACAAGTGTTTTTCTTGTTTGGGAGCTTGTTAGGACCAGGAAGGGCCTTGGGCCAGAGCTCAAAGACAAGATAAGAGTTCCTCTCTGGTCACTTACACATAGCATAGAAGCATTTTCCACATGGGATCACAACAAATACAACACCTGTTATCACACACTCCCTCATGGTGTATCATGCAACCCATCTGAAAAATATGCTTTTACACCTCACAACAGGTATGAAGCGCTATTTAAATGCTACATCACTACTATGTAATACAAAAAGTGAAAGCAACCAGCAGTGGCATGTTCTTCCCCCGCTTTGGCGCACATATAAGCAAGCCTCTGAAATGCCTTGTCTCTCTCGCTGCTGTCTAGATGGGGCATTAAATCAAAAGCTTGGAATGGCATCTGGCACCTTAGAGGCACAGTCTGCTAGGGTATCCAATGAGGCAGATACCCTGTGAGCAGACAGTCTTTTTGAGAGTTGGGAATAGGGTATGTAGCTTTGGGAGTGCAACATCTATCAGTACGGCAAGTATGAGCCAGTGCCATGCCTGATGTCTGCTTTGTACAAGATTTCAAGGTAGTGATAGGCTTGGAGCATGAGGTAAGCGTCAACCTTGAACTCATCAGCCAGAGCCATGCCTGTGGTTTACATTACACCAGGCTCCAAGGTGATGCTTCTCTTTGGGTATGAAATGTGTCAGCCTTGCACTCATGAGCCAGGCCTATGCCTGAGGTCTGAATTGCATAGGGCTTCAAGGTGGTGACACTCTTGGGGTATGTAAACCGAGTCAGCATTGCACTCATTAGCCAGCGTCATGCCTCTGATTTACATTACACCAGGCTTCAAGGTGATGCTTCTCTTGGAGCACGTGAATTGTGACAGCCTTGCACTCATGAGCCAGGGCTATGCCTGAGGTCTGCATTGCACAGGGCTTCATGTAGTGATAGGCTTAGAGCACGAGGTAAATGTCAACCTTGAACTCATCAGCCAGGGCCATGCCTATGGTTTACATTACACCGGGCGTCAAGGTGATGCTTCTCTTGGAGCACCTGAATTGTGACAGCCTTGCACTCATGAGCCAGGCCAATGCCTGAGGTCTGTATTGCATAGGGCTTCAAGGTGATGGCTTAGAGAAAGAGGTATGCGTCAAACTTGCACTCATCAGCCAGTGACATGCCTCTGGTGTACATTACACAAGGCTTCAAGGTGGTGACTCTCTTGCGGCATGTGAGCCGAGTCAGCCTTGCACTTATTAGCCAGCGTCATGCCTTTGGCTTACATTGCACAAGGCTTCTAGGGGTTGCTTCACTTGGAGCATGTGAATTGTGTCCTCCTTGCACTCATGAGCCAGTGGTGTGCTTGTGGTTTACATTGCACAAAGCTTCAAGGAGGAGCTGCACTCGAACGACGTGCTATGTGTCTGTTTTGCACTCATCCGCCAGGGCCACGTCTGATGTCTGCATTGCATAAGGCTTACCTTCTCCCACACCTCCACCAAAAGAGCTTTGTTGGGCCTGTGAATGCTTACCTGCGGCCACCTTTTCTGATTGTCTTGGTGCCCATTTCTTCTGTTCCCACGATCTTTGTGACCTGCATGAGGATCTCTGGGCAGGTTCTCCACGGTGTTCTTGAGCGCAGCTCCTTCTCTCTCTCTCTCTCTTTCTTACCTTACATTTGCACATATTGACTCATGTCCTGGTGTACTGTGGTCTCTTTCCCAACAACCTCAACTGTGCACAGCCAGCGCCCTCTGCATTTAAACCAAACATGTTGCCCACCATCTCTTCCTAAACCACACTGTAGAAGTGAGGCTGTAAGAACTTTAATTCCTTGTACTACTCAAAGTCACTAAAAACTTGTCTGGTGGGAATTATCCGCACAAATCACTCAAAATGTCGCCCATCGTGCTGCTCCAGTGGGGTGCTTAGGTTTTTCACGTACCTTCTCAAACGTATTATTGCTAAGGGCGCCCTATAAGGGTGCTCTATAAACATCTTGTTGCTTACAGCTTTCAGATATCACTGCAGAAAGGCCCTATGAATTCTTCTCATATGGGAGATTTATCCAAAGGTAATATGTCAGAGCCCTGTCGAGGGTAAGCAATTATGCTTTTTATGCCCCCAACTTTTTTCATCCCATTAAACCACTGCGTAGTAGTAGTGGAAAGGATGCTACACGAGGGATATTGTTATATCAATTGGTTTACTGTTTGCAGCGTCTCCCAGCTCTGGAAGTGGAATCTGTGCATCAGCCTTAGAATTAATCACACTGAGACGGGACACAGGCTCACGCCACCACTAGAAAGAGACAAGCCGCAGAAGAAGGCCAGGAACAAGCTGGTGAAATGCAGTCGCTCCCATTAGCAGGAAGTAGGGCCCTGACAGCACCTGGCGGACGGGCTTCTCTTGCTTCATGAGCCAAGTTCCAACAGTGTTTGCACTGCAGTGCTTATATTGACACTAGGTTTACACAAGAAGTACATTCATTATGTTTGTGCCTCTATCTCCCTCAGTAATCACTGCGCCTTCAGATACAGATGCTCTTCTTTTCTGTACGAGTCCAATACAAACCTGCTCACTTCCGGTAGATATTACTGGCAAATGGTCCGTCAAAAGGCTAACTTACTGTTACGTACTCATGTAGTTATTGTTATGTCTCCAGGTGAGCAACCACCATCTGTTGGGAAAGCCTGACAGGCAAGGAGCTGGACAGAGAGGAAGACTTGGTATAGTTAGTCAACGCTTCAGTCAAGAGATGAATTTTGAAGAAGTAGAGTCAAGAGAGGGCTTGTGGGTGTGAAAGTAGAGGTTCCACACCTGCAGCGTCTCACAGAGAATCTGTCTGGATTGAAGAGAAACTGAAAGGGTTTGATCCAGAATGTTTATGGATGAGAATCAAAGATAGCTGGTGGGGGGAAATGCATTTGGAATCCAAGTGGTGAAGAGTTCTGAGAACTTGAAATGGTATCTTTCCTCAGACAGTAGCCAGTGAAGTGGCTGTAGGATTAGTTTCATGACAGTATGACATTTCTCCCATCACCTTTTGTGTGTTTGATATAATGCCCTATATGGTTAGGATATACCCAGACGTGGATCCCTTCTTCACTGTGGCACCAGTACCAAGCTACACACGACTGACGAGGTCCAATCACGGTGAAACCGTCTTGGGTTCCAGTTTAAGGAAGACCTGGCCTGGACATTTTGCTTGGACTGTTCTTATTGGAGCACGCCAAAAATTTCCAAGAGATTTGCATTTGGCTGGGTACAAACCGAGGTGGCATGGTGGGCAAAAGAATATTGGGGAGCAATAATACCCAAGTGATTGCCAGTGGTTAGACTCTTTACCCTCTCCAAACTCAAGGTCTTTCTTTTGCTTTGGAATCTCCGACATAGGGCCTTTTTGTCAGGGTGTGCCATGTACTGTGGGGCTCGAAGATTGAGCTGACTGCAACCATGGGAGAGTTTGCCAGGGTGGCAGCCTTGCCCCCCTCCACTCCTGAAGTACCGCAAAGGTGCTTGCTGCAGATTAGGCACTGCTATACTTAAGCAGCATCTGGTGAAGCAGCCAATAGTCATGTCTCAATGTGGTGGTGTTCATTGCATCTGAGATTCAAAGTCAACTGTGTTAGATCTGCAGCGCTAAAGGTTAATGCAGACAACAGTTCAAGGTGCGGAAAGCCCTTGGAGGATAAAATTACTTGGACAATGAGGAGTGCCTAAGCATGTCATACTGGAGTCAATCACTGGGAGTGGCCATTGATAGGGCACACTCTCAAACGAGAAGAAGGGGCATGCAGCATCCTCCAGGAGCCAGAATGATACATATATCTCGGATGGAGACACCCTTCACAGTAATGTGCCTAGCTCACAGGAAATCATAAGGACAAAGAGAGAATATATGAATACAGAAGTGATGCCAAGGATAAAACGGGAGATCTCCGAGCACTCCAAATAAATAACCTCCCATTGTTTATTTGAATCACTAAACATATTTTGAATATGTTATGTGACATTGTGCAGGAAGATAATATGGTGCTGCTTACATTAGATGTGATGTCTTTGTATACCAATATTCTCCCGTAACTTGGTAAGATGGCAGTGACACACTTTCTCAACAGGAGACCAGTGAAATGCATTCACAATGATACAGCTAATACTTGACAATAATATATTTTTGTTTGAGGACAAATGGTACCATCAAATATGCTGGACTACGATGGGCTCCAGATTCGCTCCATCTTATGCTAATCTCTTTATGGGGTAGTTTGAGGCGGAGCGAGTCTGGGGTCCTAGTAGTGCCAAATGCAGCGCTTAATTTGTAAAAGGTTAAGTACCAGGACCCTCGTCAGGAGGCCACTGCAGCTTGCTCCACCCATTGCCCCTGCCAGCAGAGCCAATGACAATTCAGACTTATCCAGGTCCCCAAAGCTATAACAATGGTTTGGGAGGAAGCTATTAGTCATTTGTATC
Organism: Triturus cristatus; assembly: GCF_964204655.1. Lineage (NCBI taxonomy): Eukaryota > Metazoa > Chordata > Amphibia > Caudata > Salamandridae > Triturus > Triturus cristatus. The sequence continues at coordinate 204,357,841 of NC_140590.1, read as the reverse complement.
ATGTATATATTAATAATAAGCAGATTTTTGCTTATCTCTAAATTAGACAGACAGCACCACCATATGACAGCTGTCATAACTGCTGGTGTTGATAATTAAGTGCTGGTGCCGACCACTGGAAACCACCGGCTCAAATTAACCACTGGCCAAATGGGTGGAATATATTCACTACTGGGGCAGGTTTATTGTTGACATCTTGATGGTCTGGACTGAGCTGACCTGCCGGAGTTTAAAACTTATCTTAACTCTACGACATATAATATGTAATTTACCATGAGTTATGACTGTAAGAGGATACAGTATCTGGATGTGGAACCATACAATATAGCCCCTGGCTACTTAGCCGTATATATAGAAAAAAGAGACCTCCTGCAACACGATTTTGCATGTGGCAAGTGCCCACCCAAAACACCAACTCTCTGCCATTCCATATGGGGAGATGGTAACTGTCAAGAGAAATAGTAGTTTACGCACATACATCCATAAAGCTCAGGATTAGATGACAGAGATTTCTTATAAGAGGGTATGACACGTAGACAATCAACACCGCTTACAATAGAGCACTAAAACTTGATAGAGAGGAAACGCTTAATGAGTGCAAGACAAGGGGTCTCTTCCAGTTCCATGGTATAGAAAGAGTCCAGCAAGATAAGACAGGTGGAAATCAGGAACTACAACTGAGGTGACAGGATGCCCTATGCATAATGAGACTGAAAGCGGTTAATTGAGGGTCTAAACATCGATCATGAATTACATTATTTCTTAGGAGATTAGTAAAGATCACTATATTCTATGTTTACCCTGTCCTATCTCATATACAGAAATGATTTGGTGTGTATAAACTGACATATAGGAGGAATGTTTACCTTCCTGGAAAGAACCTACCATTGTTGCTGATACTTTGTAACCTTGTATATGATGACGTGTGACAGAATAATGAGGATACCTGTATTTCTCTCCTTGTCCTTACCTCTATAATCCATAAAGGGATGTTTGGTTTACGTTCCTACTTCAATATTGATCATACATCTCAATACTAATTTCACTACATTTCCTAGTTGACCTATACGGTATAAAGAGTAGAGATGACGAATTGGAATATAAATGTTTGACCACTACTGTGGATATTAAACAGCACGCCACATATAAAATGGGGGCACAGCTTCTCAGAGAACGATACCAGACACCATTGGAATTTGGAGACTGCACTGCAGGATTGCAGTGCTTCAATTGTTGAATATAAGAGATTTTGATCTCGATTTAGGGCTCAATACACATGATATTACATTAGACTGTGGTCGAGGTGACTGTACACCAGGATGGCGGACACGAGCATAAGGACGCTACTTAATACATGGGGGATTCCTATGATAACCTTTCATAGAATGTGGGCAGACTATACAAAAGGGACAGTGAAACATATATATAGTGTAGTTCTAAACTTATACTATGTTTAGATATCACCGCACTTTAAATATAAGGAAAGTTCGATACATCAACTAATGATTATTTGAACACACAGTTTTTATTCTATGAGGAAACAATAGATCTACAATACTTGGCAGAACAACACATGTATATACTCTTGTGACATCTCGAGTACATCGACTATGCCCTGAGTATCACTACAATATGGCACAGAGTTAGACTTGTGCCCTTTGAGTCCTTTTTAGGTCTCGCCTACGCAGCGCGCATGCGCTGCATAGCAGAAAGACCTAATGCCATTGGCAGAGCTTTGGGGACAAAAACGTGCACACGTTGCATTGCTTGCAATGGCAACGCGTGCACGTCTGGCGATTTCCTTGCGGGAGCGCGCGGCGCCATATGGTGGCACCATAGGGTCGCACGCTCCCGCAATGCCCCCTCCCCTGCGCGAAAAGTAAACAAGCATTGGCATAGCCAATAGGTCTCGCTTTTGGGACCTTATTAGTATGTTTACTTTTGCAATAATCGCGGCACGTAAAGCGCGGGTGTCGCGATTATAGCAAAAGTAAAGAAATAGATGTTTTTTTCTATTTCTTTACTTTTGCTATAATCGCGGCACCCGTGCTTTACTGTCGCGATTATAGCAAAAGTAAATATACTTATAAGGTCCCAAAAGCGAGACCTATTGGCTATGCCAATGCTTGTTTGACTTTTGGACACCATACACTGTTAACGTCCAGTATAAATGGACACTCCAAGATGGCGCTTATGAAACATACTAGAATTCCCTTAGAATACAGCGGTGGGGCACGGAGCACTCTCCTTGGGTATGTGGGTTACAGATCCTTTCCTCACTATCTTTGTTTGCTTTAATAGCATTCTTCTGGACGCTGTATAGTTTTATAACATGATATATATGATATGTATTCTTATTCAGCATGTCTTGTGGTGGTGTCTGTGAACATATTGGGTCACTGCAGGTTATTCACATAAGCATGGAGCGGTATCACATCACACAAAGCTTTGTCAGTAAATAGTAGTATGCAAGTATGAATGTTAGCCTTATGATGAAAGTATTACGAGATGGCCACTAAATGGAGACCCCTTAATGAAGCATGGGTTTAACATGGTTGCAGGTGTGTGATGCAACCACTTACGCACTGCTTAATGCAGAGATTTTACCAAGATGAGCTCTGTACGGTGACCGAATGTATAGGTGTGTGGCCACACATGGATAACTGAAGTCTTACATACACCAGATACACAGGTGTAATATGGTAGGGTTATATCACGTGGTCCTTGATGGCACTTACTTTTAAGCAGCGATGCAGCTGAGATAATACTTATGCAGCTACAGCCACCCAGTCACCGCTTGTGATGAATTATAGGCGGAGATAGGGCATGCATGGTATACGGTTCACTTGAACTTACATTTTATGGGTTCGATTCACTTCTGGGAATGGAGTGTCTCACGTTGAGTCACCACAGAAACAGCATGCCCTACAGGGATTATAGTGGATGGCAATGCAAACTTTATTATGATAGACGACATGTTGAAACTACACCTTGTATATTTATTTTCACCTTAGGGTGGCATGTTAATTTTGTTAGATAAAGTGCATCATGATAAATTGGAGCATGTCAGCCAGGGAATTATGACAGCTATCGACTAGGATATGGATTGAACTACCAATGTTAGAAGAGCGACCTAATAAACACACAACAAACTAGTGCTACAAGGTAAGATATGAGCACTTGTATAGAACCTTATGATAGCAAACCCATTTCTTTACATTCTTAAATGGAGATAACATTAATTTTAGGGTGGCTGAATACTAGAGCATCTACAGACGATCTAAGACAAAAAGCACCAAGAGCTACTCTATTATGACTACTACTACTATATACTATATAAGTAAGAGCACCTTAACTATTCACGTGCAGGGTGATTTGGATCACCTTGACCCAGGTTATGGTTTTTTAGAAACGCCATACTTGTTAGCTCCTCCCTAAAATGATGTACATTTATAATTGTAGCCCTGAAAGAAGTCTATTGCAACATCTGCAGCATGAGGCGAAACACGTCTTGGCAGAGGAAAATGTTAAAGGCTTTTGTAAAACTAAAGACTGTTGATACCACATACTCAACATTGATTTATTTCAAGTGCTCGGAGATCTCATTTTATATCATTTGGACTTGTTCCAGCAGGAGGAGATCAGGTGGGTCTTCCTCCTCCTTGAGCACCGGGCACTTGACAGCATCTTTGGATTTAGGCAATTGGAACTGTTTCATCACTGGAGAGTGTGAGCTCTCATCCCCAGCCACCAATTTCTGTTGTTCTGATGCCAAGGATGTGTTAGCGAGCTTTAAATTAGACTTGCTCAACTTTGAAGCTAAGCCTTGTTGTTAGTTGCAATTTCTCTTGAAATGAAGAAAAGAATTGTGGCTGAAAAAAGAAGAAATCTCCTGCTCTCGTATCGGAGAGATCTCAGTGGGTAGATATCAAGGCAGTTTCCCACATGGAGATGTTCCAAAAAATAGAACAACATCTAGGGCAGAATCTAACATGGATAATCTAGTAGAGTCTGGGTGGAAGAGACCACCGCAGGAGTACATGAAATCCAATCTATACTATGGATCTATAGATTCAAGAGGTGACATGCCTGGATTTAGCATACATGAGTAAAAATCAAAAGCTGTTGGTATGCATGGAAATAAACTGAGAGCGTGTTTAGGGCTGTGAGACACCTGGCCACCCAGATTGCCACTTACCTGTGGCCTCCAGTTCCTGCTTGTTTCAGCCTGATCCAGGGACACTGCCGCTGCCAGGGTTTTCCCACCCGGGTTTCCTGCCCTGGTTTTCCCGACCGTGTTTTCTCCTCATAGTTCTTCCCTCCAACAGAAGCATCACCCGCACCTGGACCTACTTAATGCAGGCCTGCTCCGCTTGTGCGCAAAAGGCATGCAACCTACTTATTGCAGGCTGCAGAGCGACCGTGCAGCAGACACTCACATTTGATGCACCACTGGCATGCCAAGGGCAAGCCTATCTGTGCCCAAATGCGCTTGATCCGCACCTAGTGCCACGGACCCTGGCCCTCCTGCTCACCACAGATACCACTTTGTGAGCTCTACACCCTCATCCCCTGACGCCTCAACAAACACTGCCACTGCACCAACCACACTCCGTGGTAGGACTTTCATCTGCACCCACTGCCACTTCACCTGACACATCACACACACCAGCCTATTGACAAGCCCATCGACCAGCCCCACCCGAACACACCACAGACCACCTGAGAAAAAAACACCAACTAGCATGTGCCCTTCTCAACACATGTTCGCTATGAAAACACACCACAGAGATTTGGGACTTCGTCTCCACCCTCATACCCAACGTCTTCTTCCTCACTAAAACCTGGATCAACCCCACTTCTGTGCCTGACATCGCCACCGCAATTCCTGAAGGATACAAGATCACCCACCATGCCTGCATCAACAAGCATGGTCGAGGGATACCTATCATGCACAAGAAATCCATTTAATGCACCACCACAAATGACAACATCTCCCCAGCCATGTAACACCTCAACTTCTGACTCCAAACAGACAGCAAAACCACCATCAGGAACCTGCTCACCTACTGTCCTCCAGGACCATGTCCAGACTTCTGCAACTTCATCACTGACTTCATATCCTTCCTCACCTTAGACTCCAACAATTATATTTCCCTCGCTAACCTCAACTTCCATCTCGACAAACACAATGACATTAACACTACCAACCTCCTCGGCAGCATGAACAACATCCAACTAACCCAACTCATCCACGATCCTATGCACATTGCAGGCCACATGCTAGATTCCATGTTCACATGGCTCTTCCCTAGGGATTAGTAAATTGAGCCTTTCCCCATACCAGTGAACAGGCTATTGTTATACACATTGACAACAGGGTAAGTCGCAGCGCCAGCATACCCGTAGGGTGACAGTTTAGCGCTATATAAATCCAAGTTACATTACATTACTTCCAGCAACGCTTCAGGTACAGGTATCCATGGAACTCCCCTGGACCGACCATTCCATCGTCCTCTTCAACATCACCAGCTCACTGTCCCCCACCCTCAGTCCACCCAATGCTCCCCACTGCAGGTGAAACAAAGTCTCAAAGGACACATGGATCAACACTACCCACGCCATCTCCTCCAACAACCTAGACCAGCACATCAGATACTTCGACAATTGAATCACCAACTGCAACAACAGCATTACTCCCATCGACAATGACACCCACAAAAGGTCCACCAAGCAGGCTAGTTGGTACACTGAAGACCTCAGAACCACTAAACAGCACGGTAAACAACTGGAAATGAGATGGCGCACAAGAAAGACACGACCAGCAGGACTGCCTTCAAGACAGCCCTCAACCTCTACTACATCAGTTGAGATAACAGAAGACAACGGCCTTAGCCTCATGCATCCGATCAAGTTCCAATAACAGCAAAGAACTTTGAAACATTGTCAAAGAATCCTTCAACCCCTCAGCTGCAATAAACAACATGACCCCCTCGCAGGAACTCTGCGACAACCTTGCAAACTTCTTCCACAACAAGATCGTCAACGTCTACAGAAACTTCACACCCCAGCCCAAGGTCACCGACTTCTTCAAGCAACACAATGACTCCGCTCCCACCACAAACATCCGACTAACCGAATGGAGCCAGCTCGCCCCATGGGACACCACCTCCATCATGAACTCAGTGCACTCAGGGGCCGACTCATGCCCTCACCACATCTTCACCCTAGGTGAAGCTAGAATTAGCCACATACTCACCACCTTGTTCAACACCTCAATTTGTCACAAGTCATCGCCACAAAACCTGCTCCCACCCTAGAACATGGTTCCAAAGCCCTTAGGGGAGGGCAGTTGGAACAACAGAAAGTTCTATTGTCTGCGTCTTTCAGCGTGTGTTCTGGCTACCGCGCAACATATTGCCAGTACCTCTAAGGCCAGAATTCAGTCTCTGTAAAGAAGATCTAGCCAGTCTAGGCACTTATATAAAAAAAAGTGTTACAAAATAAAAAGAGAACACAGCAAGGCATGCTAAACAAAACTCTGTGGAAAGCCATGTCTGGTGCAGAAAAGAGACAAGCAATGGAATGTATGAACTCAGCTATACAAAGGTTGCAACTTGAGACATCAGAGCCATTACCCCTTAGTCAGGAGGCTATATGAAAGCTGTGAGTTCAGTGGCTAAAAAGTGCTCCCTATTGGCAGATAATGTGCAGTTTTCAAAACAATTACATGCATGGATGATGAATGGCATGTATAATATCGTAAAACTGCAGTTATTCGGTGGGAACCCTACGGATTTAAGGCAAAACTAAAACTGATGAGCTACAGACTGGGCAATTTTGTCAGTTAGCATAACTCACCTCGCTGGAAAAGACCCCCTATGTAGACTGCATGTCGCCTGTGCAACTGTATGAGGGAGGACTTTTTATTCATATGCCTGACAGTGACGGAGGATCGAAGACGGCAACTAAAGCTTCATTTCATAAGAAAAGGCAGTCATACGTGTAGGCAGGCAGTAACTGCGAGCCTCCAAGGAGATGACCCCATACTCATCGGAAGATTCATGAAATGTATGCTGTCTGCTGAAAATAAACTACTAATGTCACAACCCCCAGTTACGTCGGATGAGCTGAGTACAGAGAATAGCAGCCAGGGGTCCCACAGCCTCAGGTAGGGAATAAGCAAAACATTAAAAACTTATCAATGTCCACTCCTTATGTAAACATGCTTAAGAAATTCAAGATGTCATTTCTGATTCCCAGCTAGACTTTCTTTTTGTCACAGAATCATAGCTCAAAGAGTGGGGTAACCCAGACATTATTCAAGCCCTTCCCCCAGGATACACCATCTGTAGACAAGATAGAATAGAGACTCGGGGAAGGGGATTTGCCATCATCTACCGAGACGCATTTCAATGTACAACTTTTGACCTACCTGATTTGATAGGGGCAGAAAGCCTTGGTTTCTGCCTCAAGCTCAAAGGATCCATCTCCTTCGCATGAGGACTGATATATCACCATGGCAGCCTTAACTCCTACTTTTTAGAAACCCTTAGTGACAGATTAGGCCCTCTAATCATACAGTATTCAAATTTTACCCTTCTGGGAGATTTCAACTTCCACTTAGAGTGTAAAAATTAACACAGGGTGGAAAAGCTCCTTGATACTTTGGAAACATTTGGGCTTCAAAAGTTGGTGCTATTCCCTACACACGGCGCAGGACACATCCTGGACGGGGTATGTTCGAATCTCACTACTCTGACAGTCAAAACCCCCACTCCTCAATCCTGGAGCGATCACATGCTTATTCTATTTAGTATTAAAATTCCTAGTTCCAGGCCCTCCCCTGGCCCCCCCCCAACATCCATCCCTACGGTAATTTGAAAATAGACTAAAATGCTAACTAATCCTGACTTAACTAAATGTGCATTAGAATCTAGACCCTCTTCATCAGGGGGTACCACGAAAGATGCTCAGTGTTTTAATTCCTGGATGACTATGGTCAGCGACAAACTAGCCCCTTCAGTTCAACTGAAAAAGAAACAAATTCCCAAGTCCTCAGCCCCTTGGTACACGCAAACATTAGCAGACCATCATCTTCATTGTAGACAGCTGGAACGGACGTGGAGAAGTACCCATAAAATAGAAGAATTAGCCCAATTCAGAGCAACCCTCAAATCCTACCACCAACAAATCAAATCAGCTAAAAAGGACTATTATTCTAAGCAACTAAAAAACACAGGACAATTTAAAATTGTTAAATCCTTTACACACCAAAAGGCACTAGATAAAGACCTCCCCCTCCTAGATCCCATGCAATCAAATTGCTTGGTTCTTTGACGAAAAAATTCAAAACCTACAAAATGATTTTAATATGATACACAGATCTAGAGGTAGATGCCTCCTATAATGGACCTTCTCTCCAGGCCTTTCATAGTATTAGCCTAGATCAGTCATGCCAAACAATTCTCTCATGTAAATCTGGGTCCCCGTTCAATACTGGTCCACCAGAGGTATGCCACGTCATCGTGGACAGCATCAATCCAGTCATTAATAATATAATCAACTACTCTCTTGCGTCAGCAGAAGTTCCTGCAGACTGGAAACTTGCCACAGTTAAACCTCTTCAGAAAAAACAAGTCACAGATCCCCTCTACCAGATCCCTTCTTTCCTTTCTAGCCACCAACCCATCTCCTTACTAAAAGTGTTGAAAAACTGGCCAATAGGCAACTAACAACTTTCCTGAAGAGGCCAACAGTTTGCACCCTCGTCAGTCAGATTTTTAGTCTAAATACTCAACAGAACCTGCATTATTGGAAATAATTGACACCATAAAACTAACCCTAGAGGCGGGAAAGAATGCAGTGCTAATCCTTTTGGATCTGTCAGCCTCATTCGATACTATCTCCCATGAAATACTACTGCATCATTTGAAAATCAGTGGCTTCTCCCATCTGGCCCAAGCTTGACTGAAGTCCTTCCTTTCCGACCACAGGCAAATACTCACACTAGGACCCTACTGGTCAACTGCAAGTGTCCCGCAAGGATTTCCCCTTAGCCGGTGCTATTTAACATATACATGGCCTCTCTCATCTTGGTGATATTCTTTAATACCGAAACCACTTCTTATGCCGATGACACTCAGTTGATTCTAGTCCTAGATAAAGACTCTACTGACTCGGAACACGGTTTTAAGCCATGCCTTATTGAAATCATTTGATGGATGCAACTCAACCATCTTAGGTGCAACACTGAAGAAATGGAGATCATGTTAGTAGGGAAATCTAATCCCTTTGACCCAATCTTATTGTGGCCTAAAGATGCCCCAACCTAATACTGTAGATGTGGTCAAAAATCTTGGCGTAAAATTTGATGCCTCTCTATCCTTCCGGCCACAAGCACTAGCAGTGGCAGGGATGTGTTTCAATTTGATAAAATCTCTAAAAAAATGTATTTTTTCCCTGCTCTGTGAGAAAGACAATGGTAGTGGTTCTAATCACCTCAAGACTAGACTATTGTAACAGCTTGTATGCAGGTGTTAATAATCAAGTGTTGCTGAGATTGCAGTCAGTAAAATATGCAGCCACACATCTAGTACTGAAATTGCTGCGCCGCTTCTCGACCTCAGCAGCCCTAAAACCCCTACACTGGTTACCCATCCATGAAAGAGTACTATTTAAGATCCTGGAAATTACATTTAGAGCCTTCTGATCACTAGGGCCCAAATCTCTCTAGGTTTACACGCTCAGATCCTCATCATCAAACTTGCTCAAACCTCCTTCTTTCAGGTATAAGACAAAAGGTGGCAAATCCCTGGCTGCACTTGGGTCCTAAGCATAGAACCTCCTTCCCAGTCACCTGAGATCTACCGAATAATGAGCCCTTCTTTTGGGAACGATGAAAACCTAGATTTTCACATCCCCTGACTCATTGTGCTCCGCACTCATTTAATCATTGTGATCTGCTCATTCATGTTTCCCGAAGCTTAGCTAAATCTCTGCGCAGCGCCAGGGTGCTGCTTCTGACAGGAGCACTTACAAATACAAATTAAGAGTGGTACCTTATAATCTGTGTTTTTAATATATCACTGTAGTAGATGAATCTAACCTAAATGTTATTTTGTACAGTTGCATAAATGGCGAGGTCTAATTGGTTAATCACAGAAGTAAAATTGTAGAATGCCAGTCTCAGTATGTTCATGAATTGTTTTTATAAACTACAGAGCTTGCACATACTTGGCACTATCAGCACTTAAAAACTGTGAGAAATTCTTTTGCATTTTGATAAAAGGCAAGATTCCACTGAACTTCAAGGGAATTGCACAGACTGCAACTATACAAGTTGAATCTGTTTATAATTTTTGTGTATTGAAAGGTGATATGCAGCTTTTTGGCTCATACTGGTTTAAACAAACAACTAGCAGAATTAAGGCTCTTATGTTTCAATTTGTGTAAACATTCCCAATTTTTCAGTTCTGTCATCATGATTTTAATTGTAAAAGTTTTAATTAATTGAAAAATTAAGTGTTTATTCATTCATTCGCATCAGTGGCCGTGGGCACCTTCCCCAAGGACTGGAATCATGCAGAATGCAACACCCTACTAAAGACCCCAGGGAATTTATTAATCTGATCTCCCGTCTTACATTCCCAGTCAAAGTATTAGAAAAAGTAATCAGCCAACAACTCTCCTCACATCTGGAATGGAACCCACTACTTAACTCCTCCCATACGGATTCTGCAGAAACCACAGCACCGAGACAGCCCTCATTGTGGGTACCGGCGACATTCCAAGCCCTACTCGACCAAGGAGAGACTGCGACTTTGATTCTCCTAGATCCCTTGGCAGCCTGCAATGCGGTCTCCCACCACACACTCATCATGACGTTGCACAACATAGGCATCCAAGGAGCTGCCTTTAGATGGATCGCCTCTTTCCTCACTAGGAGAGAGCAAAAAGGCTGCCTTCTCCCCTTTACCTCTGAATCCAAGGAAATCATTGGTGGGGCACCCCAAGGATTCTTCTTTAGCCCATCCTCTTTAACATATACATGACACCTCTGGCCAGCATCGCCAGAACCTAGGGACTCAACATCATATCCTACGCCGACAAGACACAACTCATTCTCTCCCTCTCCGAAGACACCACCAACACCAATCCAAACTTTGTGAGAGCCTATATTTGCCCATTTTCAGTGCCCACATTGGCAAAGAGGTCATTCCAGTAGACCTTCCTTAGAGGGTCATGAAAAATGGCTGCATCGAGTCTCCCAGGTTCTAGGATATATCACCACATGAATGCACCATTGTACCCTGATCTTCAATGCTACCGCTTCTGTTTTATCGGGGAAAAGTGTATGTTTAGTGCACACACCTGACCCTTGCATGTTACGGTCAACCTAAAATCATGACTGAATCTGCCCTGGTTCGAGGTAAAGGCCATTCTAGTTTGGAATGCCCATTGCATTCAATTTGAGTGTTAGCCAAACACCAGCCTCAGTAGTCCCCTGCAATGAGCTGTGACTCTGTGATCAGTTTGGATCCTAACTGGCATGTGCCTCAATTACCGAAAACTGGATTTCCAATAGCACCTTACCTGCACACCAAAACATTGTGTACTGACCTTTTGTCGCCTAACATTTTTAATTTATTGGTTGGCAGCTCTGTTCCTTAGGGTGTGTGTGTTTTTTTTTTTAATGTCCGTTTATTTAAAAAAAGCAAATATAAGGTACATGTCTCAGTAAGAACAACGGTGAGATGGCATCATAGGCTCAGCTGCACATTGAGATGTCAATTCAAAATCGACCTATCAGGGCAACCCCCTCCCCACAAAATATGGTAAACAGGGGTGATATAAAGCATGGGTCTCTCCCAAATCACAAATGGCGGGGCGAAGGGCCTGGGCCAGGGAAAAGCATATGGGAGGAACAACAGTACAAAAGCCAGTCCAGAGTCCGATCCTCCATTGGAAGGATGGCATAGCACCACTGCTGGTGATACAATAGGGTCTTAGTAGGCTTAGCCCAAGCAACTATGAAACCTTCGCATCACGGAGAGGAAATACCTCTCAGTGTGACAATACTATACAGCCTTTGCAATATTTAATAAGAATGAGAACACACAACAAAAGAAAGAAAGAAATAGAAATCGGAAGAGATGAAGACACAAAGAGAGAGGGGATAAGCCAACCAAGGGAGCGTCCCTCCCGGGGGGCGCAAGGCTTGATGCGCTGTGGGGAGCCGAGGCCCAGGGTGGGGGCCGGGGTTCCCGGGGGCAAGAAGACCTGCCTGCTAGTTCAAGTGGGCCGTTCCGGGGATTCTGGCTTCCGACCCCGAGAGAAGGGCTCCAGGAATTCTTCAAACAGCTGCAAGACGTGCAGCCTGGGGGGCACCAGGCAGAGTGCTCAGTCTTGGTGAAGTGGTATATGAGTGGCTGCCAAATGCGCTCAAATCGTGTGTCTGTGTGATTAAGACGTGCCGTGAGTAATTCCAAGGCCAGCACATCCCACAATAGAAGGAACCAAGCGACTGGGTGGGGGGTGAGGCATTTTCCAACAGGAGGCAATGGACTGTCTTGCCGCTCCCAGCAGATGAAGGATCAGATGCCATTCCGCGGTAGTCATGGCTTTCAGCGTGCCGGGTTTAATGCCCAAAATCGTTAAGGACGGGATAGAAGGAACAGGGAAACCCACCACTTCTTTAATGTGGCTGAGGACCTCCTTCCAAAATAACGTGAGACCAGGGCAAGACCACCAGATGTGCAGGAAGTTCCCTCTATCGCCCTGGCACCTCCAGCAAAGCGAAGGGGAGTTCCGGAACATCCGATGGAGGCGAGTGGGGGTATAGTACCATCGTCTCATCAGTTTGTATGCTGTTTCACGCTGTGGTATACTGCGGTACACCCTAGGGATGTCCCTCCACAGGCAGACCCACTCCTCCGGGGAGATGTCAGCGACCAAGTCAGAGACCCAACGCGTCTGATAGCCATGAGGCATGAGTTGTTCAGAGTGCTGTAGGACAGATTAAGTTTTGGAAATCAGGCCCCTTGACCCCTCAAACCTACAAACCAGGGATTCTAAGGGGATGAGCTGTCGAGCCGCCTCCCGGGCATATGTCGGGGAGCTAAGCCAATGTCTCAACTGATGATATTGCATGCACGCGCTTTATGAGAGGTGAAAGGTTTGTTTGCACTGTTCAAAGGTACGGAGGGCGGTGCCCTGAAAGAAATCCTGGATAACTCGCCGTCCCTCCACAGTCCAAGCATCAAAGGCCTGAGGTTATAAGGCTGGGGGAAACATAGGGTTACGTGTTAGAGGTGTGTTGGGGGAAGCAAACATTGTTAGGCCTCGGGGCACTGCCAGTCTAACCCAGATCTCCAAGACCGTTCTCGTTGGAGTAGCTGTGTAAGCACTGCGGGGACGGGACCCACACAGGAGCCAGGCTAGGTCCCACAAGGGTCTACAGGATAGTCCAAGTGGAACCAATGTTTCTCACCTTCGGGAACTATCAACTCAGATATAAACCGGAGATGACAGGTCCAGGGGTATTCCAACAAGTCGGGACAGGCAAGACCCCCGGGATCTGGAAAGCATAAGAATCTTATGAGAGAAGCGGGGGCGAGATTTCCCCCATATAAATTTTGTAAAATCTCGCTGCAGGGACAGAATATCCGCTTGTGGTATGGGGGTGGGAAGAGATTGGAAGAGATGAAGAATTTTAGGAAGAAGAGACATTTTAATGGTGTTGAGTCGCCCTAACCATGCTAGGGGGAGGCCTTCCCATCTACGCATTTCCTCTCGTATGGACTTCCTATCTCTGGGCCAGTTAGACGAGGTCCAAGACGCAAGTGTAGGAGTCAGATTCAGGCCCAAGTAGCGAATCAACGCAGCGGTCCACTGCACCGGGATCAAGCCCCAGACCTCCAGGGCCGAAAGTGTAAGATTGAGGGCATGGGATTTTGCAAGATTGATCCGATAGCCAGAGGCGGCTTCAAAAGACCCCAGGAGTGTCGCCACCGCAGGAAGGGAGGTCGATGGGAAGGACAGGGATAGGAGAAGGTCATCAGTGAAGAGAGAGGCTTTGTGCTCCTAGCCACCCATGGGGATAACCCGTATATGTTTATCGTGACGTATAGCAAAAGCCAGGGGCTCACCACAAGGGAAAAAAGTAAGGGGGAAAGCAGGCACCCCTGTTGAGTACCGCGATGAATAGTAGTAGGGGCCATGAGAGAACCATTAAAACAAATGCAAGTGGTGGGCTTCGCATATGGGGTCATCAGTTTAGAGATCATCACAGGTCCCAGACCAACCTTCTGGAGGACCGCCCTAAGAAAGCCCCAGTCCATGCGATCAAATGCCTTCTCGGCATCGAGGACGCCAGAAAAGCAGGGATATCTCTGATTCGCACTTTCTCCACTAAATGGGCTATCTGGCGGATATTGTCCGCACCCTGACGTTGATGGATAAACCCCACTTGATCGGAGTCAATGAGACCCGGCAGATAAGGTTATAAAGCATTCGCCAGGATTTTCGTGAATATCTTGGCGTCAGTATTTAACAGGGCTATAGGGCGAAAAGGAAGTGGGCACGGTCGAATCCTTTCCTGGCTTGGGAATAAGCAGTATTTCTGCCTCATTTATCGTGGGGGAGAGGCCCGAGTGATCAGTGAAGCTATTAAAGAGATGGAGCATATGGTCCAGTAGTTGCGGGTAGAAGACCCGATAGAAAGTAACTGGCAGTCTATCAGGGCCCGGGGTTTTGCCTATCAGAAGCTGTTTTTGCAAATCAGCTATTTCCTCATGGGAAATAGGATCATCAAGTAACTTCGTGAAGTAGGGATCAATAGGGTCCCAGGGGCAAGAGTCAAGGAAAGCCTTGACAGAGTCCGGGGGACAAGGAACATGCACGTAGAGATCCCTGTAAATGGCCTCCAGTGCAAGACCCATGTCCGCCTCTGAGATGGCCCAAGAACGATCCGGTCGCTTGAGCCTGGCGATGTGAGATCGAGTAGTCTGAGCCCGAAGGCGCCGTGCAAGACACGCCCCAACTATATCCCGTAGAATTTTTGTTTGAGATTGACTAAAAGCCGCTCCGCCTTGTTGGTATGCTGTAAGCGCAGTTGGCCGCGAAGGTCAGTGAGAAGCCACTTGTTGCTAAGGGCCAGATGCACGTGGTCCTTACGTTCTAAAGCTTTAAATATCCCTAGAAAGGGTGGATTGACCCAGACGCGCCTCTCTAGACCGGGCGATGGATATTGATGTGATGACCCCCCGAATAGTGGCTTTGAAGGCGTCCCAACAGACGTCTTCAGGGGTATCAGAAAGGGAATATGCGATAAAGAAGGCCTCAATCTCCTTGTGAATGCCTGCCACATCCACAGGGTCTTGGAGAGCCTGAGTGGGCAGTCGCCACCAAGAAAGGGGTTCCCTATGAGCATCAGGGGGTTGGAGTGTGAGCAAGACGTGTGCCTGGTCCGAGATAGATATATCGGAGATGCACAGCATGTGGACCAAGAGAAGTGAAGAAATAGTCAATACGTGAATACGAGCGGTGCATGTGAGAGAAGAAGGAGTAATCCAGAGAGTCCAGGTGTAAGTGTCTCCAGGCATCGACTAAACCGAAGTCGGTGATGGCATCCCACAGCATCGCTGACATCGCCCAGCAGCATGATGCGCCTGCGCAGTGCAATCCCACTCAGGGTTCCAGACCAAATTAAAATCGGACAACAGGGGTAGAAAGGGAGCGGAGGAGGGCCCCCAGGTGCAGATGAAGAAATGCGTCTTGATTCTGGTTAGGTGCATATATGTTAACGAAAGTGCAAGAACCCCGACCCCAGACCATGTGAACCTTAGTAAACCTCCCCCCATCATCCGCCGTACACCTGGGGTTTGCCTCTCGCCAGGCTGACTTAAATAAAATGGCCACACCGCTAGCCTTGGAAGGAGAGCTTTCCAATATTGGATGGGGTATCTGGGGTGAGACATAAGGCGGGTATCAGTGGAGAGCAGGTGAGTCTCCTGAAGGAAAACCACATTGGGATCGTGCTGGAGCAAAAAGCGCCATATCTGGCGATGCTTGTTAGGGGAGCTCAGCCCCTTCACATTAAGAGAGAGGAATTTAACAGGATTCATCATAATACAAAAAGGGGAATACAACGCACCCCTTCCAACCAGCCGGGTCCTAAGCCCCTCCGGCTTCCCCCAATCACCACCCACCACAGTGAAAGCGCGAGAAGAACAGCCCAGCTCCCAGAACTGGCAGGACAGGAAAGATAACCCCCATGAACTGAGAGAGGTCAGCCCCCAAAAGTCACGCATCAAAGGTAAGAAGGCATACAGTCAAGAGAGATAACAAAGGAAGTGAGAAAAGGACAAAAGCAGAGGACCGACTGGACCCACAAATGCAAGAGAGACCTCTCAGTGCACCCCCAGAGGATTGCAATGTCACAGCCCCTTATCAGAGACACATCAAAGGAAATAATACACAAAGAAAAAAAACGAGAAAAGGGAAAGAGAATAGAGAGAAAATCTAAACAAATGGCCAACTGGGCCAGGCAAGTACAGAGTCTAACTGGGACAGCCCGGGGTCCCTCAGGCAGCCATTCAGGAGAAGTCACTCTCCTGTGGGACCCTGATGTGGGGGGGTGGCAGACACACAGGAAGTCAAAGGTCTCCGCCGTCTGCATCCCGTGATGTAGTGGACTGAGCAAAGTTCAGTCAAGCCACCAGGCCTTAGCTATGAGAACCACCAGCAGTAGGTCAAGGAGGAAGCCGTGCTGCAGAGAGTCGTGTAACTCGAGGTGGCTAGGTCGTAAGAGGTGGGGAGCCACTCAAAGAGCAGATGTGGCTAATGATGTACTGTTTGGTTTACGATGATTTGAGGCCCTGCGATCGGCATCTAGAGCTGGGAGGAGG
Source organism: Triturus cristatus (assembly GCF_964204655.1). Lineage (NCBI taxonomy): Eukaryota > Metazoa > Chordata > Amphibia > Caudata > Salamandridae > Triturus > Triturus cristatus. The sequence goes on along the minus strand of NC_140590.1, from coordinate 204,340,931 downwards.
AACAGTGGACCATTCCGGACGAAGAGCGCCAGGCTGTCGCGCTCAAGGAGATGGGAGAACCTCGTCATCAGGGTCCATAGAAAGATGAAGGAGCCGCTGTGCCTACCGCAGGGACCGAAGAACCCGCCTTCTGCCCTCCCAGGTGAACTTCAGGGCAAAAGGATGTCCCCACTGATATTTAACCTCAAGGTCTCTCAATTTATCCGTTACAGGTTTAAATTCCTTCCTCCGAAATAGTGCGGAGGGTGCCAGGTATTGAAAGATTTGCATTGACAGTCCATTGTAGGAGACCGACTTGATCCCTTGCACCTTTCTTAGGATGGCCTCTTTGTCTGCGAAAAAGTGTACTCTCGTAATAATGTCTGGGACAAAGTCAGGGCGGTTGCGAGGGCCAGGTACTCGGTGAGCTCTGTCAAGCATAGGTGGAGAAGTATCTTCATTCTCCCGATTGGCATGCAGGAGGTCCGCCGTATACGTCAGGATATCTTTCCCCTCCGTTCCCAGGAGAACCCCTATGATGCGTAAGTTATTCCGCCGACTTCGATTTTCCAAATCCTCCTGCTTCAATTGTAGGGTGATATTTTGATCTTCAAGTTCAGTCACCTTCTCCCAGAGATTCGAGGTCTTCCATCCAGGTATCCATTGTGCGTTTGAGACCATCAACTCTGTTGCCTATCTCTGTAACCTCTCTGCGGATGTCTTGGACCCCAGCATTTAAATCCTGTCGGAGAGAGACAATCTCATCCTTAATTTCTTGTAGAAAGGATGACATGAATGCCTGAGTGATTGGTACATCTGAGGCAGGCGACCCAGAGGATGCTAAGGAAGAGTTAGAGTCCTCCTGCTTATGCGAGTTTGCCTTGGACCAGAGAGAAGTAACTGGATTCTCGCGGGCGGCCGTGGTATCAATGTCCTTATTTGACCTGTCCTTGGGAGGCATAGCTGCAGGGTCCGGGAGGACCAAGGGCCCAGCAGCAGAAAAAGGAAAATAAGAAGGCAGGGGATGGGCCCCAGGGAGGGTGGCAGCAATGTGAAGAAAGGCAGGAGACCCGTACACTGTAGACTGGAGATGCGCCGCTTAAAATGAAGGGCTGGCACTGGGAACCATAGAGCTCGTGCGGCCAGAAATAGGAGGAGGGTCACAGAAGGCCACACACCCCCAGGCCAAAGGCAGCTTCCCAGTCGATGGTAGAAGATGGGTGCTGTACCCACCAGGAGGTGGGGTCCCACCCACAGGCAGTTGCTATGTTCTGGGTACACCAGGGTGCCCCTAGTCAGGAGGCAAGCACAGCAGTTCAGCAGCGGAAGGGACGCAATAGGGCTGAGAAGCAGAGGTAGTCTCTGGGCCTTCTTTGGGGACCCTGTAAACAGAGCTGTAATGGTCCTTCTAGAAGATCAAATGCACCAAGGTCCCCTCCGGGCGGTCTCTCAGGCAGTGTAGGGTTGCGGGACCAGTAACGGCAGGCCGGACAATGGGGGGCAGGCACTCGCAACGAGGGCTCCCACTCGGGATATATCTTGTGGCCGCAGTCCGAGAGTGCGGGCACTATCGCTGGAGCGGAAGCGGGAGCAGCACAGGCCGCAATCTGGACCGGGGCAGCCAGGCGGAGGGTCAGGAGGCCTGATCCAACGGGGCCCACCCACCTATTGGCAAGCGTGCTCGCCTCGCCCCCAGTACCTGTCTTCTGGGAGTGACGGGTTGCCAGGAGATTGTCCCTCAGGCTGGTGTCAGGGCCGGGCAGCCAGGATGGCAGGGGGGTTAACGATCGCCCCGATGGGCGCTGGAGGCCGAAAGGACCCCACACAGCGTTCCGGGGCACGGACTGGCCCAACGTTGGCAGCCGCGCCCGGGGCTCCCCCGCGTATGTCGAACCCTCTCTGCTCACAAAGGCAGAGCCAGCGGTCATCCAGCCGGCCTCCGCCGCAGCTGCCGCCCAAGATGACGTCGAGAGGGAGCTGCGTACCAGCTGATCAGGAAGCTCGGTCCTGGAGGGCCCTCGAGGAAGCCACGGTAAGCCAAGCATTTCGCCCCAGTGGACAGGCCCGGCGGCCAGGGTTACAAGCAGTTGCAGGACACAACGGAGTGGAGACTCCGCAGGGCGCATCTCACTCCATTCGTGTCGAAGCCACGCCCCCTCGGATGTGTGTTTTTGACCCTCTGGATGACGGACACACTTGTGCTCTCCTTGTTTGGAAGGTCCCCATCACTGCGCAATACTTTGTAAAGAAGTCCAATGACACACTTTAAACCACAAGTGCATAGAATAGATAATATAAGCAACTGTGATAACGAGGTAAGTATATGTGATCGACTGCACCAGCCTTTCAGTAATTCTACCGATTTTCCTAGAAGTCTCTCCTTGTGTTTTCACATTTTCATGATGCAACATTTTGAAGCAGCCGAGCGTTAATTTCTACACAGCGGAAGTGTTCATTTTTCTTCCCCTTTTTAATTGTTCAATGAGTTACCTTATTTTTTTAAATAATACTTTATCTTGATTAATATTGCTACACACCAAAATTCACACTAAGTCTGTAAATCTGAAATTTCGGGCAAAAATTATTTTGGTGAAACACCCTCACAGCTCACAACTTTGGATTCTTGGAGACACTGGTCCCCTTTACAGCTGCTTTCGTTGTAAACTGTTTTCCTTGAAAGCTATTTTGTTTGGAAAGCGGGTTTTGCTGCAAAAGTTATTGTACTGCAATGTGATGTAGGGGGAGAGTAAATAGAAATATATGCCTTTCAAAGGTGAACCTAGATGCTGCATGTCGTGTCCTGTGTTTATCTGCTTGAAAAATCTAGTGGCCCTCGGCAGACTCCTTACAAGTATTATGTAATCTGATGGTTGTGGTTAATAAAGTTTGCGACGCAATGCGTTCAGTTAACGGTTGCATGCTGAAGAATAAAGATGTGCAAACAGAGCTGCGTGTGCGGTATGGTCTGTTACATGCTCCCTAGCTGGGAAGGAACCTACAACTGGCAACGAGATAGGAGCTATGTGCCCCCACCCCCCCTGATGATACAAAACTGCTCCCCGAAGAGTTTGCTGTGGTCTAGCGAACTGCTTGTGCATGTCACATGTACTTTAAGAAACGGTCTACAGTTGCCGTATGTGGAGTCAAAGCTCAACTTCAGCTTTTGAGAGGCCGTATATGTGGATATTGCTAAGAGTGCCAAGGGATGCTGAATCATCTTGTGTACATGATGAGTTCTACTTTCTGTGTAAATGTGGTTAAATCTCCAGTTCCATCTCCTTCCCCACTTTGCTATCATGATCTCACCTGTCGGATTAAAGAGGTAAACTAACTGCACCTCCTGTTTAGCCTCTAGTCCCTTGTGACCTTTTTAACTCTGTTCCTTTTTCTTTCATCTTCTCCTTACTCTGGACTGATGACAGTCAGTTTCCTTTTAGATTTGCCTCTTTTGATCTTTGGTAGCATAACGTGCATAGACTGTACTTGGCATTAGTCTATGAAGTGAGTGGCTGTCTGTTTACCCACTGCGGCAAGAAGACAACAGCTTCCCTCTTAGAATAATAATAATATCCACATTTGTAAAGCGCGAACACTCACCCGTAAGGGTCTCTAGGCACTGGGGGCCGTCAGGAAGACTAAGCAAGCTATTGCCCAGAGTCACATGGTGCTGGGCTAATCTGCCGCCGGCGCCGGGGATCGAACCGTGATCCCCAGATTCCGGAGTCAGTCGCCCTGGCCGCGGCGCCACACCTCTTCCCTGAAAGCTCCGCTTGCTTTCCTGCCACCCTTGCTCACTTTTAGTGCTTTTTGTGTAGCCCGCACCACAGGGATCCTCCCCCTGTCTTCTGGACCCCTCCTTTCCTGGGGTCACCTTGAAAGATTCGTATATGCAGCATGATGTACATTGCCAAAATCAAAAATAAATGACTGGCCATGCACACAACCTAGGCATCATCCTCTACAGCAGACTGACCATGAAACAGCAAGACAAGGCAGTTGGCTCCTTCTGCTTCCACACACTTTGCACGCTCTGCAGAATCTTCAGATGAATCCCAGTCAACACCAGAAAGACTGTCACTCAGGCCCTCGTTACCAGCTGCCTTGACTGTGGCAATGTTCTCTATGCCAGCATCTCCACCAAGCTCCTCAAAAGACTCCAGACCATACAGAATGCTGCATCCAGACTCATCCTGGACCTGCCCAAATGGACCCACATCACCCCCACTTCAGAAACCTCCTTTGGCTCCCCATCCAGAAGAGAAGCCAGCTCAAGATCCTCATGCATGCCTACAAAGATCTGCAGGACCAAGGACAGGTCTACATCAACCAATGACTGAACTTCCACCTACCCGCAAGACACCTGTGCTCCTCTTCACTAGCCTATGCGCACACCCCCCACATCCATCGCAGCTGCAGCTGCAGCTGGGGCTGCTCCTTTTCCTACATCACCAACAAGACCCGGAATGACCTACCCCTCCATCTTCAAAAAGCACCCTCCCTGGTGGACTTCAGGAAGAAACTCCAGACCTGGCTCTTCAACTGAGAGCTCGCACCCACCGCGCCCTGCTACCCATAGCAAACCCATAGGGGTGACAGTGTTCGCTACACAAATGCTGTTGATTGATTGGTAGAAAAGATTCCAGCCAGTGTAAAGCTCAATCTTGCACCCCTACCATTGCTAGTCTCTTGCGAAGCACAGGGTGTGAGACAGTATCAAAAGCAACACTGAGGTCAAATACAATCAGAGCCGCTGTACCTCCGCTATCCAATTCCTGTCTCAAGGTTTCAGTAACACCTAACAGTGCATGTACAGAACCCAGATTAAGATGGATACAGTATCTCATGGGTAAACAAGAAAGTTGATTAGAAAATCTTTGTATAAAATGGTTGGAGGTATTTAGGGCTATAATTCCATGAGCCAAAGCATGTCCAGTACCCCAGGAGCATTAACATTTGCCCATTGACCACACATATAACACATTTCTGGGAGTATAATAGCACTGTAATCGCCCATCTGGCCCTTGGATCTGACGGAGTATTCAGAAACTTACATTGAAAATTCTTTGCAGATAATATAGCCACCCCATTTTGAAACAGAATGTAACCTACAGATGATTAAATCATAGCTGCCTGAGTAATAAACAATCCTTATTTGCCAAATGGGTCTCTGACGATAGCAAGTGAGGTTTAGACATCCTTATTTCCTCCTGCACCAACCTAAAACCCTCCCCTTCCATAAATCAACCCCCTCGAATGCTTGGGAAGAAATCATCCAAACCACCTGAACTGTCATTGGCATGACAGCCCTCTGAGACTGTGGCCCTCTGCACCGTGCCCAGGCCAACCACCGGCATCGCCACCAAAAAACACATAAAGCTGACAAGTAATTCAAATATAGAATGCATAATTCCAATTAATTAGTAAGTAAAGTCTAAGGCACGAGAACGCAAGACAAGGAAAAAAAGAATAAAAAAAGAGATTCAGAAAGGTATAAATCTATATAAAAGAACCCTTCAAATGGCTTAAGGCCAGCATAGCGTCTGTCTCTGAGTAGCAAATCTGAATCCATCCATCCTTGATGACCTTGAGACGAGCCAACTCTGGCAGAAATACTTGAGCCCCAACAGCTATCAGAGGGTCTATACATCTTCTTGAGATCCAGATGTTGATCCCACAAGTTTATTGCCAAAGTTGCCATCAAGGAGTTGATCAGAGACATGGGAAAAAACAGGGGGCTCAATACCAGGCATAAGAGTTAGTGGTAAATCCCCTACATGCTGTGATGAAGCGCAGGGATAAGGCTGTAGAGGACTAGCTCTATTGTCCCAATTAGCAACCCCTATTGAATCCTCAACCGCGCTCTCCTTTTTGCCCAAAGTATCTGCAGTAGTACTCACTGTTTTAGTGTCCCAATATAAAGCCTGAGTATCTGCCGGTGTGAGCTGTTCTCTGTCCTTTCCATGGGGTAACAAAATGTGTGGCTCACTGAGCCCCCGAGAGAAGGGGTTGATAGTTTGTTGCATAGTGAGTGAATCCGAGGGATCTGTAACAAAGTTGCCACCCTCTGCGAGCAGAGCAGGAGAACAAGGGGCTGTCACGGCGCTTTCTCCAGTTGTGGCTGCTGCCATTAGGACCTCTGCCAATGATATCTCTTCACCAAAGGCTAATTGCTCTTTGGCAGCTGTTTGGATATAGTCCTTCACAGCACTGGATTTGAGTAACTCCAGTATGGGATGGATGACTTGCAGTGGCGGGCGGTAAGTTTTGGAGGGAGGGGGGGCAGATGACACACACACACAGGCACACATAACACTCACAACCATGCATTCACACACGTGCGCACACACACACAAACACATTCTTTCACAACACTCTTTGCCAAACATTCATACATGCTCGCACACACCAAACAATTTAAAAATAAGATAAAACACACTTACCTACAGCCAGCTCTGCGCTGTCTCGGTGGTTCTAGAAGGCTCGGGACTGCTGCCTTCCCTCATTGGCTGACCTAAGTTCTGCCAATGAGGGAAGGCAGCTGTCCCAATGTCATCACAGAGTGGGATGGGGTCAGTGAGACTACTGACCCCACCCACTCTGTGATGAAGTGTCACTGATTGACACTCGACCCTGGGCGCTTCAGGGCTTAAAACTGAAGCGCCCAGGTGCGAGGCAATAAGTGACGCTACCCCTCGTCACTGAGGGGAGGGCCTCAGCAACCTTTGCTGAGCTGAGAACGTCATGCACACCGGATCTGTGACTTTCTCAGCCCAGCAAAGTTCAGCTCAGGCAGCCAGGAGCCAGCACTAAATGCGCATGTCTGGCTCCTGACTGCTGGAACTGAAAGTGAACTGTGTCTGTCAGGTTGACCTTTGTTCAGCCTGACAGACACTGTTCCTATGGGGCAAAAGGTGGAGAGGCATGGCCCCTCCACCCAAATGGACCGGCCGCGCCTGATGACCTGTGAAACATCCGGGTCGGTAGCCGTTGCCTTAGGGCTATCCCTGCCCACCTCAGTTGATTGTTGCTCTAGTATTTTGAGATCGCACCCCTTTGCTGCATTAGAAGCCCCACGCCCGCCACAGACCATGCACGACCGCCGCTGCGCCATGCCACAGGAGCTGAAATTAAAGATGCAAGGTCAAAAATGCAGCACTGAGATCCTATGTAGCCAGCTAGCAAATCTCTGGAGACCATACAGCCTCCAGCCGCACAGCTGGCACATCCACACTCCAGCGCTATTCCCATGTGTCCCATCAAGTCTCAAGGGTCTGCTGGAGACAGAGGAAGATGCTATAAAGTTGGCTGAGTAACAGAGAATGTCCAGTAAATCAAGGCTTACAGGCTTGAGGGTGGAAACTGAATTTCATTTTTGGACATTATGGATCATAAATTTGAGATAATGGTTTACTGCCAATAATCTTAAAGTTAGTTTGGTATTTCCGATTTCAAAAGAAAGGGAATGTCTGAAAACGTGATCTGAGATTGCAAATTACATATAAAGAATGCAGCTTTTGACTGGAATCAGTAGAGGGGTAAATGGTCAGTATTGTTGGGATTCAGCCAGTGCTTAATTTGTGCCAGTGGTTTCAGGCGGTGCGAACCTCGGCTTATTTTCATCTTCAGACTTTGAGCCGTTGCAAGAGAGCAAGGCAGAAAAAGAAGAAAGAAGGAAGTGAAAGATGAGACAACTGTTACAAACTGAGAAAGCATTGGAAAAGAGAACCTGTAAAAATGAGATAAAGAGTAATGAGGTGGTATCAACTAAGCAGTCTTGTTATTTTGCAGCCCCAATATGAGAAATTGATTTTTTGAGTTAGTTGTATGAAAACTCTTCTCAAGCAACATCCACAATCCATGTCAGAGTAAACCTCAAAAGTCACTAAATTTGCCTGTGCTTAGTTCTCCGGTAGCTTGGCACACAACCAGTAGGGCTTGCATTAGAGGCACTGTGTTAAGCATTTATGCAGCCCACAACACAAGAGATATTCCTCAACAATTTAGAACAATAGAGTAAAAAGTTAATAAATAGAATAAGGCCAAAAGTACAAAAACCCAGTCAGTAGATCAGGAGATAGGCAATTTTAAAGATTTAATTAAAACTAGCTTCAAGAAGGGAAAAACGCTAACCAAGGGTATCTGGTCATGATAGGCTGGGACCAAGTCACGAGCTCACGCCGACCTCGATGGATTACGGACCGGATACAGGGGCCAGGTTAGTTGTGCTGAAAAAGTTACCTTCTCAATGTTCAGTGTGCAGCGTTCAAAACTTCGAGATTTCAGAGCAGAAACTCCACTGATGCCAGCCAATGGTCCAGAAACTGGGGAGCCACCTCTTGCGAATCAGGAACTCACTCCAGCAGAGGCCTGCAGGGCTCAGGCAGGTTCATTCGAAGGTTCAGGCAAGTCTAGTTGCATGCCTAGTTGCAGCAGGTCAACTGGGCAGTTGCAGGGAATCCTCTGGAGCTTGTTGTGTTCCTGTAACTCAGAACAGGTCAGCTAACTGACCCTTGGAGTCACTCTAGTAGTCATGGGATCATGGGGAGGGCCCTCTCTCTCATTCAAGCCCTAAGGCAGGCCAGGCTCAAGCAGCAGGGCAGTCTTCTGAAGAACAAGGCAGGCCTCAAGCAGCAGGGCAGTCTTTTGAAGAACAAGGCAGGCTTCAAGCAGCAGGGCAACCCACTGAAGAACAAGGCAGGCCTCAAGCAGCAGGGCAACCCTCTGAAGAACAAGGCAGGCTTCAAGCAGCAGGGCAACCCTCTGAAGAACAAGACAGGCCTCAAGCAGCAGGGCAGTCCTCTTGTAGCAGCAGGGTAGTCCTCTGAAAATCTAGGCAGGCCTCAAGCAGCAGGGCAGCTCCCTGAGAAACAAGGCAGCCCTCGAGCAGCAGGGTATTCTTCCGCAGGTTCACGAGTGTACTGAAGAGTTGGTCTGAGGGTCCACTATTTATACCTGGTGCCAGCTTTGAAGTAGAAGAAGATTCTGGAGTTTTCCTCCCCAAAGATTTCCTTACTCCCTGCCCAGGTCTCAGGATGTCTGGTGTGACAAAAGCCTGGTGCCAAGTTTTTTGTAAGTATGCTGGGGCAGCATCTTTGAAATGCAAGTGAGCCGTGGAACAGCTCCGCCCCTCCCACTTTGGCATGATGATAGGGTGACCAACTGGCATTGGTGCAAATTCAGGACGTGAGTGTAAAAATTCAGGACAGAGGGTCAAAATTCAGGACACAAATTCAGGACAGGAGGTCAAAATTCAGGACAAAACGTCAGGACAATAGGTAAGTTTTACAGACACATCAGAGGAGTTTGCGCAATAGTATATAAGTAAACCCAGCAATATCCAAACATATTCAACCATTTGCAAACCTATCCATCATGTATCCTTCCATCTATCATTTCACTCATCCATCCCTTCATCCATCCTTTCACTCATCTATCCATTATCCATCCATCCACCCTTTCACCCTATCCATCTGTACACTCATCTATCCACTCTTCTACCCATCCATCCATTCACTCACTCATCCATCCAGCCATTTACCCTTTCACCCATCCAGCCATCCTTTCACTTACTCATCCATCCATCCACCCAGTCACTCATCCTTCCACCCATTCACCCTTTCAGTCAACCATCCATCCTCCCTTTCTCTCTCCATCGACCCTTTCACTTAGCCATCCTTCCTTCCATCCACCCATCCATCCATCTACTCATCCACTCATGAATCCATCCATTGACCCTATCACTCATCCATCTTTTCTCTCATCCATTTATCCTTTCACTCATCTATTCAGCCTTTTGTCCAACTACCCTCCCTTTCACTCACTCATCCATCCTTACATCCACCCTTTCACTCATCCGTCCATCCATTCACCCTTGCACTCATCCGTCCATCCATTCACCCTTACACTTATCAATTCATCAATCCATCCATTTCACTCATCCATCCACCCACTCACTCACCATCCACCTTTTCACTCATCCATCCTTTCACTCATCCATCCACCCTTTTACCCATCCAGCTACCCTTCCACCCATACATCCAGCTATTTACCTTTTCTCTCATCCATCCTTCCGCTCACTCATCAATCCATCCATCCTCTCTCATTATCCATCTATTCAATCTTTCATTCATCCATTCACCCTTTCACTAATTCATCGAGCCATCCACCCATCCCTTCACTTACTCACTCGCCCACCTTTTCATATTAATTTTGAGCTGAGCCTTTTTGAGAAGAGGCCCATCAAGAACTTCACCCTTGCTGCAGGGGCCATTCCAGGACTGGGACAGAAGCCACCCAGGGCGGAGACAGGATCCACCACAGGGGGGACAGGAGCCATCCCAGGCGGGGGGGGAGGAGCCATCACAGGAGGGTGAACAGGATCCACCAGGGTGGGCACAGGGTTGGGCATGCAGTATTCTAGTATCATAGTATCATCTTGGTCTCTTCCAGGGTGGGGTAGGGCTCCTCACCCCCTCCTGGACAGGACAACGAGAATACAGGCTCTCTTTTCAAACTGTTAGTTTTGCGACCCCCCCCCCCCCCCCCACTGTGATGTACAGTACTTAAAGGAGATACTCCAAGAGAACTGATTTAACTGATTGTCCTCCATACTTTGTTAATCAGTGTGAGTGTGATTGTGCCATTTCTTTATTTTATTACATTATAGTCTCCATGTTTGAAGAACCGAGGTTTGCTTATAAATTAGTAACAGTAATTAAGCTCTGTGAAGAGAACCACGTGCTGCCTCGGGGTAATCAGGGCCGGTTCTACGATTTTTGGGGCCCTGGGCAGGAAGGGAATGTATGAGACCCCTCTAAATTGCAGAGACATGAGCATTCAGGGCTGTTTGCATCTGAATAGATGCCCCTACTCCTGAAGCTGCAGCCCCTCCCTCAGTCACCTTCAAGCACCTCTTAACAGCTCATCAAGGGCGGAATGTGTGAGGGTAGCCATCCCGCTGTGCCTCTCCAATGCTGCTGGGTATCTGAGCTTTGGTACTGCATCGGAGTCTGTTACACCCGACCTCAACAGCATCGGAGTCAAGCAGGGAGGTGGGTGGAAGCTGTGCCGGCTTTAGGGTGGTGCGACCGGTGCCCGGTTAAAATTACGGACAAATGGCGTCCGTTAAAGAATCCTTCACGGACAACGGACAGACGGATGAAATTACGGACTGTCCGTGAAATTTACAGACGGTTGGTCACCCTACATGATGACCATCTCCCAGCTACACACAGGTCCTCTTGTTTACTGACTGGGCCAAATATGCATTCCAGACCCAAACAGCTGGAAACTCCTAGACGGCCTCCAAAAGTTTAGGGCTGGAAAATGGTGGCATTTTGAAAATCGTAATCATAAATCCAACTTTGCCATTAGGAAGATTTTAATTACAAATAATTTGCGTACAAATATAATATTTTTGTCTGTTCCTAATCAAACATTAACACGTATCCAATGGGATAAGTTAACCAAATGTTATTCTAAAGGAGATGTAGGCCTCACAGTGGTGAAAAATTAAAGTATGAGTTTTTCACTAACAGGACATGTAAAACTTAAAAGTACATGTCCAACATTTTACATACACTGCACCCTGCTCTATGGGCTCTCGAGGGTCTACCTCAGGGGTGACTCATATGTATTAAAAAGTGCGTTTTAGGCCTGACAAAAGGTTTCTTTTGCCAGGTCGAAATGACAGTTTAAAAATGTACAGAGGCTGCAATGCCAGGCTGAGACATGTTTAAAAGGCTACTTAAGTAAGTGACACCTTAAGTGCTGCAGGCCCACTACTAGCATTTCGTGTACAGCCCCTGGGTGCAAGTATTACCACTTTACTCGAGACTTATGAGTAAATTGAATGTGCCAATTGGGTTCAAGCCAATTTGACCATGTGTAAAGGAGTGAGCACAAGCGCTGTAGCACTGGTTAGAAGTAATTAAGTGCACAGAGTCTTAAAAGCCGACAATGGGTTCAGAAAACTGGAGGAGCGAAGGCAAAAAGTTTGGGGGTGGCCCTGTTGAAAGGGCCAAGTCCAGCACCCAACACCCAGCAGCAGCGGGGACAGGCTTCTGCGAAAAGCATTGAGCCCTGAATACTATTATTTCCTTCAGAATCAAGCAGAGAGCTCAACCTGGTGCATGATTTGAAATTTTGAAACAGGTTTCATTGTGAACACGCTAAAAGCACTTTGGTAAGGTATGTGGCGGTTTGTTTGTAGCAAGTGGCTTACCTCAGCTTCCTGCTGCGGGATTAACTTCTGCTTCGTCTACGTATAGAATATTATTGAACAGAAATCAATGTAACTTGAACATTGAGTGCATCATCACAGTGCAAGGGCTGCATGGCCTTCCCAGCGGGTCTTGAATGAAGGGGTTACGCAGTCTGCAGTGGCGCTGGAACAATTTTCAGAGTGGGGGGGCTGCCATCAAGGTTACACCAAAAAAGTGATAGGGATTGTGAGAAATGCAAGCATCACATAAAGAACAAATATAGCAACTTAACCACACCCATTCAGGGGAAGAGTGCTAAGGGTGTGGTATGTGGTCCATACTACGCTTTGGAGAACTCTGGTGCACACATATTACTGAAGCATGGTCTGATAACACACTGTCATTTACAGAGAGCACATTTTCCATTGAAACGGCTACAACATGTTACAGATGGACCTACAGAGCCCACAAATTAAAATGTGTGGACGAATATTCATTATTTGTTTATCACAAAGTAATGTGTCTTGATTTGTTTTGATCCTGTATAAATCTTTGTTTCAATCACACTTCACAATTACATAAAAAGTTGCTTCATTTGTTCCGTTCCAAGCGGCTTGTCTATTTTAAAAATATTTGTGCAGTTCATTTACAGGTATTGAAATGTTGTTGTGTGTTTGAAAAAAATGACTTAATACAACCTTTCCTTTGACATTCCCTGAACCCCAGAAAGATTGTCAGATAGTTCACTTTGCAAAATCCCCTTAATTTGCAGTCGGAGAAAGAAATATAAATACAAATTCTCCATGTTAACGGATTACACAGCAAATTGTCAGAAGACATAATCTGATATTTAACGTCTGTCTTCAAAGCACACCAAATGTAACAAGATAAAAACAATATTTTAAGGCATCTTTATAAGTTATTCACCTTCTCAACTCCAGATTGGCTATTTTGGGGGTGCTGCAGGACTCTGCACACCCCTACTTCAAGCACCCTTGTCAGTCTGCGCTTTTTAAATACAGAAGAGACCACACAATTCTCTTAAAGACAGAACTTCGCTTGATTCTGCAGATCACCTGACATAAATAACATATCTCTCTACAGCCAGAGGTATAAAGTGGGGGTGGGTACCTCCACATTCCACCCTGAAAGATTTGTAAATCATACATACCAATAAACCCGATTCAGCTGGGAGACTCCACATTTTTTAAACAAAAATAGCTTTATTTTGACTCTGCTGCAATAGAAATCAATGGGGAAAAAGTATTCCCCCCCGATTTACTTTTAAAAATATCCTATTGTCTTGTTTTAAAAAGTTAGCATGTGTGGTAAATCTGCACAATTGAACACCCTTAAAACACTTTGCCTTTTTCTGTTAGGCCATTGAGCAATATCCATGCAAAACATTCACTGGCGTGCAGCGGGATGTGTCAATGTGGTGTGAATGGCGTGGCACGTGCTGTTACTGTTGATATTATAGGCAGGGCCACTGGAATTATGCTATTGTGCGGCTGCTGCAGTTTTCGCATAATTATAGAATTGCCGCATGTGCTACATAAACCATCATCTGTTGCATAATCTGCAGATTTGAACCCCAAAAAATGTGTTTCTAGCTCACACGGTTCACGGTTACTAAAAACGCAGCAACGCGTGTGGCAGAGCAGTGGCGGGCCCTTTGTAAAGCTTGACTGGTCACCTTCCTGTTGCTTGTTTCGCTCTGTGGGTGCTACAGTGGTACTGACATGGTGCAACCAATACCCAAACCGTGTAAACAAGTGTAAAAATTTCAAAATAATGAACTAATAATATCACAAAATGTGGCTCATTAAATTGCATAATTTGCCTTTTCTTGCCGCATAATTAACTCAGCCCCGCTGTGTAATTTGGGCCTCACCTGCCACATAATTCCAGTGGCCCTGATTATAAGCAGTCATCCATGCCGGTCACCTCTCTCCCCCACCCCGTGCTCCGTGTTACAACACTCCAGGGCCCGCTGCGTGGGCGGGACTCTGGAGATCTTGTCTCAGCCTGCATGAAATACTTCCTAAAAACAAAAGTCGGTGCAGTCCGCAGTGGCTCGACGGAATGGAATGTGTTTGAGAGGCGGCCTCTTATGTGGACCCGTCGCCAGCGCTGGCACCGCGGGAGCAGGTAACCGTGCGCCGAGCCTGTCCATTAGCGTCTGGCGTGCCACTCCTAGCGCCGTAGCTGGGGGTTGTGTGAGTGTGGGTGTGTGTGTGAAGCCACGCGGGAAGCTTCCGGCTGCTTATGTGCCATATGCTGAGCTGACGGAGCGTCGTCACGCCTCCAGACTGGCTTTTTCAAGACAAAATGAGCCCTTCACGACTCAAGTCTCTCGCTTGTTCTACTGAATTGTGAACTGTGTCCTGTCATCGCTGGAACAGACATGTAGTCTCAACTACTAGACGTGCCACCAGCGCCTTGACGCCAGCCGTGCCACATTGAGTCCTCTCTCGCAGGCGCTTGTGTTTTTTACACCAGTGCTGACTGTGGTGAATATTCCTTCAGACCTGTGCGGAGGGTTGTCGCCCTCACACTAAATCAGGAAATGGTGCTTTGATTTGGAAGTTGAAAGGTCACCACGTGCGTTTTTAAGAGGGCGGGCCCAATATAGTAAACGGGAAACGCACATGTTTGGGAGTTGTGCTCTTTTGCAAAGAGGGTTACAATAAAAGTCTGAAGGGGCATTTTACGAGGGCGAGTGTCATTGAAAAGAGGACGACGCCTGGCACGTGAGCGTGTATTGACGGGCCTGTCACTATATTTGTCCCGCCCACTAGGCTGGAAACAGCATTTTCTATTTTGGCAATTTTTCTAATCCTTGCATTTTCAGTGTGCGAAAAGTACAATGTAAAATCAAGGTTCACTCTAATCAAATTGTAGCTATGTGAATAGGTTCGAGTTTTCATAAGGGTGTTAGATATTGGCAGTGCAGTTGACTTTGGAACTCCGGCTGCTTCGCAGTTCATCAAAGCATTGTGTGATCTTGAGCAAATCGCTGTTTCACTGTGCATCAACCTTTAAATAAGAGCATTGTGAATATATAAAATATAACTGCCTCGTGTACTATGTAAATGCTATGCCTCACGACCCCATGCTTTCCGGTTCTGTGTATTGGTCCTTAAACTGGAGCCCGTACTCTACACTGTTGTGTGAAGATCACACCATGTGTGATGTGGTCCCACTGCCTGCCATGTAATGTTCTCCTTAAAGCACTCTGTTGTTCCTTGTGTCTTAGTCTGCACTTTATCAGTGTCCCAGAGACAAACGCATTTACTGGGAAAGGCTCTGAAAAGCCCAGGCACAGAGACCATCACCGTTTGGCCACACACAATGTAGGCTGTCATTCACACAGACTAACCTAACTACAACACACTACACAGAGTCCATCAGACAAAGGGGCACCTGTAAACAAAGGCATAGAAACATGCAGCTATCAGTGCCTAGAGGCCCGCAGCCATGCCTAACCCCTGCTCAGGAGGGCCACGAGCAGCAGATGGCACACGGCAATGCGTAGCAGGGAGAACACAGCCATGTGCACCAGGGAAGCACTGTCTGGTACCCCCCACGAATATTGGGTGATATGTGTTGTGCCTCGGGCGGAACGCGTGGTGGCGTGCCTCAGAGGAACCCTGGGAAATGTGCCACAGGATGGAAGTACTGGCCCGTGTGCTTCAGGAGACCGCTGGATAATATACACCAGGGCAACGCGAGAGCAAGGGATGGTGAACAGTTCAAAGGCAAAGGGTGTGGGCATTCCTAGGGCACAGAGTAATGTGTAGCTGCTGGCATGTAGTTATGGATTGTAGGGAAAACACATCAATGCACCCTTATCACGCCTGGGATTTTGACCAGAAGCATAATCATGAAGGGCTAAATTATGCAGCAGTGTTGATTAAACTATGCAGCACGGAAAAAGACAAATTATGCAGCGTAATGCAGCAGATTTTGTGATAGTATTACTTCATGATTTTGACATTTTTACACTGAGCATAGGGTTCACCTCACTAGTAGCAATTTAACACTCACATTTAGCAATAAGTAACAGAGAGGTGACCAGCCAACCTTTGGAAAGGCCTTCCTCTGTGCAGCAACATGTGCCGCTGTTGTTTAGTAATGTTTGGCTAAATATCCATCGCAGACTAATTCTATTGCACATGACGTGGGGCGCTTGCCAACTGTGTAAATGGAAGGAACATTTGATATGTTTTTGCTGAGTTGACATTTTCTTTGATTTTCCTGGGTCCATCATTGGTAACATGTATTCAGAAACAATTCTATACATGTCACATAATCAAAGAGGGAAGGACGCACACTGCCCCGCACCCCTGTAATCAGTTCACTCAGATGCATTATGGTAAATGCAGTTCCTGGTAACACTTCAGTAAAAGTATTTAGTTTCACCATTGTTGGTGCAGACAGTGCTGTGCATTTCTAGACGTGTGTGTCAGGATGGTTGTTCTCCGTGAGTGGAGAGTGGCACGTGGTTTTAGTGGTGCTGGAAATGCTGCTCCCAGTCTTCTCAGGTCTCTGTACCACTCACTGACGCAGGTGCATCCCAAGATGGAACTGAGCTAGCCGTTCTCCTTGTTACATGATGTGCAAAGCCAAACCCCTGCTGGGTCTGGTGGCTAAGTGGAGCGATGCAGCCACTGTAGGGGCCTGTGTTCGACCTCATGGTCACCTGTTTCGATTCCCGGCGGGTCCGTTTAGCCTTTCATCCTTCTAAGATCAGTAAGCACCAAGAGCACCATTGAGTTGGGTAACAATAAACATCTGTTATTCAGCGCCCAGATACCCTTGGGTGAACGTGCGCTTTACAAATACATGTTATGTTATGTTGTGCTACACCCCGCTCAAGCTATTCTGTAGCAGGGGTCATGTGTACCTTTAAAAAGTGCAATAGCTCACTTCCTATCCTCAGGTTATATCTTGCGTCCAAAGCAGCAGGCTGACAAGTGTATGGAAATGCAGCTTTCTTATTGGACAGTGTCCATATGGTGGTGTAGGTGACAAACAATGATAATGAGAGCATCAGTAGGACGAGACTGTGCATTATGGGAAAAGGAAAAGCAATAGAACCCTTTAGGAGATCAGTCTTCTATTCCGAAAAGGAAACCTGGTTATGCTGCACAGGACTGCGGGGGGATCTGGTCTGGGGGCACGGTTCTGCTCGAATTTTTAGTGTCACCTAAAGGCTCAGATACAAGAGTCCATGTATTGTGCAAGCGCTCCCCTGACATAGCAGAACAATGCCTCAAGTTACAATACGTATTAGCTCTGCTCCTTACACTGCAGAGCTCATGGCCAGGGAAAGCACTGGGTTGCAGGGTGGAGGGGTTAGATGACTATGGTTTGGCATGGATTGTTTCCATGAGGAACAGGGTCAGTACTATTTACATTGGGTGTCCTTGCCCTGGCGTCACTTACTTTAAATGTATTTTCAAAGCACACACTCTTCTCCGTGTCTAGTGCAAGAAGCCTTGATGGTAGTGTTGTCAGGTGCACGTGGGAAGGGATCCATGCATCTAGTCCTCACCTTTTACAAACCATTTTATCAAGTAACTGACTGCCGGATAGACTGAGCCTGAGTAGCAAATAGAGGCGGGCATGCAGGCAAATTAATAGAGCAAGTCGAGCCAGAACCGATCCATGTCTCTGAGAGTTTGTGCCTGAGTTGAGCCATGCTCTCTCTCTCTCTCTCTCTCTCTCTCTCTCTCTCTCTCTCTCTCTCTCTCTCTCTCTCTCTCTCTCTCTCTCTCTCTCTCTCTCGCTCTCTCTCTCTCTCTCTCTCTCTCTCTCTCTCTCTCTCTCTCTCTCTCTCCTCTCTCTCTCTCCTCTCTCTCTCTCTCTCTCTCTCTCTCTCTCTCGCTCTCTCTCTCTCTCTCTCTCTCTCTCGCTCTCTCTCTCTCAGGAAAGGTCACTGTTTTGTCTTTTATTCTTGATTCACAACCAGAGAAAATGACACAAAGTCAGCAGACCCATCTCAGAGCCCCCAGATCCAACTACCAAGCCAAGATTGCATATATTTGGGGGTTTCACACCCCAAACTCCTCCCCTGAAGCTACGCCCCTGGCAGAACTGTCTTTCAGAATCCACATGTATAGAGGGTCAGGCTTCGAACCAGGGACATAACGCAGGCTCCTGCAGCACAGTGGGGGCACCTGCCCCTTCAAGAAACACCCAACACTTAATGAGACCCTCATTCAGTCTAAGAATAATGTATATCTGTTATATATGGAAGATTGAGGGCCCCTTATCGCTTTCTGTTGGGAGACCTCACCATTTTGCATTACACCACTGCCTCAAACAGCATACAGTAGCTTTCTGTCAATCTCCTGGCTTGGTCCTTCAGAGCAGCACCATGCCTCGGGATACGTATATCCAGTGGCAGATCTAGGAGTTAGGTTTAGGAGGGAGATACACACTGGTCCATAAATAAAACTAATGGGGTCACCTACACCAAAATATGTACACAAAATCACACACATATTTATATTATATATATATTTGGTCAATATGGTTAAACCTGTCTTTGTATGATTGTAGGTAAATATACATATTTACACATAGATATATAGATTTATATCCGCCCAACAGTTTGCGGTTTTACCAGCCTAGTCCAGAACACCGGGGGTGCACGGAACGGAGCTACCGCCATAAGTAAGCCACAGGAAACACCCCAAAGTAAGAGAGAACTGGCAGTCAAAGACAGGAGTATGTTCGCTCAGATTACTCTAGTAACAAACAAGCATTGCAATGTAATAGGTCTCGCATTTATTAAATTCTCGAAAATGCAAGACCTGTTGCATTGCAAATGGTTGTTAGCAAAAGTGCTGCATGCCGCGCTTTCAGTTTATTGGCGGCCGCGCCCCTTTCCTTAGACGCGGCTCATCTAAAGAAAGAGGCGAGGCCACCATTAACATGAAAGAGCAGCATGGGGTGCTTTTACATACAAAACCTAAATAAAAAATAGAAAAAAAAACATGCGGCTGCATTCGGCGCCGCAAAGCACCCGCAAATAAACCAAAGACGCAGCTGCCACTGTAGCGTGCCTTGCAATGAGAAAAAAATAGAGCCTTACGAGAGAGCGTGGTGAAAAAAAGCGTTTAACAAAAAAGTGCTTGGATTCTGTAATTAAAGTCTACCGAGCACCAGCACACGTAACAGGGGGGTGTCCTCATGGGAGGTTACAAATGAAGACAATGCGGTAGTAAGGAGGGACTAACAAGCCTAAAATGAATTCGAAGCCAGCATTCTGCAAGGACAATGACACAAGCCAATGAAAAATATGGGCGGAGCTTCAAGTCTATACCTCAATACAGCATGCTTTGCAGGGCAGCGCATGCGCTGCCCAGGCTCGCCCTAAAGAAGACACGTGTTTCAGCTGATCCACAGACTTTATTAATTTGAAAGTTGCCATTTTGCCACATTATTTATACTGCTTAAAAGACACAGACACAATTCTGCGGTGTTTCTCATTTCGAGCCTATGATCATTTTAAAAAGAAGTCCATGCAACCTTCATTTGCGGTATTATTAACATTGATACACGAGCATCCAGCAATACATTCTAGTTATCGTAACTCGTACGTGCGACAGATAACCTCAATCTGTGCCCCTTTAAATCGGCAACATATGCAAGCTAAAGGGATTAACATTCATCGTGCCCTCCTCCCTTATAAAACAGATCACCGCGCTGAATTCAACATATCATATCAAGTGTACGAATGCTCCGATTTAACATTTTAAATAAGTTCAAAACTGCTTCCAAGGAAGTGTATCCTACACAATATAAAGCACCAGCCAATCAGGCGACGTTTCCACAGCAGCTGTGGCGCCCTTCCTTCCCGGAGCTTAATTAACACGATACATCTCCCGAGGGCAGGAGGCTTTGGCGCGGTGGATTACACCAGCAATTGGAATAATTAATATGTGCCGCCCTGCCTCCCATTATGAAAGGAGTGCAGTAACCCAGGTGGAACGCGAGGTGCAGCAGCAATTTTCATTTTCACATTTTATTTAGAAAGAAAAACGACATTGGTGTTTGGAAAAAGGAGGAAACGCTGCTGCTTGCAGAACTGTTGTAGGATTCAGTTAGGGTTTGGAAATGAAGGGCGGCACAGCTGGCGCGGAGAAGCCGTTTCACGCGCTTGTGTTTTAACTTGTGCAAGAATACACTCTCTTGGAAGCGGCTCTGAACTCATGTACTGCCCTATGTACTATAAAGTGTGTGCAATAACCCAGAGGGAACAGGAGTGGAAGCAGCGGTTTGCATTTTCACAGTTTGCACCAAGACATGAGAATGGCTGTGCTGTTGAGAAAGAGGAGAACGCGGTTAGACAGGATGGAATCTGCATGTGATCAGACCAGGCGACCGGGATGGGGACACAGGTTTAGGTCGGGCGAGCTGGGTATTAGCAGAGCCCCAACGCCGCCTTTGAGATGTGTGGGTTTATGGCAGTGTTGTTGGAGATCACTGGCAATGAGAAAGGAGGTGAAATTCTCCACATAGCTGTTGCCCACACCTCCCCAGTGGACGGTGAAGTCACCGAGGAAGATGTTGTTCTCTGAGCTGATGAGTTGCGAAGCGAAGAAGTCCATGCATTCCTCGATGAAGGTGTTGTTTAGACCCGGTTGGTGGTAAATCACATTCAGTCTGGGGTTGGAGGTAGTGGAAGTGTACAGTTCCACCGACATGCATTAGTAAGACTGAAATTGGGTCGTTGGGAGGGTTCGGCATTGCAGGGAGTTTTGGTGAATGAGTGTGAGACCTCCACAGTGTCTATCTTCCCGGTCATGATGCAAAATGGAGTAGTTGGGAGGAAGAAGGAGGTCTAGAGCGTGGTTAGATGAGATAGAGAGCCATGTTTCTGTGACGATCATGATGTCAAGATTATGAGACTGAATTGAGTCTGATATCTCTAGACAGTGTTGGACTGCAGACCGACAATTATGTAGCATTCAGCTAAGGGAGAAGCTGTTGTCTTTTGTACTTGGCTGTTCCAGGAGGGAAGTTCGGATTTGTATCAAGTTAAGAGAGGATGAGCATTCTCTGGGGTGGTGTGTGTGAGTTTGAGTGCAATCAGAGAAAATGGCGGAAATCGGGCAGCCCCCTACAAGAAGATAGGAGGAGGGGGGTAGCGGATTTGAGGCTGCGTAACTCTTAGGGAGACAGAAAGGGTCTGAGTCATCTAGGGTTGATTGAGTCCGATTGGGACTGGGTGGGTGGCTGTCTCTTAGTATGCTGGAAGGATGTGGGGGGGTCCGCAAGAGGTGATGATGGTAGCAGTGATGAGACGACATACAGTCACTTAGATTGAGTAGAGCAGATGTGAGGATGTCCAATCTTTGAGAGAGGTGTGAGAATGAGGAAAGAAGCTTGTTGAACAGAGGACAGTTATGTTCAGCAATTGTGGGGGGATTGGGGTAGTCTTTCAGGGACGGACTCTGAGGAGTTACGGTGCAGGTAGGGGAAGGCCCTGGTTATTGGTACCTGGTGTTGGGAGATGTTAGAGCAGGGGGTGGGAAGTAAGGGACGAAGGGGGAGATATTTGGGCCAACTAAGGAGATGAAAAGAGGGTGGCAGCAACTGGCTTGGGAGATAATGGTTTGAAGGAGGCATGAAGTGGAATTGTGTAGCATGGCAAAGAGTGAAATTGCTTGGGGTGGCATTCTGTGGTATGGAAAATTGCTTGAGTTGCCCTTAAATTGCTCTATGCTGCTTTAAAGTCTTGTGTTTTATAAATTAAATTCCAATACAGTGTGTATGTAGCTTGTAGATTAGAAGCCTATTGCAAAGGCATATTGAGGAGCCCTTGTGTGTACTCAGCCCACTGATAATTACAACAGAGACCAGAATTACATATTGTAAGCACATCATGGTTGCCCCGCTACAAAAGAATCACTCAGTGCCTAGTCCAAACTCGCTCACAAATCAAAGAAACAAGACCCAAAAGCCCCATTCTTTTGCTAATTTACTTGTGGCCGCCTTGCAAAAGGCAGCTCTGAGCATGAAGCGTTGCTATGAAAGTGAAGTCTCAAATAAGATTCAACAAAACAACATCATCTCGTTTAAAATATGTCCCTGCATCTGTCATATTTGTAAAGGCATTGACGCATTACCAAAGCACTATAACAGATTAGACGCAACATATATCGTGCTGGTTGGGAAAGAAGGAGACAGAGCCAGGTGGCTGAAGTGAAAGAAATAGTGCCTGAATCACAGCACGATCAGTGGACAGATACTAATGAATCAATTTGTGCTTGGTCCATGCTCCACAGAAAGAAAAGGAAGTGGCTGAAGAAGTGATGCCTGACAAACGCTGCTGAATTATAGCGACCATGTAAGATGACATTTTGGTTTTCTGCTTATTTCTCACACTCTAATACCTCCCTATTTAGCTACAGTGCATTAACAATGCATAGAGGCATAGTTCTTCACAGACTTAGGGCCTCATCTACAGTTTGGTGGAAGGGACACGCCGATGAAATGTCACGTGCACTTGTAATAGGATGGAAGGGACACCCGCCCCATTTGGGGAGGACTATCTTGTCGGCCAAACTCTAAATAAGCCCCTTAAAGTATGGAAGTCTGTTCCGCCTACTTACTGCCTTGACGTTTTATTAACCCCGATGCAGAGACATGTCGTATATTTGAAAGTCTTGATAATTGGAGGTGGGTGTACACAGCTTTACATTCTTTCTTTTGTACCTTTTTGTTACCCTCTTGAAAGCTGACAAGAGTAATACTGATGCCAACGAATGGTAAGTAATGGATGGGCTAAAACCTCTTTTTTAGAGGGAGTTTTTTTTTACAACTAATAGATGACTGCCAAGCGACAGCGCATGCATACTTTCTGCAGGCGAGACCTAAAAACGTTTCGCCATAATGACTGCACTCAAGTTAAGCAGGGAGATGCCAAAAAGTGAAAGGAAAGTGCAGAGATGGATTTATTCCCAATAAATTAAAAGTAGGGAAACCGGTCAAACTTGTCCCTAAAAATACATATTTTATGAAGAAAAGCACAGAGCACCTTGGGTCCGACTGTCCCAATATGCTTCACACAGGCCATCGCACATTGCAAGAGAGTGCTCCAAAGGAGTACTCAAAAACTCCGTCCCCCTTTAATAGTTAACAGGGAGGGACTTAGTTTTTGCTTTAAGATGTGCTTGGTAGGAGTGACCTTCATGAAATTTCTTCACCACAACTTCAGTAGGTAAGGAAGGGGACGAGGAATGGATGAAGAGGAAATTGAGTTTTTAGAAGCATCATTGTGTAAGAACTGACTGCAGCATGCCAAAGCAGGCTCACCAATGCACATCAGTACATAAAACAAATATATGTGCAGGCACGCAAACATATCAGTTGACCTTTATAATTATGCTGTCACACCCTAGTATAGAAATATTGACATGCATGATTTCCAAGATAATAACTCAAATTAGCCACAAATACATGCATCAGAGTAGAGGTTGAGGCAAACGTATATCAGTGCACTAGAACAGACAAATCAACTCACAAGTCACACATCACCATATATCAGTGCAGGCACATGAATGCACCAGTACACACAGAGAGACACCAAGTACAAATACGTTAGCATGCGCCAGCACAGGGGAAAAAAACAGTACATCTGTCTGCTAGTAGAGACACACCAACTGACATAAGTGCATCAGTAGTCACAGCACAGCAGATATGTACATCAATGCCTACACCAATGTGGACTGTCAAACGTGTGGTATAGGCATGCCAATCGGCAGCTGCGCATCCATACAACCACAGCAGTAATACCCAGTACACAAGTACAGATGCACCTGCTCCCCTCATAGTAGTATCACAGGCATATTAACACATACCCATACACAGTACAGACATTATGATGCATCAGTACCCGCTGTCCCTACAAACTTAAACCACTTTTGGACTTTACTAAATGGATTCATTGGTCTCGAAAGTAATTGTAGAAACCCTTATATACATGCAATATGTGAACCTCCTGCGAGGAGATAGCATGTTTATTCTGTCAATTTTATATTGTGATGTTGTTTGAGTATACAAAAGAAAGAACGCAAAGGTGTGCACACCCACCTCCGATTCCCAAGACCTTCAAACACAGTATACGTTTCTGAATCTGGGTTCAAGAAAAGTCGAGTCAGTGAGTAGTTTGAATAGACTCCCAGACTGAAAGAGCCTTCTCTAGAACTTGGTGGACAGGATAGTCCTCCACAAACATGGAGGAGGTCCCGTCCACCGTATTACAAGTGCATGTGACATGTTAGTGGAGTAACCTGTCTGCCAAACTCTAAATATGGCCCTAGTGTCTGCAAAGAACTATCCCTCTGTGCATTGTTCAATTAATTAATTAATCAATCAATCAGAATTTTATAAAGCACAATTACTAACCAGTGAGGGTCTCAAGGCGCTGTTAGTGTACGGTAGCTATACTGGGTGGTATTAGAGTGTGAGGAACGAGGCAGAAAAGCAATGTGTTATCTAATGAGATCGCTACAAAGATTCCTTGAGGTTTGTGGTCTGAACATGTGTGATATTGGAAGGATTTGTTCAATTTTTGATATCACCTGTATCACTAAGAAAATGGACTAGATGAGAGCAGTGTTTAGATGGGCTGATCACTCAGCATCAGAAGGGTGAGGATTATGAAGTGCGCCTGTGAACATGGATCGGTTATGACGGTAAAACAAAGTTACACCATTTAAGGCACAAATGAAAGTATAGAAGGGCATCTCAGTAAAGTGGTCATGTATAAAGTTTCAAAAACCAAAACTTGGCTATAAACTCAATGAAGAATATTGCATGGGGCCGGCTGGAGTCGTATCTGTCGACTGCCACCATCCCCCGGCCCGAGAACAAGTCGTCCGTCGGCTGTCACACTGACTGCTAGAACAAGTTTAGTCCATCATCCTCCACCCCCGACCCCGGAACAAGTCATCCGTAGGCTGAGACCACCTCCCCTACTCTCACCTGCAACGGGGCGGCAAACTTTAGGCCCCCCCCCCAGGTGGCAGTCAGTCTAGCTATGCCACTGGATGAACAAAGACATGGTCTGTCTTTTCAGAGCAGACACAGCTATCAGAGATGGCTTTCCAGGCCACCGCAGTACAGGGGCACTACAGGACACGGATGTTCTCTGTTTAGTTTGAAACGATATTATTGCATCATCTAACAAACTAAGCACTATGGGCAGCTTGAGAGAGCTCCTTATGAGAATTCTCAGGATGCACCTGTTCCCAATGAAGGCAGCCCTGAGCTCTGTCGCAAGACTAATTTCAAGAGAAAGCCGCTACGATCACATTTGTCCATTGCTCATCACCTTTAACTGGCTCCTTATTGAAGCTAGTACAGCTTCAAAATTACTTGTATTACTCACAAATTCCTGCAGTGGGCCACACTGGAATACCTGTCTCACCTACTGGATGCAGCACCACACTATGTGCGAGCACCCTCATTCTGGAACCACCCAGGTACAGGAAACAGCAATCACTCATTGCTTCTTTGGAAGCGCACCCAAAATATGGAACTCCACCGCCACCCCCCAGGATTTACACTAACCCCTTGTCCGAGACTTTCAAAAGAGCGCCAAAATGGCCCTTGATACAGAAATACCTTATGAACTAAGCCACATATCACATCATTGTCCATTCAAAAAGCTGTATGTCCCATTTGCCCCATATAGAAAAGTCAAATATGATCTAATCTACTCTCTTTCGCTTTCTGAATGGTGTATGTATTCAGCTAATCCACCTATTGAGATGTTCCTTAGTCTTGGTTTTCCATTTGTAGTTTGTGTTTTTATGTTGTGTCTTTTGTTAGTACCCCCAACCCTTCAGGCGCCCACAAATCCCTCAGAGGGGCCCCATTCTGCCAAAGGCCAATGAATGTTTGAAAGATGGTGGAGACTTAGGGTCCCTTCTTCACATTCTGCAGGGTCGCGCCATCATTTTACATTACACCACAGCCTCCCAGTATATTTGTGTTGTGTTAGTCGCTGTTGGACCTGGCCCTCTCTGCAGGTCACCTCCAATCTGTTTTCCATCTCTCTTCCCATTTTGCTGAATTCATTTTTCTTGCCTTTAGTACTCTGTGCACTTTACTACTGCTAAAAAGTGCTAACGTGCTTGTGCTCACTTCCTAAAACATGATAAAATTGGCTTACCCCTTATGGCATATTTAATTTTCTTATAGGTCCTTGCTAAAATGGTGTATCATGTACTCAGGGCCTGTAAATTAAATGCTCCTTGTGGGCCTACAGCCCGTATTATGTTAAATTGCGTTTTAAAACATGTCCCAGGCCTGGCATTGTAGCCTGCCAGCAGTTTTAAACTGAAAGTTCGACATGGCAAAATAACTCCTTTCCCAAGCGTAAAACTCACTTTTAAATACATGTAAGTTACCCCTAAGTTAGGCCTCCCTCCACCCATAGGGCAGAGTGTATATTAATTCAAATGTTGGATATGTACTTTTAAATTTTACATGTCCTGGTAGTGAAACATTCACAAATTAGTTTTTCACAACTGTGTGTCCTACCTCTCCCATAGGCTAACATTGAGTTACCTTATTACATTTAATGAGAACAGGAAGGAAGCTCAAGTTTGGTATCGGAGAAATTGTAATTTAAAATCCTCTTTAATGGTAAAGTCGGATTTTAAGGCATGGTTCTGAAAGTGCCACTTTTAGGAAGTTGCATTTATGTGTCCTAACCTTTTGGTGCATGCAGCCTGTTCCTGGGTCACATGACTAGGTGTAGTTGCCAGTTGTCTTTTGTAAATTCTTTCCCAACAGCATCATAGTAGAGGTTCTGTGTGTTGGCAGGATGGGCCATCTTTGACTTGATGCGGGGTGGAGCTGTCACCTACTGCACTTACACTTCAAAGGCACTAGCTCAGCTCAGACACAAAGGACTGCACACTAGCCTATTGTGCCCCCAGACAGACTGGGGCCAGGGGTCAGGACTTTCCAGACACCTTTGTAGGGAAAACTCCAGAAATGTCTCCCACTTTAAGTGGGCACCAGATATAAATACTGGACACTCAGAACCCCTTCTTCATATCACTTCTAGACCTGTGGGAGATTCAGAATGGCTGCTCTGCTGCCCTGCTATTCTGCTGCAAGAAGGACTGCCCAGCTGCTCTGCTACAAGAAGGATTTGTCTGCTGCCCTGCTGCCTGAGGAAGAAGGACTAGACTTGCACCTTGATCCCAGGAGCACCAGAGTGACTTCAAGAGCTGGGTGGCTGGCCTCCTGTTCTGGAGCTACAGGAACACAACCAGCTCAACCCTCCACCTGGACTCTGCCTGCTGTTTGTCCTGTCACCAAAATGGTGCCTCCACAGCCCTAGACACTTGAAAGTGGGACTAAAGGTGATTTGCCAGCCCAGCTGTTGTTCCCATCAAAGCTGATACAGCACAACGCAACCCGATGCAGCCGTCGCAGCACCTCAGTGGAACTAATGCAGCGCAATGCAACTCAACGCAAGATCTGTCATCCCAGCTCCCCATCGGAACCAACTCAGCGTGACATAACTTGACGTGAACCTCACCTTCCAGCCCACGCAGCTCCTCATGGTAACCAACGCATCGCTATGAAACACGACGCAGGACCCCTCATTGCTCCACAAAACCGCCACTGTGTGGCGCAAAGCCCAGTAACTGGGAATAAAGGTACAATTTTCTGAGGGCCTAAGATGGTCTCTGTCTCCTGCCCATGCGTCAGTGTGGTTTCCCTGAACTTGTGCCTTTCCCCAGTTCTGTGCTACCAGATAACCACAATTGGCTGTGCGTGCTTTTAGGCACTATTTTTACTTCAGTTTCAAAATTGCATATCTCTGCCTTTCCTGTATGGAGTTTTATCATTTTGGTGTCAAATAATTCAATAAATTCTAGTCTATTCTGCAGCACTCATAGAAGGAGAAAAATGCCATCAATGATTGTTTTTGTGCAGGAAGGTGCCTCTTTCTGCACAAAAACAATCATCCCTGAAATGCAGACACCTTTGTACCCCGGTGCAAGGGTGCCTGTATTGGCACTAGGCAGCCAATTCTGCACCAGCACAGAGCAAAGCACAGGGATGCATCATATTGCTGTAAATACGATGCATCCATGCACTTTCCATATGATGCAGCTTGGCGCAGCAAGATGGCTTGTGTATCATTAAGATCCGGATACCTTTTAAAATAGGGCCAGGCAGTATTAGCTCAGTCTGCAGATAAGAGGGTAAAATTGTGACTCGTCCCAGTAATATGACAGTGTTGGACACTAGACACTCAATTTTGTCCATTTATATTTTTGATCAATTCCTTTGTAAGTTCAATGTATTGTATTTTGGTTTGTACATGTTTTGTGTTTCAAATCAATGTGTGTAAAAAAAAGCACATGTAAAATGTTTGTCTTGTTTATCACAAAAAAAAGAATGGAATCTGAAAGATGACACCTTGTATATTCCGAGTTATTTACTGATTCCAAGATCAATGTTATGATTAATTCTATTGGTGTGACACAAATTTTGCTGTGTACACCATTGACGTATTTTCTAAATTAGTACGTTAAGTCATTGACCTTTGGAGAAATAAGTTACTGGTTTTTCTAGCTGATTACAAACAGATTAATGGTCTTGGGTGTAACCTTTTATGATAAAGTAAGATGGCTTGCAGCACCGCACTGCATCATTTTCTAGTAAATATGCCCCAACGTTTTTTATACTTTTCAAATGGCTAATCACCACATTTTTTATAATGATGGTGCATATGGCTGGGTCTGAACTGTGGCGGCGAAGTGAGCTAAAGAACGATGATTGATTCAACCCAGATCTGTGACTGGGGGAGAGTGTCTGAAAAGTTTCAGCGCTCCGTCCATCATCTCCTTGTGTTTGCATTTCAGAACCAACCTCTATGAGTAAAGCTGACAATGCTGCCAGCATGGAATAAGGAATAAGAGCGAAGCAAAAGGGTGGGTAAGAAGAGGAGAGAAAGGATGCAACTAGCACAAAGGAGTGGGGCATCAGGGGAGCAACTGATGAATTAGAGGAAAGGAAGGAAAGTACATTTAAAAAGCTGAGTGGCATACTAACATGGCAACCTATCCAAGGCAAGTTGTGTTGACATCACTTTATAGCCAAAGCCGATCAGGCAGCAGAAGTTGTAGATTTTATCGAATGATAGGACTGCCGCTACTCTCCGAGTTTGGAAGATACTGAATGCCAATCTATTTGTTGTTGGGGACAAAAGCAAAATGTGACGTCATCAAATCATAATGGCCGTATAAACACATAGGTGTTCTCGTGAGTACATACAACTCCAAAGTGTTGGTGGTGGTGTGGGAGGGTGATGTGGACCAGACGAGTTGAGTTTCAGATCTCCCAGCAATTACACTGGCATGGAATTTTAAAGTACAGTATAGACAAGCAGGGTTTATAAGAGGGGCTTTACAGGCAGTGGAAAGGGGGAAGAATACTGATGGATAGGGTACAAGGTGAGAGAAAACACAGTATTTGGTAAACTAACCACCACTTTTGAAGACTTTCGAAATATAGGGGGGGAGAGAGATTGTGTGTTTTGTCTGTGTATGTAAAAATTCCTTGTGAAATCCGTACCGACTGAAAGCATCTGTACCCAGCTAATTACCAAAAAAGACCTTTATTACAGTGTGTGTAACACCTCGAACACCCCCTCAAGCTATGCCCCTGCTCAGTCGCGGCCGGCATGACTCGCGGGTGGGGTCACACGGGGGTTGTGCAGGTTTGCCGGGGGGAGGGGGGGAGGCAGGGAGGATTTAATTAAAAAAAATTAAAAAACGTACCTTACTGGGTCCCACACCGCCTCAGCTCCTGGCCGGGTCCCGCATTTTCCCAACAGGAAGCAGCCACATGTAGCCTCCCTCCCCTAAGTCAATCACAATGCTGTAATGGCAGTGTTGTGATTGGTGGAGACGTCGCCCAGCCGGGCGCTTATGGGGAGGCCATTTTATGTATGTATGCTGCATGCAACCTACATAGAGAAAAGGCAGAGTGTGCATGACTGAGGGCCGACCAAACAGTCAGGGCCCACATCATTGGGCAGGCCTCTCCTCCCCGACTCTCTCACCCGCAACAAAGCATACCCTTCTGCTCACTCCTCCCCGAGCCGCCCGCCCCTAGCCAGGCATACCCTTCTGCTTTCTCGCAGTGCGAGAAGCAGAAACATAAAATGGTATTTAAAATATCATTTTAAGTTTCTGCTTCCTGCATTGTCAGAAAGCAGTGGGGCGACACTCCTCCGCCCTAATGGAGGAGCCGCCCCTGCTTCGCATAGAAGATTGTAAGACAAGCTGCCACATATCTGCCCTACAAGTGCATTGCTCCACTCAAACAAAGTCACGACTGTAGCCAAGTGACAAAGTCCTGAACTCGTGTTGTCATCACCAAAGCTAGTTGGTCAGAAATCAGTGTTTTGTGGCAGCATACCTGTTTTTTTCATTTCAGGGCTTAAAAATGTTTAGCCGCAGGTTTCCTAAAGAAGATTTCATAACATGAGTTGTCAAATATTCACACCTAGTTAATCCTGAAAGGATGGGGTGTGAACGTAAAACTATCCAGGAAAACATTAGAAAGGAAGCTTATAAGAAAGGAGGAGAAAATGTATTATGTCATAGCATCCAATGATTATTGTAACAGAAAGTGTAACTTCACAGACGATGTGAAGTTTACGTTGTGACATCTGGAAGGATTGCCAGCGCTCCAGAGAAACCTGCTGCCTTCTGTGGCCTCCTCAAGCACAGAAATTGCATTTTTCTGACCCTTAATTTGTTTATTGAAGCACGGTCCCCACACCAAAAATCTAAAAGTATATAAAATAGCTTGCCGAAATAGTTTAGGCTTACTCCCACGAAGTCTACTGTGAAAAATGCGAGCTATGAGTATTGCACGTTTCCTGTAGAAAGCTAAATGTATCTTCACGTTGAGCGCTACTTTGTTTCGATTAAAAGGGCTCTAAAGATTTTCAGGTAACATGGTGTCTATTTCCAGCATTTCAGATCTGGTTTAGTTACACGAGGACAGCACAGGGCACAACACACGCACACGCACACCTCATTACAAAAAGTACAATGTTTAGTACATGTAAAAATCAACCATCTAAACTCTAAAAGCCACACAAACTTACTCTGAACTGGACAGAGAGTTCCTGAAGTTTCACTGGAATGCGCTATCATTCAATAGCAAGTAAAAGTCAAAAAAGGTTGAAATATTTAGGGCATCATTTATGAGGCCCCTTGCGCCGCTGGAACGTCACTTTTTGTGACATTCCGTGGCGCAGGAGCCTGCATGATATTTACGAGGCAGCACTAAGCCACTTTTTTGGGCATAATGCTGCCTGATAAATATCGTTCCTTTTAACGCACTTTTCTGTGTAAAGGGGCGTGCAAAGGGTGCTGCTGGGTGCGTTCCCAGCAACATTCATGGCTTTTTGTCACTGCCCCAGATTTACAAGAAATCTTAACTCTGAGGCAGTGCCAAATACGTACGCCTCCCCAGGGGAGGCATAAGAATGGCACAGTGAGGAGAAATATCTTTATTTCTTTGCTTTTCTCCTTTTTCTATGGGTGCTGCATTCCGCAGCACACATAGAAAGAGGAAATAGCCTCTTGTGATGGTTTTTGTGCAGGAAGGTTTCCCTTCCTGCACCAAAACAATCATCCCCTCAACGCAGGCACCATTGCATCATGCTGCAAAGGTGCCTGCATTGGCGCATTGCAGCCCACTGTGCGACAGCGCTGAGGAAAAGGACAGCAATGCGCCGTATCTGATAGCTAGAGCGTATTCCTGCCCTTTTCTTTTGACGTAGGGTAGCACAGCAGCAAGGCCTGCGGTGCTGCCCATACGGCCAAAACTAATAAATGAGGCCCTTAGTCCTTTCTCATAGTGCCCATACACTATATGTTTTTAGTGGTCTTAGACAACCTTAGAAAGCTCTATAAGGGGTAGCTGTGGAGAACAGCCTTCAGGCTTTGTCCAGAAGGAGTGTAAAGCAGCTTGTTTTACCAGAACATAATCCTATTGGTATAGATTAAGTGAAAAAGAACCGCAGAGTGTATTAAAAAAATGTGTATTCATTATAAGACACTCACTAACACATACAGATATCTCCTGCCAGGAGATATACACAATGCATACAATACTGTAAAATAAAAACAGGTAAGTAGCACAAATATACAGTGGTCGCCAGGGGGAGACCAAACCCTATACTAAAATAGTGATATGCAAACCACGACTCAAGTCAAGACTTTACCCAGAAGAAATAGAAGTGCCGGAGTCCCAAGGAACCACCCAAGGTAAGTAATCAGGAACCCCACAGACGCCGTGTGCAGAGTGGGACCACAACAGCGGTCTCAATACAAGTCAATGGGTAAGTTGCTGTTGCAATTTTAAATAAAAAGGACCCCTCCCAGTGGACCCTGGAGAAATCTCGTGGAAGACAGAAGATTGGAGCGCCACCCCACATGTGAACACCCTACGAACTAGGACACCTACACCAGGGAAGCCGGGTGCATGGGTGTGCAGTGGCCTCGAAAACCGCCATCAAACTCAGCGAAGGACTTCAGGAAGATGACTCTGCTGGGGAAGGTGAGAGTGTCTGGTGGAACCCAAAGGTGGATTCAAGATGAGAAGTGCCTGCAAGCAGAGGGAACAGAGTCTATGCCACTCAGAAGTGACCAGGAGGCACAGAAGACGAATGCCCACCAACGTTGAGTGTTGCAGGAGAGATGACGGTGACCTTGGAGCTGCAGCTGTGAGGACCAGGCGACACAGTGGAAGACCAGGAGCCATTCACGAATTGTCCCACGTCGAATGTCAAGAGCTGAGGGGACGGTGTCCGTCGGGAGCACCAACAAGCCTTGGCAAGTACAGAAAACGTAGAAAGCGAAGAAGGTGCAGTGTGGGGATCAGCACGGTCCAGCTAACTCACTACAAGCAGGGGAGTCAGGGAAAGCCACAAGAAATCAGTGGAGCCCACAGAAATCAAAGAAGAACCTCAAGAGGACCCACAGGCCGGAGGCATTGTAGTCGCAAGAGGACCTCGAGCAGCTCAACAAAGATGCAGGCCCACGGTGCATGTGATGCAGTGAGGACGAAGCTCTTGGTCAGAGGAGATGCTTGAGGTTGGGGCTACTTGGAGCCTGAAGATCTTGGAGGAAGGAAGCCAAC
This sequence comes from Triturus cristatus, assembly GCF_964204655.1. Classification (NCBI taxonomy): domain Eukaryota; kingdom Metazoa; phylum Chordata; class Amphibia; order Caudata; family Salamandridae; genus Triturus; species Triturus cristatus. The sequence continues at coordinate 204,307,533 of NC_140590.1, read as the reverse complement.
AAGTCTTTGCAATGGCAAGTCGATGCGGTGCACAGGGGTTTGGCTCCTGCGGCTCCGACAAGCGATACTGGCCTCAAATTGGTGAGAGGACAGGGCAGGCCTCCACGGATATGAAGAACTATGACCTGTGTTGCTGAGCCTTTCGGAGTCTGTGGGAGCTCGGGACCAGCGGACAGGTTAGCTTTGTTGCGGTGACTGTAAATGCAGGGAAGTGACTACTTCACTTCAAGGGAGATTCCTTCAGGTGTCTTGAATGTTCACAGGCATCGGAAGGTTCCTGTATGGAGCACAGGAATGGATGCTGCAATAGGCTTGCAGGACGACCAGGAGAATCAGGAGTCTTCCCAGTTGCAGTCCCAGAGCCTAGAACAAAGTCCAGTGAAGTCCAAAGTGCCCAGATGGTCGAAGAAGAAGTGGTGTCTTGAAATGAATCTTGTCCCACGATGAATCAACGGACCCACCTACAGGTAAGCCCTTAAGTACCCTAAGGAAATGGTTGGGACGATTCAGAGTTCCCTCCTAGAGGAGGGGTCGGACAGTGGGGGGGATACTCCCGTGTTATGTCCAGTTTCGCGTCAGAGCGGGAGCCAACAGTTCCCTGAGCTGGTTTACACTGGACTATGCAAGGAGGTCACCAAATGTGCCCCTCAAGCAGACTGAGTGGCGCTGGCAAGCGCTTCCACTGGGCACCAATACACTAAACCCTGTCTGAGAGGTGGTCACACCTCCCTGTGACAGGGTACCTATTGTTCTGTCTTCCCCTGCTCGAGCTTGCCACTGCAGCAGGAGGGCAGAATCTTGTCTCTGGTCAGCAGCAGCCATTTTGTGCTGTCCGGGTGTAGAAGACTGGTACCAGGAGCACTGAGGGCCTCACCGGAGGAGCTACAGCAGTGGCGGTGCGTCCATTAGGGCGCTGGGGCATTGCCCGCAAGCCGACCGTGCCCGCAGCTCCCTCGGCGTCTCTGAACTTAAGTAAACTCTCAGTTTACTTAAGTTCAGAGACGCAGAGGGAGAACTGACAATCATGTCAGTCAGCATGACGTCGGACCGCCCACCCCCTTCAGAGTCTGAAGGGGGTGGGCGGTCTGGTGCAATGTTGACTGACAGGCTTTGTCAGACCAGGGGAAGGCAGTAGCACAAGTGCGCATTACTTGTGAAGGTCGGCGAATTTTTCCGCCGTGCCCAGTCATGCGCACTAGTGTCTGCTCAGGCTGGTGCATGCCCATTAGGAGAGCGAAGGTTGAGCAAAGGCTCAAACCTCGGTCTCCTAATGGGCAGGCGGGCAGCGAGTAACCCTGCTCTAAGCCAATCCTGGCACTGCTGGAGCAGCACCAGGATTGGCTGAGAGGGGTTGCCACTTGCCAGCAGTGATGCGGCTGTTCCTGTAGGCACCAACGGACCCAAGACGGGGCGGACCTGGTCAGGTAAGATTTTTATTTTATTTTAAAACTCGCCCCCGCCCCCCACCTCGCGAGCTGCGACTGTTTACGTACCAGTGAAATAATGCCCACCATGCCGACAGGCAGTCGAGAACCAGTGCATACCCAGCCAGTAGGTATTGGAGTGGTATCGGCAGCTTCACCAATGCATAATGGACAAGTAATGCCCACTCTGCCTCCACGCCCATTCATATTACCCGGTACCTTGTTCACTTAGCCATCTTCTATTACTATATCCACTGAATTGTTTCATGAATGTCACCTAATCTTTCATCTTCAGTTTTTTTGCATTTTATGTTTAGCTCTACACACTGGTACACACTATTCTTTTACTACATCTTCACTGCGGGTGTCTTACACTGTCTCATCTATATTTCTCATGTTGGTATATTTCAGAGCTTATACTCTCAGTTGAGTCTCCTTAGCCTATCCTAACCTTTCGTGTAATCTTACGTCTGGCAACTTCTAGTAAAAATGTAACATTAGAGATTTTTTAACTCCGTGTGTTTTAAGAACTGTGTTTTATAGAATTTTTAATTCTCTGTAGGAAGGACTTTCGGCCCTCCTGATGAAGGCACCTTTAGTGTCGAAACGTGCGTTGAGAAGAACCATCTGCTAGCCACATCACATCTTTTGTCCTAAGTTTTCCTTTCCTCATATTGTTTCCCTATTGATTACATATATGTGTTAAGATATTGTGTATTTCATACCAATCCTTGGTTTTGTGATTTCTATTTCATTTTGTATCCGTATTGAAACTGTTGCATCAGAATCATGTATTGTTCACAATATCATTTGAACCTAAACTTTTTTATCATTAATAAATAAAACAAATCTCTAACATGTTTTAATGTAGTTTTCATCATATCCACACTGCGTTCTCTCTAATCATGTTGTATGGTTTAATGAGTGTTTGAATTAGTCTAACCTTTTGGACTGCCTAGGAATTTGTGCCTTTGATTGTATTGTTACCCTGGCCTAGGAGCTTTAGAATTATTACAGGGGGTCCTTGTTACTTGCATCATCCACGCCCAGGAGTGACAGAGCCGACCCTGACAGTGTGCACAGGTGAGGGGGTGTCCATCCTGCCGACACGCGCTGTTGAGAACGTGCTCACCCCACCGAGGCACACGGGAGAGCCCTTGTCCACCACACAGATGCGCACTGGCGGCATAATACCCACTCCAGCGATGTGTACAGGGAGGCAGTGCCCACTCTGCCAATGCTTGCTGGGAAGGCAGTGCCCATAGTGCCAACTCACGCTGAACAGATAGTTCCAACCGTGCCAATGCACACAGGGGATACAGGGGCAACTATGACTATGTCAAAGAGCGAACCAGTACCAACTCTGCCAGTACGTGCTGGGGAGATAAGGGCCGTCCCGGAGACGAGGCCCTCTTTGCCAGCTTACACTGAGCAGGTAGTGCCCACTCCGCAAGTGCACACTAAAGAAATTGTGCGCGTTCTGCCAACTTGCTCCGATGACACAGCACCCCCCTTGCCAAAGCGAATAGGGGAGACAGGACACACTATGCCACCCGCAAGCAGTCTAAAAGCAGAGCCCACATTTGCTACACGCAGGGGGGAGACAGAGACCCGGATACCAGCACGTCCCCACGAGGTAGCACCCACCCTGTTGACGTGCACAGGAGAGTCGGAGCCCACCCTTCCAACGCGCATTGGGGAGACAGTTCACACCTAGCCAACTCGTACCCAGGAAGCTGTACCCAGCCAGCTGGCGCGCACCAAGAACGCCGTGCACTATCTGCCCGTGCACGGTGGTGACACTGTACACTGCCTCCTTGTTGGCGGCGGGGACCCAGTGCATGGGTGAAGCACGGTACACAGTGCGGACCTGGTGTACTGCCTGCAGCTTGTGCCGTGCCAGCCCCCTGCAGAGCGTGCTCCATGCCTTGGCGAGCACCCGGGAGTGCAGTGCAGCCGCACAGCGGGGGCCCAGGACACTTCCTCCAGGGCCCTGCCCCCTGCAGGGTGTGCTCCCTGCGGGGCGGACCTCAGGGGGCAGAGGCTGGGCCCTCACCTGCACAGGTGTAGCTCTCAGCTGCCTCCCTTTGCCGCATGGAGCCTCGGCAGCAGCAGGACACGGCCCGGCAGGTGACCCGGCGACAGGAGACCTGGCAGCAGGTGACCCGGCTCATGTCTCTGAGCTCCTCGGCAGCCGCCAACCATCCAAGATGGGAGCCAATGGCCTCGACAGACCCTTCCAGAAACTGACCCTCCTCCGAGGGTCCCAGAAGTACCATCCGGTGGGGAACGGCGAGCTCCTGGAGGAGATGAGGGGTGCTGGGGTATCTGTGGGTTACATGGAGCGGGTGAGGCGCCTGAAGGAATAAGTGGGGGCTGAGGCCAAGTAAAGAAACAAGGGGTCCCCCTAGGTAGGTACAGGTGCAGCAGGGAGGGATGGCAAATGGGGCGTCCCCTGAGATGAGTAGACCGTAGGGTACCCAAGGAGGTGAGGGGGTGTAGAGTTTCTCGAGTGACAAAGAGAATTGTCAGGGTTAACGGGAGGGACTGGAAAAGTAGTTGAACGGATAGAGAAGTGACTGAGCCCTCCCTACACTACTTCGGAGATAAAGTCCAGTGGTGGAGGCGGGGGTCCCTTAGTAGGCAGGGGATGTTCAGGTGTACGAATACTCCATTCACACTGTAGGGCACGGGGTTGGCTCAATGAGGAAGAAAGGGCGCCTGCTCTGAGGGACAGAAACTACTACACGTTACCTGAAAAGGGGGGGCAACAGCCGGAAAGGATCATTAGCGTCCTGGACTCCAGTCTCCGAAATTGTATTGAGGGGTGTGTTCCTACAGTGTGAATTTCCTGTTTGATGTTTGCAGATCAGTGGTTAAGTATGGCAGGACTTGTTGCTTTACTTTCTGACGTGGAATTTCTCTAATGTGTCGACGCACGATTTGGGGCTAAGTGTCCAGTATTTTCATGAGTTGCATCTCCCAGAGTCCGGTTCCATCCGGCTTTTTAGTTTAATTGCTTTCTCGCAGAAGGAAGACAGTGAAGCAAAACCCACTCAGGACTGCATCAGGTTTTAGAATCACCTGCTAGCAATTCCTCTGTAAGCATGTGTCATGATGGAGAACATATTTATTCATTGATTCTGATGGTAGTAATTGTGAGCTCCTTATGTTTCTAGTTTAGCTTCATGTTTTCAAAGCTTTGACCAGAGTCGGCTGCAGCTTGAGCCTTCAATTGGCAGGCACGAGACTGTGGTGAAATAAAGGTGAATTTGCTATGCTAGTGCTACGTGTGGTAGACTGCAGCCATGTTTTTTCTAGGTTAAGGTTTACTTTACTGGGCTGTCGACAAGGGAACAGGGCTGCACTCGCTGTATTCAGTATGTTTACGGGGGCGCTGCACCAGCCTATTGAACGGCAATGTGTTACCTTGTACATAACAACAGTGCGTTACAGTGTCTACAGCCTGTAGCCTACAGAAGTTAGAATTTTTTTGTGTGTACCATTGTCTTGAGTGGGCATACTTTTCTTGGAGAAGGAAACACATATGCTAAAGCCAAACAAAGTGCCTGTCAGTGGGTTGGCCTCTCTGCAGAGAACACAGAACAATATTTGTGTATTCCATTTGCAACAAAAATTCTGTGGAAATGTGTGTGAAGGTGGCACACTGATGTCAAAATATTTGCAAGGCAAAAGTAAGAGAAATTAAAGTGCTTATATTTGAGGGAGTGCAGTGCATGTTTGGGGTGGTGAAGTGACAGAGATGTGAGGAAGGGCATTCGGGGAAGAGTGAAAAGCGGATGCTGAAGAGGAAAGAGAGGGGGTTGAAGATATGCAGATGGACAAGATATGCAGAGAAAAAGAGGATACATATCTAACATTAAGCACACATAATTGAAGGCCAAAACTCCTTCCACAGACCTCAATGCTATTTAATGCACAGATTCACAATTTCAGAATTTAAACATTTTCGATGTTAATTATTTATAAGAAATCATTGTTGTTACGCATTTATCTTAAACAGCTAACACCCAGTGACAAAGCCAATCATACTGACAGGCTTTAGGTGTATGTCAGTTGCTGTGCCATTTATCTGGCTAAAATTACATCTCAGAGAGAAGCCAAAATACCGGTCTGATGACACACTATGGGAATTATAGAAATGTATTTGGCATGTTCCTTTATAGGGACCACCCACTTTTTTGTATCTCACTTAAAGACCTATCTGCAAATATTTCTATATGAGTGGTTACAGCTAGCATCTGTGGGTGCTTCCCGAAGTCTGGTTAGAGCACATTTTTCCAAAGTTAATGCTGCATGCAGTGCAAGACACTGGGTAAGCATACATGTTAAAGGGCTAAAGTTGTCATGCAGAACAATTTACATATTACAGTAACTGTTGAACAAATGAATGCAAAAAGATACAGGGCAGTTTTTAATGTGTTTAATATTTCAAGACTATACGTTTCCACTGCTTAATAAGCCTTGCTTTATCGCTGCATTAATGTGCTTTAAAATGCACCATTTGCCAATCTTTTTTAAATGTCTTTCTCAGGAGAGGGACTCTCCCTAGACCCCAGACTTGTCCATTGAACTTGTTCACATCGCTAACTAGTGTTTTCTATTGGAAAAGATAGAGCCAAAGCAGTCTTGCTTAGTACCCTAGCCCTCTTCAGAAGTCAGACTTGCTTGGCAACCCAGAAATTCTCTGAAATAATGTATGAGTTTTCTTTGATGAATACCTAGAAGAACTGAATTTTTAGGCCATTTATCACAGAAATAGTGCTGAAAATCACACCAAAAAGATGCCAATTTTTAAAAAATGTCTTCACGGGGGGAGAACCCCCCCAAATCCCCCTTATTGCCGTCGGGCTCACTTGCTGCGCACGCATACATTAATTTGTATGCTTACGCCTCACCGGTTTCAAATTCCACCAGTCGTCACTGCTTTACAGTGCCTCCCACACTGTTAACGGTGTGGGGTTATGTTTCCAAGATTTTTGATACGAAACATGACAGGATCCTTACAGCCAGTTTAGAGATGGTCATCGAGTAATACGCATAGACACTCTATGGGGCATATGTACAAGCCCCTGTCCCAAAACCAACGTCACATTCAGTGACGCTGTGGTGGCGATAGGGGCCTCGCCTTACTTATGAGGCAGCATTAAGCCCCTATATGTAGCTTAACGCTGCCTTGTAAATAAGGCCCCCTTTCACGCTATTCTTAGCGTGAAAGGGGTGAGCAGTGGGTGTTGCGGTGGGTGTTCCATCACAACACCCACTGTTTTTGACGCTGCCCCCTATTTACAAGGGCAGCATAAATAGGACACAGCACCAAAATTAAGACCTGGAGAAACCTGGTCTTAAGTTGGCGAAACAAGGAGAAATGCTTTATTTCTCCTCGCTTTTGCTTTTTCCAGCACACATGGAAAAAGCAAAACACATTGGATTGTTTATGTGTAGGAAGGTGTCCCTTCCTGCACATAAACAATCCTTAAAAAAATGACATTTTGTCACTTCCGTGTGTGCTGCATTAAACGGCATAGTAGTGACAAAATGGCAGTAAAGGATTGCTTATGTGCAGGAAGGGACACCTTCCTACACATAAACCATCCTCTCCTGCATGCAGACACTCTTGCACTGTGGTGCAAGGGTGCCTGCATTGGCGCCAGTGCAGGGGGAAACACAGGGCTGCACCATATCCTTGTAAATATGGTGCAGCCTTGCGTTTCTGAAGTAGAGGAGTGAGGTGTTAAGCCATAACAGTTAACACCTCACTACACCACTTCCTTGTACATATGTCCCTATGTATCATAATGGCTGATGCACTTACAGCCCAGGAGAATGGACTCTGAATGGTGTAGGGCTGTCCTGCTCATGCAGGGGCACCCTCACACTTAGAACCGAACACCCTGCCTTCAGGATTGAAAGGCCTGCTTTAGGGGTGACTTATAGGTGTTAAGTGCAGTAACCTTAGATATAGGGAAACCTATATCTGTCATAAGTGGTGCTAGCACCATCTTACACAGGCTGCAATGGCAGGCCTGTGCTTACAATTTGAGTGCTCTCCCATGGGTGGCATAATACATGCTTCAGCCCATGGGGGACCCCTGGTGTACCTATGCGCTGGGTACCCTCAATGTGGGATGTACCTAAGTACTTACCATAATCAATCTAGGGGAGAAAGCAAAGAGACTGGGGTCCTGATTAGCAGGATCCCAGTCAGACTAGTCAGAAACATCATAGCATCAAACAAAAAGTGGGGGTAACCATAACAGCAGATCCTACTTTCCTACACAGATCTAGGATTTATTCTGGAAAAAGGTGCAGTGTATCTGAGACTGAACACAATAAACTGACCACTTCAGTTCTGCCTTACTGTAGAGATGACAGTGAAGCGGGTACACTTCTAACCGAAGAGATCAGGAGGAGTTTGTTTACTTTTGTCAGGCGCATGGACACACCCGCTGGCTTGTTTTCCAGGCGCTCTTGTTAATTATACGTTTCATAACTGCACCCTCTTTGGAGCAGAATGTTATGTGTTTGATCCAAAGTTCTCAGGCGTGTACCTTGCTTCATTTGTTTTGTTTGTACAGAGTAGGCAGGCTGACTTCGCAGGCTCGAAAACGGGGTCAAGGCCTCACGCAGCAAATGCAATGCGAGGCGAGGCCTAGAAATAAGAGGCTGGTTAAATGTATCGCTGGGCACCTGAAGTTATTTCCCTTGGCACCCGGTGTGATCACCCTGGTCACCTGATGTTATTACCCTGGTCACCCAGTGTGATTACCCTAGTCACCTGGTGTAATTACCCTGGTCACCCGGTGTGATCACCCTAGTCACCTGGTGTGATTGCCCTGGTCACCTGGTGAGATTACCCTGGTCACCCGGTGTGAATACCAATACGGTCACTTGGTGTAATTACCCTGGTCACGATGTTATTACCCTGATCACCCAGTGTGATTACCCTAGTCACCTGCTGTTATAACCCGGGTCACCTGCTGTGATTACCTTGGTCATCTGCTGTGATTACCCTAGTCGCCAGTGAGATTACTCTGGGTCACCCAGTGTGATTACCCTGGTCACCTGCTGTGATTACCCTGGTCACCTGGTGTGAATATTACGGTCACTTCGTGTCATTACCCTGGCTAACCGGTTTGATTACCCTGGTCACCTGGTGTGATTACCTTGGTCACCTGCTGTCATTACCCTGGTCACCAGGTGTGAATATTACAGTCACTTTGTGTCATTACCCTGGCTACCCGGTTTGATTACCCTGGTCACCCGATGTGATTACCCTGGTTACCCGGAGTGATTACCCTAGTTTCCCTCTATGATTACCCTGGTCACCTGGTGTGATTACCCTGGTAACCCGGTGTGCTTACCCTGGTCATCTGGTGTGAATATTCCGGTCATTTCATGTGATTACCCTGGTTACCTGGTTTGATTACCCTGGTCACCTGATTTTATTACTCTGTTTGCCCAATGTGATTGCCCTGGTCAACCAGTGTGATTACCGTGGTCACCCGGTAGGACTACTCTGGTCACTTGGTGTGATTACTCTAGTCACCCGGTGAGATTACCCTGGTCTCTCGGTGTGAATACCCTGGTCACCTGATGTGAATACTATGATTACTTCGTTTGATTACCCTGGTCTCATGGTGTGATTACCCAGGTCACCCGGTGTGATGACTCTGGTGACCCAGTGTGATTACCCTGGTCACCCGGTGGGATTATCCTGGTCACCTGGTGTGAATACTCCGGGCACTTGGTGCGATTACCCTGGTCACCCTGTGGGATTATCCTGTTCACCTGGTGTGAATACTCAGGTCACTTGATGTGATTACCGTGGTCGTCTTCCTCTCTGTTTCCTCAATCACTGACTCCTAGTATGTAGTCTGTTGGTCTTGGGGTTCCTGTGGGTGGGATCCGTTGGGTTGAGGTCGGGCCTCACCCTTTGGTGTGAGGTGGTGTGTAGTTGGGGTGATTAATTAGTGTCTTCAAGGGATGAAGATGGGCCGTGTCGCTTTGATCCTTACCAGCACCATGTAATTGGCAATAATGTGTGTCACTTTATCAAGCTGCCTTCTCTAGCAGTGACTGCTTGCAAGTGTGCAGGAGGCTTACACTGGTGGTTGAGCGTGTGCAGGTGGCTCACACAAGTGGATGAGCGTGTGCAGGTGGCTCACACTGGTGGGTGAGTGTGTGCAGATGGCTCACACAGGAGGGGTGAGCGTGTGCAGGTGGCTCACACTGGTGGGTGAGGTGTGTAGGTGGCTTACACTGGTGGGTGAGCGTGTGTAGGTGGCTCACAAAGGGTGGATGAGTGTGTGCAGGTGGCTCACTCTGATGGGTGAGCACGTGCAGGTAGCTCACACAGGTGGATGAGCATGTGCAGGTGGCTCACACTGGTTGGTGAGGTGTGCAGGTGGCTCACACTGGTGGGTGAGCGTGTTCAGGTGGCTCACACAGGTGGATGAGCATGTGCAGGTGGCTCACACTGGTGGGTGAGCGTGTGCAGGTGGCTCACACTGGTGGGTGAGCGTGTGCAGGTGACTCACAGGAGGGGTGTTACAACAAACAAATGATGGACGGAATGCTGACAATGCAGACATTCTCCCCCAGTCAAGAGATCTGGGTTAAATCCATCGTTCTTTTGCCCACTACACCACCCCAGTTCAGACATGGCCATATGCAAATCAGTCTTGACCCTGTGCCTCATGGGAACAGTCCAGCCCGAACTGCCAAGCCATGTCTTCCCTGGACCGGAATCAAGCATCCTAGGACCGGTTTCTGGCTATCAGCCGTCATCAGCCAGGATAGCTTGACTCCAGTGGCGTAGTTAGCACGGGTCCCACGTCTGGGAATACCCATCCCACTTAGGGCAAAAAGCGTTACAACAAACAAATGATGGACGGAATGCTGACAATGCAGACATTCTCCCCCAGTCAAGAGATCTGGGTTAAATCCATCGTTCTTTTGCCCACTACACCACCCCAGTTCAGACATGGCCATATGCAAATCAGTCTTGACCCTGTGCCTCATGGGAACAGTCCAGCCCGAACTGCCAAGCCATGTCTTCCCTGGACCGGAATCAAGCATCCTAGGACCGGTTTCTGGCTATCAGCCGTCATCAGCCAGGATAGCTTGACTCCAGTGGCGTAGTGAGCACGGGTCCCACGTCTGGGAATACCCATCCCACTTAGGGCAAAAAGCGTTACAACAAACAAATGATGGACGGAATGCTGACAATGCAGACATTCTCCCCCAGTCAAGAGATCTGGGTTAAATTCATCGTTCTTTTGCCCACTACACCACCCCAGTTCAGACATGGCCATATGCAAATCAGTCTTGACCCTGTGCCTCATGGGAACAGTCCAGCCCGAACTGCCAAGCCATGTCTTCCCTGGACCGGAATCAAGCATCCTAGGACCGGTTTCTGGCTATCAGCCGTCATCAGCCAGGATAGCTTGACTCCAGTGGCGTAGTAAGCACGGGTCCCACGTCTGGGAATACCCATCCCACTTAGGGCAAAAAGCGTTACAACAAACAAATGATGGACGGAATGCTGACAATGCAGACATTCTCCCCCAGTCAAGAGATCTGGGTTAAATCCATCGTTCTTTTGCCCACTACACCACCCCAGTTCAGACATGGCCATATGCAAATCAGTCTTGACCCTGTGCCTCATGGGAACAGTCCAGCCCGAACTGCCAAGCCATGTCTTCCCTGGACCGGAATCAAGCATCCTAGGACCGGTTTCTGGCTATCAGCCGTCATCAGCCAGGATAGCTTGACTCCAGTGGCGTAGTGAGCACGGGTCCCACGTCTGGGAATACCCATCCCACTTAGGGCAAAAAGTGTTACAACAAACAAATGATGGACGGAATGCTGACAATGCAGACATTCTCCCCCAGTCAAGAGATCTGGGTTAAATCCATCGTTCTTTTGCCCACTACACCACCCCAGTTCAGACATGGCCATATGCAAATCAGTCTTGACCCTGTGCCTCATGGGAACAGTCCAGCCCGAACTGCCAAGCCATGTCTTCCCTGGACCGGAATAAAGCATCCTAGGACCGGTTTCTGGCTATCAGCCGTCATCAGCCAGGATAGCTTGACTCCAGTGGCGTAGTGAGCACGGGTCCCACGTCTGGGAATACCCATCCCACTTAGGGCAAAAAGCATTACAACAAACAAATGATGGACGGAATGCTGACAATGCAGACATTCTCCCCCAGTCAAGAGATCTGGGTTAAATCCATCGTTCTTTTGCCCACTACACCACCCCAGTTCAGACATGGCCATATGCAAATCAGTCTTGACCCTGTGCCTCATGGGAACAGTCCAGCCCGAACTGCCAAGCCATGTCTTCCCTGGACCAGAATCAAGCATCCTAGGACCGGTTTCTGGCTATCAGCCGTCATCAGCCAGGATAGCTTGACTCCAGTGGCGTAGTGAGCAAGGGTCCCACGTCTGGGAATACCCATCCCACTTAGGGCAAAAAGCGTTACAACAAACAAATGATGGACGGAATGCTGACAATGCAGACATTCTCCCCCAGTCAAGAGATCTGGGTTAAATCCATCGTTCTTTTGACCACTACACCACCCCAGTTCAGACATGGCCATATGCAAATCAGTCTTGACCCTGTGCCTCATGGGAACAGTCCAGCCCGAACTGCCAAGCCATGTCTTCCCTGGACCGGAATCAAGCATCCTAGGACCGGTTTCTGGCTATCAGCCGTCATCAGCCAGGATAGATAGTGGGACCCGTGCTCACTACGCCACTGGAGTCAAGCTATCCTGGCTGATGACGGCTGATAGCCAGAAACCGGTCCTAGGATGCTTGATTCCGGTCCAGGGAAGACATGGCTTGGCAGTTCGGGCTGGACTGTTCCCATGAGGCACAGGGTCAAGACTGATTTGCATATGGCCATTTCTGAACTGGGGTGGCGTAGTGGGCAAAAGAACGATGGATTTAACCCAGATCTCTTGACTGGGGGAGAATGTCTGCATTGTCAGCATTCCGTCCATCATTTGTTTGTTGTAACGCTTTTCGCCCTAAGTGGGATGGGTATTCCCAGACGTGGGACCCGTGCTCACTACGCCACTGGAGTCAAGCTATCCTGGCTGATGACGGCTGATAGCCAGAAACCGGTCCTAGGATGCTTTATTCCGGTCCAGGGAAGACATGGCTTGGCAGTTCGGGCTGGACTGTTCCCATGAGGCACAGGGTCAAGACTGATTTGCATATGGCCATTTCTGAACTGGGGTGGCGTAGTGGGCAAAAGAACGATGGATTTAACCCAGATCTCTTGGCTGGGGGAGAATGTCTGCATTGTCAGCATTCCGTCCATCATTTGTTTGTTGTAACGCTTTTCGCCCTAAGTGGGATGGGTATTCCCAGACGTGGGACCCGTGCTCACTACGCCACTGGAGTCAAGCTATCCTGGCTGATGACGGCTGATAGCCAGAAACCGGTCCTAGGATGCTTGATTCCGGTCCAGGGAAGACATGGCTTGGCAGTTCGGGCTGGACTGTTCCCATGAGGCACAGGGTTAAGACTGATTTGCATATGGCCATTTCTGAACTGGGGTGGCGTAGTGGGCAAAAGAACGATGGATTTAACCCAGATCTCTTGACTGGGGGAGAATGTCTGCATTGTCAGCATTCCGTCCATCATTTGTTTGTTGTATCACAGGAGGGGTGAGCATGTGCAGGTGGCTCACACTGGTGGGTGAGGTGTGCAGGTGGCTTACTCTGGTGGGTGAGCGTGTGCAGGTGGCTCACTCTGGTGGGTGAGCACGTGCAGGTAGCTCACACAGGTGGATGAGCATGTGTAGGTGGCTCACACTGGTGGGTGAGCATGTGCAGGTGGCTCACACAGGAGGGGCGAGTGTGTGCAGGTGGCTCACTCAGGTGGGTGAGGTGTGCAGGTGGCTTACACTAGTGGGTGATGTGTGCAGGTGGCTTACACTGGCTGGTGAGCATGTGCAGGTGGCTCACATTGGTGGGTGAGTGTGTGCAGGTGGCTCACACAGGAGGGGTGAGCATGTACAAGTGGCTCACACAGGTGGATGAGCGTGTGCAGGTGGCTCACACTGGTGGGTGAGCATGTGCAGGTGGCTCACACTTGTGGGTGAGCATGTGCAGGTGGCTCACACAGGAGGGGTGAGCGTGTGCAGGTGGCTCACACTGGTGTCTGAGGTGTGCAGGTGGCTTACTCTGGTGGGTGAGCGTGTGCAGGTGGCTCACACAGGTGGATGAGCGTGTGCAGGTGGCTCACTCTGGTGGGTGAGCGCATGCAGGTAGCTCACACAGGTGGATGAGCACGTGCAGGTGGCTCACACTGGTGGGTGAGCATGTGCAGGTGGCTCACACAGGAGGGCTGAGCGTATGCAGGTGGCTCCCTCAGGTGGGTGCGGTGTGCAGGTGGCTTACACTGGTGGGTGAGGTGTGCATGTGGCTTACACTGGTGGGTGAGCATATGCAGGCTTGGGGCTACCAGATAACTAGGAAAAGGGGAGGAAACGAGGAGGAAATTAGTAACTCCAGGGCCACTAAGCCCAGTAAATAAAATACCAACTGAAAGAGTTTTCACTTCCAAGGTGAGTACAGAAAGCTAACGGGTACAAATGGCTAATGGGCTCGAAGGGTGAAGAAACAAGAATAAGATGCGAAAAGGGGAAAAACACTACTGTATAAACTACTAAGCAGATTTCTAGATCTAAAGACATAGGTGCATGAGAACACGGGTGGCCAAACAACTGGGACATAGGTTGAGAAAGGTAGAGAAAGAAAACAACATAACTGTAGGAAAACTTAAGGAATAAATTTGAACCATGGCTTTTGTTACCTCCAAGGTGGTAGCACCGAAAGTCTGGCAAATGGCCATAAACCCAGATGGAAGAAGACGAAAGGATGAGTTGAAAGACCACCTCAAGGCAATAGCAAAGAAATGCAAGTGGAATGACAAATAGACATTAAGAACCAAGTTTGTCCGTCAAACTTATGGACTGAAAACTGTTTTCCCCTAATAAATAAGCCAATTGCCTGATTGGATCTAATAGTTTTTGTTTACTAGATCAGAGCCTAACACAACCTCAGTTGCTTTTGTCAAGTCTATCTCAGTGGACCACACCACTGTGTGCTCAATCCCTTTAGGCTTATCCTAACGTTGTTAGTAACTTTTATTGTTTATGCATCTTCTGGTCTGTTATGAAGGAATCACTCATCACTCCAAATTAACAAGAAATCGATAGTCCTTTAGGAGTTGCTATTTAGCTTATAATGTCTTCATCCGCTCTTTTTGTTCGAATTTTTTTTATGTCATTCAAACACTACAATAACTCTTGGAGTAAAGTGTTTTCCAACATTTGTACTGACATATCTTAAATATTGTTTTATTGTCCTTCCATCTCTTACTCCCAGAGAAATTTGAAAGTTCCTCTTACAACCTTTTTCCTTTCAACCCGCAAATGATGTTGCAAAATGGCTTCATTTCATACACAAACCACTGATCTGTACTGCATAGGAAGTGGTTTTGGATCATGATCAGTCACACTAGATGAGTTAAGAGGCACAGTGGAACTCCAAACCTTTTGCAAAAACCGGAGTATCGCATACCGTTGCCAGAGTCCCACTTCCTGAAATGCCAAACAGATGATGAGTCCTACAAGTCTTTCAGGCCTTCCTACAATTTAATAGGAAGGGAATCTGCCACAAAGTACAAGGGAGCTCACTCCACAACTTTATAGCGCTGACTGAAAAAGCTTTTCTACCTGAATAAATCCTATTGACTCATGGGAAGAAACAACAGTTGAGCCTCAGAAGATCATGAAGGGGTATAGTAAATCATTTTTTGAGATAGGTGGTCTGGACCAATATGATGGACTGCTCTAAAAACATGGCAAAGGGACTTGAAAGGGGTGCCTTTGTACATCGGTGTTAGACCTGGCACCATTGGCATGGGTCTCCCCTGCATTTTTTGCCTTTGCCGCCTGTGATTTTGCTGTGTGTTGGACTCCGTTATGCTGGTCTAGATGCTTTGGGCAATTTGCCACTGCTGTTCAGTGCCAAAGTGCAAGTGCTCCCTTTGTAGATTACTGTTATGGATTGGTGTTCCCATGATTGGCATATTTGATTTACTTGTCAGACCCTAGTATAGTGCACTTTGTGTGCCCAGGGCCTGTAAATCAAATGCTGCTTGTGGGCTGCAGCACTGCTTGTGCCACCCACAGAAGCAGCCGGTAAAATGTAACTCTGGCCTGCCATTGCACAGCTTGTGTGCAGTCTGAAACTGTCATATCGACTTGGCAAGTGCACACACTTGCCAGTCCCTAAACCTTCCCTTTTCTACATATTAGTCACCCCTAAGGAAGGTCCAAGGTACCCCTGTGGGCAAGGTGCATTGTATGTGAAAGGTAAGACATGTCCTGATGTGTGTGGCATGTCCTGATAGTGAAATACTGCCAATTTAGTTTTTCACGATTGCAAGGCTACCTGTTCCCGTAGGACAGAATGGGGAGTTTGTTTATAACATCTTATACACATAACTGGCCCTGGAAACAAGGTAGAAAAATAAAGTTTAGTATGCCTGATTTCAGAATGTTAAAATGCATCTTTTAGTGAGCGTGATTTTTACATTTTGTATACCACTTTTAGAAAGTAGGTATTTTATTGCCTAACCAGCCAGTGTGCCTCTGTTAGGTTTATGTATTGCATTTCTGGCTTTTGGGTGACAGTGGCTGGAGAGGGGCAACTGCTCCAGAACTCTGATGAGTCAGGGCAGGGCTGAATAGACCTGGGCTGCATTTAGAGTAGGGGGAGATTTCCTTTCACCTGATTGGGCGTGGTCTGCCTTCTACAATGCTGTCTCCACCTCCTGCCAGGAAACTGCACCAGTGAGGACAGAACTGGTTTTGGCTGGGTACAGACAGTCTCTGCCTTCAGATAACAAAGGATTTGAATGTATAAAAAGAGCCGCCCAGACCCCAGACCTTTAGATCACTTCTGGGAAATCAAGATGAACCTTTGCCAAGGAGAAGAGCCAGAGAAGCTGAGGAGGAATACTGCCCCTGTGCTCTTTGCTGTCTGGGGTTGGCCTGCAGTGGCTTCTTGCTGCCAAGGAAAGGAGAAAAGGACTTTGCTGCTTGCTTTGTCCCCCTGCTTGAAGAAATGATCTCCAAGGGCTTGAACTGAGCTTGCCCCCTGTTCTAAAGGTCTCAGGAACAGCAAAGACCTCATCGTGTCTGTGGGCACTGTCTCTGATCGTCGCCACAGAATAAAGGGTAACCAACTCTGTCATCGAGTCCATCGCAGGATTCCGTGTCCTGAAAGTACTGCAGAGAGCAAATCCTTGCTTCGCAACGCAACCCTGGTCTCACCAACTCCATCAACGAGCTGCTGCTTGCACTGCGTCCTGAGGGCGCTGCACTCCGCAACGCTTCGATACAGACCCGATCATCAACCGTCTCCATCACCGCACCATGACCTGCAAGCACCGCAGCAAGCACGCAAGCCCTGGTCTCATGACTCCATCAACGAGCCACTGCCTGCAATGCATCGTGAGGACACTGACCGCCGCTTCAAAACGCAACTGCGACGTTTGCCCCGAACGGCTCGCACAGTGTTGGCCGCAACAAGAAAGGTACTGTGTCCGGGTCTGTCGGCGCTTCAGCTGGCCCATATCGACGCCGTCGGCTGGAATTGTTAGACTTTGTCGTATTCAATATTGTGGTAGCCCCAGGAGGAGCTATCAAGTTGGAAGAACTGTATTTTATTGATTTTCCTGCAAATTAAAGGTTATTTTGCACAAGTACTAGTTTTCAAGAGTATTGTATGTTGGATTTTTATTGTATTTGGTCTTCTTGGTTTTGATAAAGATTTACTTATTTTTGTAAACTGGTGTGGTGTCCATTTGTAGTGTTTTCACTGTATTACTGTCTGTGTTCACAAATGCTTTACACACTGCCTCTGAGATAAGCCTGTCTGCTCATGCCAAACTACCAAGGAGGTGAGCAGGGGTTATTTTAGAAGTGTATCCCTCTTACACTGACTAGAAGTAAGGGTCCCTATTTGGACAAAGGTACCTACCAATTAGAGACCCCCATTTCTAACAATTAGAAGCCACTGCAAGGATTTTAATGCCTCAGAATCAGATGAGAAACATAGAAGTCCTATTGCTTATCTAGCAGCAGCGTTCATTACCCTCTGAACTTCCTCATAAGACCCCCAATTCATCCCCAAAAAAGAGAGTTGCAGTCATACAGGTAACTAAGGGGCTGATTATGATGTTGATGGGACCGACAAACCGACATCTCTAACCGCAGTCAGACCATCGCATTAGGATGTGGTCGGTCTGACCACATTGGCCCAGGAACCGACTGACAGCTTCCGACAGGATCAAGGAGCCTGTTGGGCGGTCGGTCGGTCTGATCGATTCTCCACAATGGAGGCAATGCCTTCTCAGGCACCCCTTGGGGATTATAATCCACCGTTCTGCCAGACAGTTCACGTTGGTTCTTTCTAGCAGGGCCCCTGTCCCCCATGACCCTCAGCTTTGGGTCGTGGGGGACACCTTTGGTGCCCCCTAAACATCCTTGCATTGTGTGGCAGGCACCGGATGGTTCCTGTCTGTCATGGCTGCAGGGATGTTTGAAAACATGCCTCTTTGCATTGTGGCTTATGCTGCGGCCCTTTTCTGGGTCCGAGCACAAGCCTTAATACAAATAGTGATGTTTTTAACAGCCTTCAGGGTGGTCGGATCCTAATTTGGCGGGTGGGACCACCGACTACCTGTCGGTCAGTACCGTTCCCACAACTATGGCGGAAATCGGGCCCTTAGTACGGTAGCCTCAATCACCAACCGCTCAATGGATATTCCTAGGGAGGAAAGGCAGAATTTTTTTGACCACGTTCAGAAGAAAAACACCTGACTGTGGTGTCATGCTTAACCTGACCAGGTAGGGAAATTTCAGGCTCCAGAAATATCCCAAGATTTTTACCCATCTTAACAGGCAGGCAGTATAGACCAAGAAGGAGGTCAGAAGTCCAAAGGCCGAGGATGAAGGATGCTAGTGTTTCATCCAAGGTACCTCCATTTTCTCTGAATTAAACTTTTGAGAGTTTTGTTGCAAACAAGCTGAGACCGATGCCATCCACCAATGGAAGGGTTCAAAAGGATCAGCACCTGACCTATCCAGTGTGATGATAAGTTGAATATCATTTCATCAAGATTTTACTAGATTCACAAGTGGTTGTATGTGTACATCGAAGAGCGTCAGGCTAAGTGCTAACCCCTGGGCATACCTTGGAGCAATTTCTTATGTTGTAACATAAACGAATAGCAGTGTTAAGTCTATCTATCTATCTATCTATCTATCTATCTATCTATCTATCTATCTATCTATCTATCTATCTATCTATCTATCGGATTCATATCAGTAACTTTGCTATGTGGTCCAATATTGCCATCCAGGGTTGTGGGTGACATCTTAAACCATGAGGCAGACGTACAAGTGGTTTGTAAATGTGACAAGAACCCCGTGAAGGAAAATAGTACAATACCACACATGGTGCCCCTTATGTATCTTTTTTTTTTACATGATTATTTTGGGATAATTCGCTTGAAAAAGCTGTTTTCTTCAAAGTGAAGCTAACAATGGGCATGGATTGGAACTAGAATGTTTATGCTATGTTCACATTTCCTAAAGAAATTGATAATAAAACAATGGGCAATGGTCAAGGTCAGTAGATTTAGGAAATTCTGAGACTGCACTGTTTTAAACAAATGAGAACTTTGCAGATGTCACCAAACATTTTGCATGAGTGGTACAAAAAGGGAGCATGGACTCTGATGACCGCTCAGCAATCCAGCTTTGTGGTTCTCACTGGAGGTAACAGGAGGGCTAGTTGGCTCCAAAGGACCCTCAAGAGCCAAGGTGACTTCATTCCCCAACTAGTAGTGTGCCAGGAGGTGTGTTTACAGAGTGGTGGGGAAAGAGTGGCCACCGAAAACCTCTCAGCAAACCCAATGTGTGGGACTGGAGGTAACAGAAGGGGTAGCTGAATTTATAAAATATACATTTGATTATGGTTATTAGTGACTATTTGACATAGACAAGAGATCTGCTTTAGATATGTTGTGCTGACCCCTTGCTAAAACCAATAGGCTTGCTTTTTATGGTTTGGATTGTCAGCACTGCTGTCACCATACAATTATGCATCACTAGAGAAGGGTTTTGGCTCGGCCCACATATTGGGAGCCAGGAGTACATGTTTTGACTGGGCAGGCGTTGTGTACTTCCATTACAAAAAGTGGGTGCCCTCCACACAGCTGTGATCATTTTTAGCTTCCTTAGCTTGAACTTTCAGAAGCAAACACATGACATTGTAAAGCTAGTAATGTGTCTAAGATAATTAGATCATTTATGGTGTTTTTCTCTGGCAGCAGCACAGATGGGTGGTGAGCAGTTAAGAACCTACATGGATGTTTAGAAATGGCTTGACAGTGCAACAGTCACCGATCATTTAACCTACACCAATATTATTCCATAGTTCTTTGCTTCCGCTCAAATACATATCAATTACCATGCTACAGGTAATGCTTCATATTACCATACAGCTTTCTTTTAAAGCTAGGCCAATTGGCATTGCCAATGCATGTTATACTTTAGAAATGACACTTTTATATTGGTACATCACATGCACTTCCAACCCTACAGCCACTCATGGGTGAAGGTCATGCACAGCATGAGATTGGGTGTGCGTGCGGGGCTGGGTACAGGGCCTGGCCAGAGGCCAGACCCAGCTTGCAACTCCAGTCTGTGCATAACAATGGACAGCTCACTTTACATTAAAAAAACATAGAAATTCACTCAAAAAACCAAAGGTTAAATTGACATTAGTGTTAGAATTGTATTAATATGTTACTTTACATTTAAAAAAACTTAGAATTCACTGAAAAAACTAAAGGTTACATATATGAAAATGCCAGTTAAAACATACCATTTGAAGTGAACAAAAAAAACTGAAATGCACCAATTATAGTTATCTTAAGTAATTATGGGCCGTATGTAGGTAAAAATGAATTTGCTATTCTGAAATTGCGATTTTCCGCGAATCGCATTTTGAGAATCGCAAATTCCGATGTAGGTAAAATATCGCAAAATAATAGCGATTCCCAAAAAATTGCAGCATTATATAGCGATTACTGAAATTGAGATTCCTTAATTGCGAGAACGCAATTAAGGAATCGCAATTCCGGGAATCTGCAATTCAGGTGCAGAATGATGACATCACAACCAGGAAGTGTGACTGCCCATGCTGCACCTGATTGTTAGAAGCTGCGTGAGAGCCAGAAGCTGAGTGAGAGCCAGTGAGGAGAGTTGGAGATTTGTGCTCAGCTACTGAAAGGAGGAGAAATGGAGTCCCAGGGGACAGAGAAGCAGCAGGAAGAAACACCCAGAAAGAGGAAACAAAAATCAGCAGCCATGACCTCCTGTTTGGAAAAAGTTCACTACGTGTGCCAGAGGCACGAAAAAGAAAAATATGGACTGACATCCAGGAGAAAGTAAATTCTATTGGCGTGACACACCGCTCAGTCGAAGACCTCAGAAAAAGGTGGTACGACATGCAGCAAAGGTCAAAGGAGAGGATAGCTACAAGATTGGCCGAGGCCAAAAACACTGGTGGTGGGACGTCCACAGCAACAGACCCAATGCCCCTGGAGGAGCTGGTGGAGGGCACCCTTTAGCCTGAGAGTGTGAGTAGTGTAGCTGAACTGTCAGCTCCGAACACCCAGACACCAGACAAGGTAAGATGCATGCCAAAACCCACTCACACCCCCAGACACCCAACATGAGTGCAACTCCAGTATATGTCCACCAGAACACCCAGAAATGCATTATGGGAGATGTAGTCACATGCACTGATACCTGGGCCAGTGAGACACAGCAAGGTGGAATAGGGATGAGTCATTCAGGAAATGAAGAAAACAGACAGATAGTACTCATGTGAATTTAAAATTGTAAACTGTAATGCATTACAAATGCGAGACAGGACACAGAATTAATGTGTGCATTTAAATTCACAGCACCACCAACAACACAGGAAACCGTGGCAGAAGGGAAGGAAACACCAGAAAATGAGGATGAGGCAGGACAGGAGGAGCAGGGCGAAGCGGTACCAGCAAACCCTGCACCATGCATACAGCGCAACATAGTGCCACCACTGCCACTGCTGGAGGCACAGGCAACAGACACAGCAGGAGAGGCACCACCAGCACCAGCACTGCTCCTGTCGAAGAAGACACAGTGTAGGGCAGCATGCTGAAAGCACAGCACCTGCAAGTCAAAGGAATAAGATCAATACAGCGCCAATTGGCTGCACACAATCATAACATGACTGAGTTGCGGGTTGGTGTAATGGCCATGACAGGTGCTTTGGAAGGACTGTGCAGGGAGATAAGGAGAGACAGGGCAGCCAGGCGCAGGGAGAGACATCGCCATCACACCCGGCTGGACTAGTACACAAGAGCAGTCAACCGCCAGTCAACCGCCACATCCCTGCTGGCCCGAAGATGTGTCAGTATGCAGCATGAGATGGCCCACTGCTGCCAGGACGTGGGCAGTGTCCTGGTGCACACAATAACAGTGATTATATGTTTGGCGTTACACACTACCTGGATATTCAGGGAATTATATGACTTTCTGTTCCTAAACACATACTCATTCTGTGATGGGGGTGAGATTGCGACATGGGTCCCATCTACGCAGTCAATGACGTGGGGGAATTGGGCTATTTGGTAGAATTCCTGCTTGGTCTGATCTAGTGCCTGTTGTGTGCTTGGAAATTGTATGTGGTGATGCAGCCTCTGGACGATTGCATCAAGGAAAGCGTGGAAGGAGCGCAGAAGTGCACTTTGAGAGACCCCTCCTGCTGTGGCTATCACCCCCTGAAAACTCCCTGATGCCAGGAGGTGCAGTAAGCACAGAACCTGGACATGGGTGGGAAGGGTGTGTGCCCTGCGTGTGGGGTGTTCATGTATGGGTGTCAGCTCCTCTATTAAATCCAGGATGCTGTCTGGGTGCAGCCTGTAGTTCACATGGATCTCCTCCTCGGTCAGCTGGAAGAGGGTGATGCGTGCTCTGTAGATCCTTTCCTGGTGTCTCCTTCTCTGTGTAGCATCTCTGATTCGCAGCCTCCTGGCTATCACATGCAGGCCAGCCATGGTGGGAAGTACCAGTGGCATTGTAGGCCAGTTTAAATATTTAGCACCTGGTTACCACCTGCTCAGAGCTGGTGGTAATTGAGAAGTGCAAAATTGCGATTTTCGTAAAATCGCAAATTGCGACTTTTACCTACATCTCAATTTGCGCATTCGCATTTAGCGAGAACGGTAGTATCGAATATCGCAAATGATGTGCCGCAGACTGCGATTTCGCAAAATAATTCGCAGAATCATTGGTACGCAAAAATGGTAATCGCTAAATTAGCGATTCCCATTTTTGCGCAGCGGAAACCTTTCCTACATAGGAATGGTCTGTTTTGCGATCGCATACACCCTGAATTTTCGCAAATATCGCAAAACAGCTTCCTGCATATGGCCCTAAATCTTGTCCCAAAAAACATATATAATGTGTGCCCTCGCTCTACACTGCTAATTACCTCCCATATTACATCACTCATGACATGTTCTTTGATTGATAGCATCACAGGAACATCTGCAATGACATCATTGATGACAACACTGTGCACTTTAAGACCCTCCCATTTACCTCTCCCCATCCTTAATGAATTTGCATAAAACTTACCAAGAGTAAGCTGAACATGGTGAGGGTCTGCCAAATGCCATGCAGATAGCCTGCCAAATTTCATGCAGATGTCAGACAAGACACCAAAGTTGTTATTATATGAAAGATTTTTCAAATAACCCTGCCAACCTTTAACAAACATGATAAACATTTGCAGATTTCATGATGAATCTTGAAAGGTGAAAGCTATTTTCAGAGGGGAAATAAAACCAACAAACCACTGAAATTCGGAAGCTGGAACCACAATTCGTAACTCGCAGAACAGCCTTGCAAACCATCACTTGCACACTAAATGCAATACAGTATTACAGCATTAAATAACAACACTTAAAAGGAAAATGACATTAAAAACAACACACACTCAAAGCAATAAATATAATATTCATAGTCCTCCCTGTCAGAAATGGGGTTATTAATTTGGGAGAGTTCGGTTAAAACACAGTTCTGAGAGAATTTCTGCGCAACCTCATATTACAATGTCGGTTGGAGTTCCCTCCGACAGACACTGTCTCGGTCTCGGGACCAACCAACTTTTTGTCGGTGGCTCCGACCACCTGATTACTATGCGACGGAACACGGTCGCATGCTCACTATTCTCTATGGGAGCTTGTATTACGGCTTATAGAGAAATGGGGATGTGTAAAGGTCCGCACCCTGTGGCAGGCACCCCATGGTGCCTGCCACACAGTACAGGGCTATACAAGGGGGTACCCTATGAACCCCCTCGACCACCAACCGTAGGCCGCAGAGCCAAAGTCACTTTCCCACTGCCTTTCCATGTCAGACACGCCGGCACGGAAAGACTGTGGAGAACCGACATTGTAATCCCGGCAGTGGAAAAAGCCATCCATAGGGGATTACAGTGCGGTTCCGACCAGCTGGAAGACTCCGAGAGCCAATCAGACTGAGTCGGATTGACCGGGGGACCGGGCGATTTACGAATACGATTTACGTACCGACCGCCTATATCGTAATCCGGCGGACGGACCGCAAACCAACTGTGTCGGTCGGAAAGCTTCCGAACACGGTCTGAAAGTTTCTCTGCTTTCATTCGCCTCTCCTTAGCCTCCTTATGCCACGTTCGAATGGGAATCAAACATAGACTGTCTACTTCTTTTTGCAAACAACTTGTCCTGTAAAAACCCAATTTTTTGTTCCTCAAAAGTGCCCGTCAATGGCCACCGCAACTCGGCATTGTCTGTCGTATATTCATGCCATAGCGTACCAAACATAATAGGGCCAAGGCCATGCTTCACATACATATCAAAGTTCTGAGTGCCTTCTGGAGGCACTGACTGACTTTCTTCCAATCGAGCATCTGCAGAGCAACAACAACAAGAATCCAAAAACCTACTAAATCCAGACATTTTCAAAAGTGTGCCAAATTCATTATGTTGCCTGGCGAAGTGTTCACAAACACCTCATACCAAAATCGATCCTCAGACCGCGCCAAATACAAACCAAAATAGTACCATATTCACAAAGAACCGAAACAAACTCACCTGGTGCAAACAGGTCAAACAAATTTTTTCTCCACTGCCGACTCTTCGGACCAAACTGTCAGACCCAAGACTGCTGGGTGAGGCACACTCCCGCAGGACAGAAGGGGCAGCTGCGAACAAACAATGCTCCTCGTACAGGGATCCCTGATCCGTCCGTCCAACCCGACGATGGCCCCGACCTCTCCACCCGTCCACGGGAAGTGACCCGATTAGGGCCACCTGGGTCACTTGCAACCACCTCTCAGCCTTCCATACAAAGGAAGAGTCTGTCAGACAGTAGTGTATTTTGTGGGTTGTTCAAAATATAGTGAGAGACTTCACACTTTCAGCTTAATGTATTATTGCTAATATTTCAATTAAATTAATGTTACAGAACCTTATGATGTGTCGATTTGTGATTTATACACAAGCTACTGAAAAACCACATTCTAGTCTTACCATATGCGTCTAAAATATAAATCTGCTGACTAGCTTAACCATATTTTAACCAAAAGAATTGAGAGAAACAGAGTGCCCTAGGTAACTTCCCAGGTTTTCATATTACAAGCCAATGCCTGACCAAAAACGCAAAGATAAGCATAACTTTTTTAATATTCATGGCTTGCACATTATTTGTATTATAGTTAATTCTTAAGTTCCAGTATGTTAAAAAAGTTGTAAGTAGTTACCGCCACTAATAATGATTGCTAAGAAACCTCTACATTCACATTTTGGGGCAAAGATTTTGACCTGCAAGGTGTGTTGTATTTTTAAAACCAAAAGTAGTACATTGGTCAGAGCTTGCAGGACCGCCCTTTGGCATTCAGAAGCTATCTGGTACTCAGGGCAATGGCAATCAGAGTGACAACATTATTAACATTCATGGTGTGAATAAGCATGTCATGTTTTAAGGTGAAGGCTGCTTTAATGTCATATAAGTTTTAGGACATGGCTTAATCAGAGCTAATGGAGGTTCTGGCTGTGAAATTTAACTTTCTAACTGTTAAGTCAATGGGGAAACTGCCTTTAAACAATTCATGGTGTACTTGACTTTACCAATGACCAGAAATGTCTTCTTTTAGAGACTGTGTTCTTCTTGACATACATACAACACAACAGTATTGAGTTTCTTTTAGGCAGAATGGCTACTTCATCACAATGCGACATATAGGCCATACCCATAATTAGGTGTCCTATACTAGAAAAGGCACTTATACTACAGTGGATAGCCCACACATCACGTGGTCATGGAGTAGCGTGGCCTATAAAAGCAACAAATGTCCTTTAATATGGCCCTTAATGCCATCACAAAACATTGAGTGGTGGCCAAAGTAAAGTTAACAGACACTTTTCTTAACAATAAGCCACTAAAATATTTTGATTTATATGTAAGTTGTATATCATTTTATTGCCTCACAAAGTAATGAATAGCTCAGCTGCCAGATATAATTTGACATTGTATATCAAGGACTTGGAATAAGGTGGACTGTGTTTCTGTCACAGTTGTGATGCAGTAAAATATAAAATAAAATGTCATTCCCCACCAATGTATGCTAATATAAAATAAAGAATATATAGAGATAAGTATGTTAGAACACTTGTTTGGTTTAAATAAACATGATTATTAATGTTTTAGTAATTTTGTTTACTTCCTTTACTCTGTGTTTGCCAGCCCCTACAACAAGAAGACTATCTTGCAGGCCATTGCCAGGCAAGTATACAAGCAGGGAGTCTTAAATCACTGCAGAGTCTACTGCAGGAAACATATGGAGGACCTTCGGTGGTAGGCCCACCTCATTGTATTAACAAACCAGGAAGGTCCTCCCAGCAAGAAATGCGGGTGAGGACTTTGACGGATTACTCAGTCACAAACGTTACAAATATATTGTCTGCCTTATTACAACAGTCATATCCAATGGCATTATAGCACTGCTCACTGCATATCCATTATGTTTGTGACGGAGTAACCCATCTGTCAAACTCTCAATCAGGGCCTTAGTTAAAAGGAGCAGGACTTGACATTAGTTAAATAACATATAGTACATGATCTAGAGATCTACTAATGTGTAGATTGTCACAAAGGTGGCAGATATTCCCCTCAAACTTATTACCAGTGCTTCATAATATAATAGACTTGAAATAAAGCAAACAGAATATACTTGTCATTTGTGAAGGAGCAACTGATCTTCCTAAATCAAAATCAGTCCCTTTACAGCGTCCTATTGTGTGCCCTTTATTCAGATTAGTGTGGTAAAATGTTTTATGTTTTGAACTTTGTCAGCCTCCTCCAGAATTAGTGAGGAAGTCTTTGGTCAGAATTTGGGGGGCATGCTTGAGAGCACTCGGAATCAGAAGGTGGAGCCACTGACAACGAGAGACCCAGTGCAATGAGGCTGATAGAGCTGGCCAGGAGGCCACAACAATTTCAGAATCTGACGCCTCTGTCTCTGGTTACACCACAACCACTACAGCCATCATCACCCTCACTTTTGGTGCCTGGTAACAACCTAACAACCAGTACTTAAATGGGCTTGGGTCTCCTTTGTCCTGGGTAGCGTGGCCTGCCACCATCCCGCCAACACTGGTGTCAGACGAGGCATTGGAGGTTCTCTAGAACATCACTGTGTGGGGGCAGACAGCACTGTTGAATGCTGTCCAGGGTGTCCATCAGTTACTCACACAAGCGTGAGCTCTACCCTGTATGCCCTGCGGAGAGATTCTCTTCTTCCTAGTGTTCTGCTGAAACCAGTCCTTCCGGCACGCCTGACCCTATTTCTCTTTCTGCCCTAATTGTCCTCGACACTATTCCCATTCCTGCCTCTAACCAAAGCTCTATAACATTCCACGATCTACGCTCATTCAAAGCCCTTACCCTGTTCCTCTGACTACCCCAATTTCCCCTTCAGACACAAACCATCCACCTAATTCCTCATGTCCCAACAACACCCCAAACAGTTAAACATAACCCAGAACCTCACCATTCCTGATGCCATCCCTCCCAGAACCTTCTTGCCCTGCTCTCCTACCCCATCCCAGGACGTAGGTGCCAAGACTACCATCTGCTTCAGGAGGATAGAGAACCCCCTGAAGAGGACATTGCTGCAAAATGCCGGAGAGCAAGATGAATACCTGGGACAACAGTAAGCAGACTGTGATAGGAAGCAATGTTTTCCTACCCAACCCCGGGACTTCGATTTTTAATAAATTTTCTTTAAAAAACATTTCCGAATCTATAGGAAGAAGATTTGTTTTCCCTTTATATAAAAATGTATAACGGAACCTTTCATGTTTGTTGTTTACGCGTAGATCTATTCCATTTTTAATGTTAACAATGTTTGGGCAAAGTGTGACCATGTCAGTTTCTTAGAAATTTGCATCCACTAACTGTGGCTGCACCTTCCTCATTCAGGCTTCTATAATGACTGTCATTTGGAGGAGAGGATATAGTTATATCAATATCACACTGGTGGTGATAGCGCAAGTATAGTTATAGTTAGGTCTGAGTTTCCATAGCAAAGGTATTTTTATTTTTTTAAGAACTTTGGTGACCTTTGACAAATCCAAAAACAACAGTTGATGGACAGAATGCAGAACAATGTCATACATTCACCCCAGTACAGAGATCTTGGCCTAAATCCATCGTTTTTTTGCTCACCATGCCATTCCAGTTTGAACCCAGCTATATGCAAATCAGTCTTGACCCTGTGCCTCATGGGAACAGTCCAGCCCGAACTGCCAAGCCAGGTCCTCCCTGGACTGGAACCAAGCATCCTAGGACCGGTTTCGGGGTTTCACCCCTCTTCAGCCAGGATAGCTTGATTCCAGTGGCATGGAGAGCACGGGACCCACGTCTGGACATACCCGTCCCACTCGGGGTGACAAATGCAAAACCAACAGTTGATGGACAGAATGCAGAACAATGTCATACATTCACCCCAGTACAGAGATCTGGACCTAAATCCATAGTTTTTTTTCTCACCAGGTCCAGGGAAGACATGATTTGGCAGTTCGGGCTGGACTGTTTCCATGAGGCACAGGGTCAGACTGATTTGCATATGGCCATGTCTGAACTGGGGTGGCGGAGTGAGCTAAAGAATGATGATGGATTAAACCCAGATCTGTTGACTGGGGGTGAGTGCTTGGAGTGCTTGCAATGTTCAACACTTCGTCCATCATCCCCTTTGGTTTTGCTTTGTTCTCCCTAAGTTGGCAGGGTATGCCCAGACGTGGGTCCCTGGCTCAGTTTGCCACTGGATTCAAGCTATCCAGGCTGATGACGGCTGATTAGCCAGAAACCAGTCCCAGGATGCTTGTATCCGGTCCAGGGAAGACATGATTTGGCAGTTTGGGCTGGACTGTTCCCATGAGGCACAGGGTCAGACTGATTTGCATATGGCCATGTCTGAACTGAGGTGGCGGAGTGAGCTAAAGAATGATGATGGATTAAACCCAGATCTGTTGACTGGGGATGAGTACTTGCAATGTTCAACTCTCCGTCCATCATCCCCTTTGGTTTTGCTTTGTTCGCCCTAAGTTGGCAGGGTATGCCCAGACGTGAGTCCCTTGCTCACTTTGCCACTGGATTCAAACTAGCCTGGCTGAAGACGGCTGATTAGCCAGAAACCAGTCCCAGGATTCTTGTTTCTGGTCCAGGGAAGACAGGATTTGGCAGTTCAAGCTGGACGGTTCCCATGAGGCACAAGGTCAGACTGATTTGCATATGGCCATGTCTGAACTGGGAGTGAGCTAAAAAATGATGATGGATTAAACCCAGATCTGTTGACTGGGGGTGAGTGCTTGCAATGTTCAACACTCCGTCCATCATCTTCTTTGGTTTTGACCTTTGACAAATCTCCATGAAACATGAAAAAAAAGTTATTTACCTTTGGGACCTTCATGAAAATTTAACACTGATCCAGCAAGTGTGGGTAAAAAAAGGGGGAGATCTCAAAAGTGTGTTTTCCTATTTAATTCCCGTAGGAACAAATATGCAATGGTACAGAAAAAAAGGCTGAACAGAACTACACCAAACTTGGCATAAAATTAGACCTTCACTAAAAGATTGTGCTTTCGTGGGTTTGGTTGAAAATATTTAGTATGTTTCGAGACATCAGCATTGTTAAATGCTCCGGTGGGCATGAAGGGTTTAATCCCCAGACAAAATGTGAGATATCTGGGTCATTATTTCACTGAGGAGTGGCAGAATTGTGGATCCTCTGCGACTTCCAAATTAAAAAAATACTGGATCTGATTGAATGAGGGAGCTTTTACTCAGGTTAGCTATTTCAACACCTCTTATACGCAGGACCAAAAGGTTCTTATTGGCAGCCTGCAACATCAAGAGAAAATGTTGCCGGCGTGATTACAGGACTTTGGAACACTGACTCAGAATCCTGTAAAAAAAATTAATTTGACAGGGAACATAAGGGAGCAGGGTAGCTCTCCCTGCCATCGAGACCCATGTGAAGAAGAGGAAGGTCACAAACTGACTGCCTCATGATTCCATGTTTAAAAATTAACAAGAAGTTACAATGAGTCACTGCACTAACGGTACCCAACCTAGTACAGTGGAACCCAGTGAGGAATTTGGGGCTGATTATGATGTGGAAAAAGGCCCGCTGACTAGGAGGCGGAGATCCTGCTGGCCGCATTAGGATGTGACCGCCTTTACAGCGGTCGCAATGTGTATATTTTGTATTGCGGCGTGTGCCACGGGCTACAGCACATGCCACAATACAAAAAAACAAGCATTTGCAATGCAATAGGTCTCGCCTTTACGAGAGTTTGAGCTATTGGCATTGTAAATGACAATGCATTTTATTTATGTGTTGTTTTTAAAACAGAAAAGGCATTGTCATTTACACTGCCAATAGCTTAAACGCTCGCAAATGCCAGACCTATTTTATTGCAAATGTGTGCTATAAAAAAAAGCGTTAGGAGAGGGGTGTCCTTCCTGCAACAGCAGCCAGGGTAAAGCTATTTGAGGCAATAGTGCTCAGAGGCTGTAATTAAAGCCTACCAAGAAACAATGCATGTAACGGGGTTTTCGCTATGGGAGGTTACACAAGTATGAGACATTAAGGAACATAATAAGTATGAGACATTAATGAACATAACGAGTATAAGACATTAATGAACAGAGAGCAAACTGATAGCATTTCTTTTCTCCTGTCTATTTTGTTTCTTCAGTTTTTTCCAATTTGGTTTAGTTTACATTCTGTTGATGTTTATTACACTTGTTAATTCGCCTATTGATCACCAGTTTTACTTCCTTATAGTCTTTATTATATTAAAGAACTTCATTTTGCTTGTGGTACCTTGTGTCAGGCTCCTCAATGCCGATTCCTCGGGGTCCGGCTGATACTCAATGGGGGCACACCTCTGAACCGCCACAAGTCTGGAATATATATATGCACACAGACTATTGGGGCAATTGAGCAGGGGAAGGAAAGGGAAGGAACTGCGAGGAGGGAGATCTGTGAAGGAGATAAAAAGACAACGTGAAATCTCTATTGTCTACTCTCCCTTACAGCCATAACATACATCTACACATTTTGCCCCTCTATACTTCAACCCCTACCTGAAACAAATAAAGGTGAAGAGAAGACCTCAGAAGAGAGCAGAGGGCGGTGGCACATTCAGAACATTACTCTATCTGGAAATACAAAATGAGAGAGACCACATGAGGGAAGACTTCTAGTTACCCCTGACCCTCACTGAACGCTCTACGTGGCGACTGAAAACACCTACCAAGGATGCTTGTCATGTACACCATGCTTTGCCAGGTTGTGCCTTCAGTACCCCCTCTAAGCAACCTCTCTCCTGGGATAGAAATAAAAAAGAAGGAAGAATAACCAAAAACGTGTAAGAGAGTTTTCTCTGGACCATAAGCGTGGGTTGCTAGGATCTGTTACTAGTCACAATGCTCCCAGCAACAATTCATATTATAGCGCTAGCCTCATCATGGGTTTAAGCAGCTATTAACTCAGCCCGGTATTGGCCTGTGTAGTGCTTCGAAACATCACCCAAAGTGCAAACAAAAGAGTCTCTCAAGATAATCCGGTGGTATTACTTAACATGACCGGGATCTATAGCGGGTGCTTTACATCTCCCTGCATGAAACCGGAAAGGTCCCTTGGTTTCTCCAACAGGGAGTGAGCAATCCCAAGCGCCTCAATGGGCACATAAGCTCCTCTGCAAGAGACCGCGAAGACTGCATGTCTCATCCAACAGAGGAGTCTCGAGGAAACGGTGAACCCATCACCTTTCCTGAGCAGCAAATGGCAGTTCGTAAGGGTTGTGCTCTCGCACTCTTACCGCCCAATGATTAGGAGGTTGTCGGAGGAGTCCGACTTCAGCAATTCTGGTTGAATAATTGGCAGCACTATCAGGCTTCCGTCGCCCTTATTTCCTTCTCCGGTGTTGCTTCCGAGTCACGTGATGCGTGACTCGGTTGCACGCCAGTATGTGTAGTTCTGGCGTGGTACTCGTTATTCGGATTCGTGCAAGGAGGGCAGATAGTGTGCAACCGGTTTTCGGATCCTGACACCTTGGCAATACAATAGATGAAATGTTATCCTGATTAGTGGTACTAGGAGAAATGCACAGTAACTGAGTGACGATTACAGCCCACGAGAGCAGGCAAACTGTTCAAACACTGCTGATGCAACTCAAGATCTCATACAGTGCAGAAGATTTCAAGGTGCCGCCTTTGTATACAATCATGTTATTACTTTCTGGGGATAACAACGGCAGGGATGCCTCACTTGACCACTACCTCTTAACTTCTTTTTGTGGTTTTAACAATTGCGTTTTGTTTATGAATATGTAAATATAATAAACTTTTTCATGAAGTGGTGCTGTGCACTAATAATTGTTGGTAATTTCACGCATTTTTACTTTTCCATAAACATCTCAGTTGTTTTTAACACTCCATGATACTAGAATATTGTGCTCCCCTTTTGCCTTCCTATCGATATCCCTGATCTGTCAAACATGTAGGTCAGGCTGAGGGGAAAGGCAATAGAGCGATAGGGGTCCCATCTGAATGAATAGTGCCTACCGCGGGGAGTCCTGCACAACTAAGGCAATGCAGTGCTAGAGAGTAGCTAAATATTGTTTTCACCACTGTGCTCGAGAGGAGTGAAAAAAGTGCATTACAGAAGACTGCCCTCTTAACCCTTATGTTGCATATGATATATACATGCTTTCCGTGGCCGCAGAGGGGCCACAGCGCCAGCGCAGTGGGGAGCAGATCAATGCCAAGCAAAAGCTATGGGCAGCGCCGGGCCCCTGATACATGTTGCGCCGCCGGACCTGCTGGGCGGCACCGAGGGCTCAGTAAACGCGAGGAGTCGTGACACAGCAGACTTCGAAGCTTATCAAGCTTACACTGTATCGTAACCTACCAGTCAGCTCAGAACACCCGACCTCTGCTCTGACATCACCGGGCGCATCCATCTCCAGCAACCTTCAGCGCCGAGAGTAAGGCAGCACTTTGTATCATTCTGACCCGAGCTATAATTTTGACGTAAAGCTGTGCTGTTTCGTGTATTTAACGCTTGTACTCTTCTTGAAAAGGCCACATTTGTGTGGTTGTAACTCTCGTCTACCCCGTCCAACGCCAGATGGAACGTTCCGTCTCAGGGTTTCCCTGGAAAGAGAGGAGGGAGGCCGGGTGCGGCTATAATAGAATGCAGTGAGACACCGTGCATTGAAAAGCTGCGTTATCAGAAGCAAGAGCACGCGCGCTCATTAAAGGAAACAAAGATGGCGTTGGGCTGTCCAAATGGGCTGTCCTAAAAGTGGACAAGGCGGTAACCCAAATGCCCGATTGCCAATCACGTGCCAGCGTTTAATATAAACGCTGACAAAGCCAATGGAAAAAAGGGGCAGGGATTCAAGTCTCCTTCCGAAACTGGATTGATTACAAGAAGTCCTCGCATAGCGAGTAGCGCTTTGTGCTGCAACGCCAGGCGAGGCCTAAAAACACATTTCAAACATCCCTGTACCATGTGGCAGGCACCATGTGGTGCCTGCCACATGGTGCAGAGATGTTTAGGCGGGCACCATAGGTGCCCCCCAGGGCCCATAGTGGAGGGCCAGGGGGAAGGGGGGGCCGCTAGGTACCCCCAAAGTTACCTTCCACCTGACTTTTCATGGTGGGTTAACCATCATGAAACGGCCGGCGGAAGGGACATTGTAATCCTACGGAGGTGCCTGAACAGGCACCACCACCATTGTAGGGATT
Source organism: Triturus cristatus (assembly GCF_964204655.1). Lineage (NCBI taxonomy): Eukaryota > Metazoa > Chordata > Amphibia > Caudata > Salamandridae > Triturus > Triturus cristatus. The sequence goes on along the minus strand of NC_140590.1, from coordinate 204,273,562 downwards.
GCAGTCCCTCCGAAGTCCATCGAGCTCCTTGAGCCCTCGGATGTGAGGCAGATGGTCCTTCTGCCACATGCCTCCGCCTGCCACATCCTAATTCAGCGTGTTGTCCTGCAGGGGCCGATAGCGGTCAGACTGCCACTGATGGCCAGATGGTGGCAGTCCCCCCACCATCATAATTGTCCCCTTTGTGTGTGCCTGCATTAATACTGCAGATGTTTTTTTCTGTGTGTGTGTGTGTGTGTGTGTGTGTGTGCCCACCTGAGCATGTGTCACTTACAATTGTCAGTAGGTAGTTATAGTTAGGACCTGGTTTCTGAAGGAAAAGCGTTTTTTGACTTGCTTATAACTTTGGCTCCGTTTGATGAATCTTCACTAAATTTTCTCTAAAAAAGTTCCCCAGTGATTCTAGTTGTGCATGGAAAGTTTCACTGTGATCGGTCAAGCATGGGCCGAGATAAACGGGGGGGAGTCAAATAAAGTATGTTTCCCATGTTAATTCTATAGAGAATTTAGACACAACTACAGCTCAAACTGCTGAATGACATTCCTCCAAACTTGGCAGAAAGGTAGATCTTGATCCAGAAAGCGCCCTTTTGTGATTTGGTGTAAATCAGTTCAGTAGTCTTTGGGATATTAAAAGAAAAACAAAGTTTTATATCTTGGAACGTAGATCCTCCGCTGACCCTCCTCCACTGATTCGCGGATCCAAGTGCCAACAGCAATGCTGTGATTGGATGGCCGCAACCGGAGAGAATAGTTGTGGTTGCCATTTTGTTCATCGGGACTTGGTTCCCGGCGGGGAAAATTAAATCAAAAAGTGATAAAAGGGGGTCAGGGTACCAGTACCCTGACCTCATAGGGCTAATGGAGGGGTGTGTGGGCACCCTCATGGACAAGACTTTTTTTTTTACATGCGATGATAGGCATATCCTCATGGAATCACATGGATTCAGCCAGATCCGCGTATCCAGACCCCAATTTAAAAAAAACATACACTTACTCAAAGACCCACACATGTACTCACACTCAGTCACACACACACACTCACTTACACACCCACATGACTACTCACACACTGTCTCACACCCCATGCAGCCACTCACACACTCACTCACCGACCCTCAAAACCACACACACCCACTCAGACCAACACTGCTTTCACACACCTACTCATACATCCACTTACATACCCACCTAACCACTTACACACCCATACAGCGACTCACACACCCACTCACAGACAAGCAAAGCCACTCACACAACCACACAGCCACTCACACACCTTCTCACACACCTGCCCAGCCACTCCCACACCCACTCACAGACCCACACAGCGAGTCACACATGCACTTACATACCCACCACACACTCACAGGCCCACTCACATGCCCAGGTTACAGGGATGTTATAGTCATTTGTATTTGTATGTGTATTTTTAACTTGTAGAGCGCCTTATCACCCCGGGGTCTCTAAGCGCTTAGCAGACGAGTGAGTACTGGCAGGAAGAAAAACCGACTAGATGTTACCCCATGCCTCTTAAAAGAGCACAGTTTTTAGCTCTTTCCTGAAAGGCAGGAGTCTGGTTTCTTTGCGCAGATTTTCAGGCAGTTGGTTCCAAGCTTTGGGCATTATGTGGGAAAATGTCCGACCACCGATGGTGGATCGTTTGATCCTAGGGCAGATCAATAGGGCGGCGTTGGCTGAGCGTAGGTTCCTGTTAGGAGCATATGGGACAAGGCGTTTTTTGATGTATTTTGGGGCTTGCCCATATAAGGCTTTCTGCGTAATGCATAGGCCCTTGAACTTGGCTCGTTGATTCACTGGCAACCAGTGTAGCTCCCGGAGGAGGGGGGTGGCCGGTGTCCTTCTTGGTTTATTATATATAAGTCTGGCCGCGTCATTCATGAGGAAATAGGAAATAGAATTAAAAAACCCTAGAAATTCACTGAAAAAAAAAAAAGTTTACAGGGACATTATAGTTAGGAAATAAAATTAGTTTTTTTTTAGAAATTCACTGAATAAACATAGATTACAGGGGCATTATAGTTAAATTCAGATTTTACACACAAAACTATACAAATTCGGCAGTCATAGTTATCGTTATTACAAGTAACTTTAACTCGTGCCTAAGGTAACTATAACGCACGTTCTCGCCATGCACTGCTAATTACCCACATATTACATCACTCATGACATCTTCTATGATAACACTGCTACATTTGCAGTGAAATTATTGATGAGAAAGCTGTGCACGGCGGGAGCACGAGCATATATACTGGCGCTGAACCTATGTTTTCTCTGAGCGCACGCAGGGCTTCATTTAACGCCACTGTCTGAGGCTGTCCTCTCACTTAACATTATTTAAATTAAATCTGGTGTTTACATCTCTGCAATCTTGCCCACCTGTGCTGGGTTCTGGAAAAGTGCCAGGCTCGTGGCAGGCGGTCTCTGATAAGCCCGACACGCTCTTATCTCTTCCTCTGTTTGTCCTCTCCTTTATTTGATCGCAGTGCAAACAATTGTGCTTTTACCTCCAGTCCTGCTTGTCTCACTCACAGCAGGCTTCAATAGCAGCCAGGCACCTCCGCCCATCACACAAAACAAATAAGGGATGGCAGATCGATTTCTTGTGTCAGATATAAATGTCAAGGAGTGGCTCGCGTGGCCAACTTGGCAGGTGCCGCCGTGTGGCACACCATTCTGCCACTCCTCACACGGGCCCCCTCAGTGAAGGCATTATCACACGGTGAACCGTAAGGTGACTGGAACCATTGGCTGTCTAGGTTTCCAGCTCGTGATGGCTTCTCAATCAAGTAATTCTTTGAGGCTTTTAAAACCGTCCAGAACAAAAGAAAGCAGCTCCAAAGGGGGTCGGGGGGTTGTTCTGTAGGGGCAAGTGGAAGGGTGGGGGTGAGGGGCTAAGGCAGGTTTAGCAGTCTGGGTATCAAAAACTCTGCCCCCTCTTTATGCCCCCTCGCCCACCCCAAGGCACTGCCCCTGGTTCCCGTAGAATCACAGGGAGTTAGTTGTGCTAAAGTTGCCAGCCCTGCTGGCTGCTCCAGTGAAATACATTTCAGCGTCCCGAGCAAAATTTAATTTTGTCTAGGGATCTGAAAGTTACATTTTGCTTTTCCTCTCGTACTCCAGGAATAAAGCTGTATTGAGGGCATTTCTTTTCAATCTGGCGCCAACGAGGCTATCTCTCTGTCCTTGTTGTAGTGCAGGCCCATCTTACACTGCAATGGCGAAGGGCATGGCTGCCTCCTTTCTCAGAAAATATATTGGCTTTTCGTTGAGGTTGCAGAAGGGAAAAGAGATGAAACTTAAATAGATTTGTGAAAAATAATATGTATTCTTTTTTTTAATATGGTAATTCAGTCTCAGTTTATTTTACAAATGAATTAAGTACAATTTAAATAGAAAATTATTTTTGTTTTCTTCCTGCAGTAGTTGAGTTGCTTTTTTACATTGCAAGGAAAACATCAGATTTTGATGGATTTCTGTAAGTTTTGCATGTCTTGCTTTGAAAATAGGGCGCGGCAGGTGCATTATTCCTAGGTTTTTTGCCTTGATTGGTTCCATCAGGCATGCACTTCCCAGCAGTGCAACATTTGCAACCCTAGGGCAGAGCAGAGCCAGAATGGGAACCACAACGAGCCTTGGCAAGTTCAACAAGCCCCACTGTGTGAGTGCACCTATCGAACCGCCTGGACCGTCTACAGCTAGTTGGGGAGTGAAAGAAGGAAGCACTTGTCTGATAAATGTTTCCTAAAAAGGGGCCCAAACTATGATTATTATTACAGTTCAATTATTCAAATATAATGGTGAAGCCCCTTTAGGGCTGGATCATGGCGGGCACCCTTCATGGCATGCGAGAATGCCTCACTGACATGCCCTCTCTGCCTCTTGCACCACACAGTGGGCCTGGAACAGGATTCTCGTTCTGCCTTGTGCTATCACTGATTATTAGACATTGAGCAGTGAAAAAAGCAAAATTACTGGTTCCATCATGTGCTGAGCCTCACTGTTTTATATTTTTATGTGATTTATTAAATTAGAGTAATTTAATTAAGGTACATGACTCTAATTAGTATTTCTCGATTACAAATATTCCTAACGCATTATACAGAAGGACTAGTGGGTGGAGTAAGAGAGGAAAACACAAATTAAAGTAAAAGTGTGAATTAAGTCAAAGACTGAAAGTTAAAGAAGGAAAAAGAAGATGCTAGGGAATGAAAAAAATGAAGGGGCATATCAACAAGCGGCAGCGATAATTGTCCCTGGCCGCCCTTAGCGTGAGGAATTTTATCACCGGCTATCACAGATCATTATCGCCATGCTAGCGCTGTATTACCAACGCATAGCGCAATGGCGATAATTATTCCTGTGATAGCGATGTTTTCCATGGAACATTGCTGGTTTTAGTCAAAGGTAAAGCAGGCATAAGGAAAGTAGCGATAACCAAGGTTAGCGCTACTTTTCTTATCGCAATGCTTGTTAGCGTGCCCATTGATAATTGGGGAAATGTCGGTTAGCGACATTTCTCCAGTTATTTTGGGACGGAGCACCCACTTTGCATCTCATTAGAGATGCAGAGGTGGGCGTTATGGGAAAGGGCACTAAGGCAAGGATTCATGTGATAGCGTGGCCTTGCTGATAAAGCAATAAAATTATCACCGCTTTTCGTCCGAAAACGGACGCAAAGGCGGCGATAATTTTATAGCAACGCCTTGTTGATATGCCCTGATATCTCTTGAACAAGATTTCATCTGCTTTGAAGGGATGTTGCTGTTTCAACTCTTGTGCAGAATGCCCACCAAACCTTCATCAGGACAACATAGGTTATATGCTGTGCCCAATGAGTTTTAATGTATCAAAAAGCTGTCTTCCAGAAAAAATGGTCTCACTGTCTCAGTTGTGGAGCACTTAAGGGCAATTAACCCAATATTCGCAAGGCTTTAAATTGTGAATAAGGCACATACAAAGGTTCTAAGGAAATATTGCAATTTCTAACTGTTCATTAACTACCTTGTGGTTTCACTATTCATTGAGAGCCTGGCAGTAAAATCTTATGTGGGCACATCCATGCCAAGTCCTCAAATTAGCCTTCCACAGGTGAAGCTTGTAGATACCTGGATTGTACTGGAATCTATGCCCTCGCCTTGTAGTACTTGGGAGGGGAAAATGGGGAGTGTTATTTGTCAGCTCTGTTGCACCAACAGACTTAACCAGAAATATTATGTGAATATTGTGTACGTTTAGAGAAGCAATAATAATTAGTGGAATGGAAATAATTTTCCTACATGCTCTTCTGATGTCTAAAATCATTTTTTTTTCTTTTTTGGCAGACTCTCAGGGAATAATTTTTTCTAATGGCAGAATATCAGCAAAATGAGGAATAAGTAACCCTGCAAAGTCTGCACCATTCTTGATGTGCCAACTTGATGTATTTGAACTTGCTTTACAGAAGTCCTTCCAGTTCTTCAGGGGACAACGGGACACGGTTGACCAGCTCACTTTTGCAACCCGAGCCTTCCCTGTCCACCTGGGCTTCCAAGGCATTGTGATATCAGTGTACGAATAGTAATACCCAAGTGCCTTAACCTTATGGGTATAGACATTTCAAAGACCAAGGATCCTTCTTGGCATGGTGTGCTTTAGGTTGCCACATTTTCCTCCCTGTGGCCTGAGCACAAAACGTATGTAATTTCCTTGGCTTGCACTACCGCACGAAGAGCAAGTGTGTAACAGAAGATGCAGAAGCAAGAAATAGCAAGTGCCCTTCCGCCATCCGACCAGGAAAGCAAGATATGAAGCTCGGATATTAATCCAGGATTTCCTAAGTGCCCAAAAAGTAGCTGTTTTTAAGACTAGAAGATCTGTTTGGGATACTTTGTTAAATGTTGGCACCCTGAAACTACCCTGACTTAAGATTCCTTCAGTTAGCTCTGACCGGGTCACAGCTTACTTGAAATTGCACCAAAGGGACCCACTTGCAAGAAAATACAATTCTAATTGGAAAATGTACGCACTATAAAAGATGGTGAGAAGAGACGCCATGACCCGGCAAGAGCTATGAGCAACTCAGCTGTGCCTTTCCGGAAGAGGCTACAACGCTGCGCCTGATGGTCTACTTTGGCTTTGTTAATGTTAGTGTTCCAAAGGCATCAGCATCAAGAAAAATGCTGAATACTAAATAGCACCTGGGTTGACAAAGAAGATCTGACCATCAAGAAGGTAAAATGTTTGCTTAGAGCTGAATCTACTCATAACACAAAGTGCCACATTGAGAGCTTCTTCATGGAACGCTACAGACAAAATTAGGATGGACCTCATTCTACTAAAACTGACATCTCAAAATCCATAATTTAGAGGTTTCGGACACTACGGCTTCCAATGAAATTTGATTTCTCTTGTTTAGTACTTTCCTCTACAGCCCTAGATTTTCTGGAATATGAGTAGATCGACAAATGGTGCCAGCCCACTGATGCATACGCTCTGAGTGTACCCGGATAAACAGCTCTGTGAACTACCGAATACTCCAAAGTTACCATGGCTGGGACCTTGCAGCCGCCCTCTCTACAGTTCCCCTCAGCTGAGGAAACGTCAACCAGTTGGTCCTGTGCTTCCACACCCACCCTTAGAAGAAAACGCTTTAAGCTACGCCGAGGTCCTAGGGAACAGAGATCAGAGCCAGAGATGGAGTCTAGCGGACACACAGCTTCCCCTCACAGGTACCTGAAGCCCCCCGCCATCGAGATCACTCCATCCAGCGATGAAGATGCTCCCTGGTCCAACTGCTCCACTCCTAGTGCCTCACCCCGCCGACGTCGCACCTTACTGCGGAAGTGGCTAAGCATTCGGGAGAAAAAAGGCAGCTCTGCACCCAGGTAAGAGACAACTTTGTCAATCCCACACCTCAAATTCTTTGCATTGGAAATTCATGGGGAACATGGAGCAATATTCTGAAGCATCAAACAATGTGATCTTTTCTGTTAGAAGTCAAATTTGCTTAATCAGTGGGGATGTAATTTTTATTGCCAACAATTGTATACAGTGAAAATACAACTTGCCTTTATAAAGACATATGTGGAATGCAATTTTGAGATGTATAAACCTGCATTTACAGACCTTATTTTTGTGCATTGAATGCTATTATATCATAATGTTCAGTTCCTGAAGTTCACCGGTGGACTTGAAAGAGAGAATAACACACTCATTGTGTTATGTTCATACATACCTTTGTTTAATTGCTGTTGGTGTGTTTTTTAAAGTATTGATGGCTTTGACAGTTTACATATGCTGTAAACATATTTTACTGTAAAGATAATGTTTATTAGTTCTGTAAACCCTTAATCAGAGCTGTACAAAGTTTAATGTGGGTATACGTTTAGGATGCATGTAGGGCATAGCAATGTATAGGCTGAATACAAACACGGTGTGATGGTTCTTGGTGAATACCGATCTAAAGTGATCCAATAGTGGTCCTAGAAAAAACTATAGATTAGTGCATTATGTCACCCTGTTGCTTGCAAAGCAAGACATCCATTCATCCCATTAAAGGGTGCTTAGAGTGTCAGGCTTAGACTAATAATGGTAGGGGTATTATTTTTTGAGGTTGCACCTACTGGCTATGTGAAAGACCTCTTGGGGACTTTCATAAAGTTGACCTGGGAATGCATTCTGCCTGTGGCTTGCTATTGGCTTTGTAGTTTGTAACTCCCATTTTCTACCTTCCCATTTGTTGGCTTTATTTGCTTTAGTCTGTGCAGCTTCAGTTTGTACCTCCTCATGCTAGAGCACTGTTTACAATATTCTTCCACAAACTAGATTTCCGTAATAAACAGGCCTTTAAATCTTGTTCTTATCTCCTCACATTTTATGGGCATTCAAAGGCTGAGGTCAAATTTCAAGCTATGTTTTCGTGGGAGCCTGGAGTTTATTTTGCTTTTGGCAGACTTTAAAGCTAGAGCGTTCATAGGAAATAGGAATTCAGCATGCTTCCTCCGTGGAGCCTGCTTGTGTCTTTTTATTTTTTTTATTTTACACATAGCCATCTCAAAAACGTATCTCGTTCTTCAGCTGCACAAGACATTTTGCAAATGTTTTGCAAAATTCCTCTTTTTTGGTGAGTCCATTTCATTTGTGATACTGCCTTTTTAGGGACAAAGTAACAAAATTGCATTTCAGTCTCAGGTCAGCCTAACATATTCTATTCAATTCTGTTCAATTAACTTAATATGTTAGGCTAACCTGAGACTGAAATGCAGCTTTGTACTTTGTTTCTAAAACGATAGTTTCACAAATGAAATCAAATGAAATCATATGGGGATCTTGAGCAATTTACCTGTTTATGGCCCATTCATTTTCAAGCACAGGTTAAAATCTTTTCACAAGAAAGAGCAAGCCACATTGTAACACAATTTAACAATGCTTGGTTTTCACTTAGATGTGTAAGGCCTATGTTTTGTTAATGACATCTGTAGAAACCTGTTTTCGAGAGTTGGATAAGTTTAAAGACACTTTTCCTGAAAACTTTTGTGTTTATGTTTAGCTACACAATAATGATGTATTCTGCCTGCAACTGTGCCTTTTTCAGAACATATATATAACTGAATATATACAATTTCCATATTTGTCCGTGCAAGCACTACGATCATTATTTCAATAGTGCAACAGGTACTGGGGCCAAAGGGTTTACGAAACCCACTGAACACCGATTATTGCTGCATTTTACAACTAAACAAGTAGGCACAGAAGTGTGGCTCAATGGTTAGAGCGGCAGACCTCGATGCAGAGCACTGGTCCGGGACCAGGGTTCGATTCCCACCACGGCAGGGTCTCGGGATATAAATTCCTCGGACCTGATATTCTCGCCTCAGTGCCTATTCTAATCATGGGTCCCACGCTGCAACTCTGGGCAATAGCTTGCTTAGTCTCCACAACTGCCCCAACAGCGCTGGGATGCCTGGCTTCACCATGGGGGTGCCCAGGAGTGGACACTTCACACGGATAGCCAGGAAAGGTTCCTATAGCGGTATGAGTACAGCGCTGAGATACCCCTAGGGGTGATTCGGCGCTATATAAGCACATACACAATTTCAATTACCTTGCAGGCACTAGGGTCATGATTTGAATGGTACAGCAGGTACAGTGGCACAGGGGCCAAAAGCTCAAAGAAACCCACTGAACACCGCTGGATAATTCTATATTTTAATACTAAACAAGCAGTCCCAGGTGCAATTACCTTGCAGGCACTAGGACCATGATTTGAATGGTGCAGCAGGTGCAGTGGCACAGGGGTCAAAATGCCTAGGAAACCCTCTGAACACTGATCATTGCTATATTTTAACAAGCAGTTAGGAGTGTTGTTTTGGTTCTTTTGTAACCATTGCTCCCAAAGTAATACATAGCCTAAAGCATCACTGTAATAAAAGCTATAACCTATTGGACTTTTCTGTCTACCTACAACTTCTGTTACATTCAGTGTATTTATGTGGCACATTTTCAATGTTTTTGTCTGGTCCTAATGCTTCTAAGTCTGGACACACTAACACCTTGGCAAGGGCATTCTCCATTCTATAACATTAGCACGTCAGCCATTGTAAACACTATATAAATACTTATAGCTTACCATATAGTATTCCATATCAAGCATTGGTAAAGCCAATAGGCCTCCCCTATGCCAGATCTATTAGCTTTGTCAATGTTTTTTTAGCCATATTATACAGCAGCGCTTCTTCAGCGCAGCATAATGAAAATTAAGATGCGGACAACTCTGGCTGTATCATACAGCTTTCTAACATTATTTTCAGCCATAGCTAAAAACATTAGCAAAGCTCATAAATCTCACATAGGCAAGACATATTAGCTGAAACAGCTAATCGGTTTGAAGAATTCGCAGTTCTACTAAGTTGCTGCACATCATCAGTACGATTTTCTTTGCCAATTGATTTTGGTTTTCAAATAGCAACATGCTTCTACTTCACAGATAGCTATAATGTTGGTACAACTCGATATCTCTATAGGACATTTAAGTTATTTTGTTTAGCTGATTTAGAAGTCATTTGCATTCCGAAGCAAAATACAATATTTGTACTAAATCTGCCCATTTGATTTTTAGCTGGAAGAAATTTGCAAAGCTCTTTTATTATGTGGTATGGATTTGTACAGTGCTGGTATTTTACCTGGTGCTGCCTCGGCCCGTGATAATGTGCTCTTTGCCTGGCGATTGGAAATAGTCTAGGCCTGGTTGTGCTGGCTGTGTGGAGGGTCGTGCTAAATTTTTATTTAAAATATTTAGAAATCCGTCCAGGGATAACTCGGTTTTTCATGTTTAAAGTGTTTGAGGCCAGGAGTTTATTTCTTTTCTTGTTTTGTTTTTACATTTATAGAACAAGCTTCCAGAAATCATTGATTAGAAGTTGCATTGATCACCTTCAGTCACTCGCTCTGAATGTTGACTATTCTGTGAATGGTGAACTCCATGGACAATATTTTCCCTTCACAAAAACTGATAAGACTTTGGTATTGGTTCACTTGCTTTGCCATACTGACCTCCCAGCGTGGCTTTTGGCCTCCATTTTGTGTAGAGACTGTAGTGTTCAGTGCTTGTGCAGCGATGGGCTGGGGGGTCGATTGGGTGGATCTATGTGTGTTCACCTTTTACCTATTCAAATTTGGGACGGTCCTATTGGTGCAGAAGAGTGGAAGCCTATGGATTTTATTTTATTATATTTCAGGAAATATTTTGCCCATTTACAAGAAACTTCATTGACTGCGCTGCCGAGCAGCAGCTGCGGAATTGAAAACAAAGAACAACTAACAGTTCCGCCGTGGAAACCAAACATAATTTAGGGGAACGTTCTTCCACAAGTGCAAAGGGAAAATTGTTAATGGATTTTTAGATAAGGAATCAACCAGATTAAGTTAATTGTTTTTCCGGTTAAACAAATCAGGCATAGATCACCTTCACCCAGGGGCACGTAATCCGGCTTGGAAACCCATGGGAAGTGCCAAAGGACGGAGGTGTGGCGAGTAAATAATTTATAGGATTAGGAAATGGAAACTAGAAATATATGGTATTTGTGTGTGTAAGAAATGAAGATGCAGAAGAAAGGGAAAGCATAAAATAGTAGGAAAGAGAAGAGCGAGAATGCCAATGAAATCTTGGCCACGCGTGGTTTTTTCATGTAGGCTTACCATGATTTCTAGGTTTGTAGTTTACAAGTTTCTATTAATTGGAAACATTAGAGTAGGCTCACCCTAGGATCAAGTGGCTATGAAGAATAGTACAGAGCAGTAAATATATGTCTCTCTGTCTCTCTCTCTTTATATATGTATATTCCCTGAAAAAAACAAAGGTTACAGGGACATAATAGTTAGGCTCACATATCACTGATACAAAACTATAGAAATTCAGCAGCTATAGTTACGTGAGCTAACTATACATTTCATCCCTGCAATGCGTTGCTTATGACCTCGCATATTGTGTAGGTGAGTGGGTATGTGAGTGGCTGTATGGGTGAGTGAGTGGCTGTTTGAGTGGGTGCTTGTTTAAGTGAATTGGTGTGTAAGTGGCTGTATTGGAAAGTGTTTCTCGGTGTGAATGGCTGTATGGGTGAGTAAGTGGATGTGGGAGCGCTTGTATGGATATGCGTATGGGTTAGTGAGTGGCTGTGTTGAGAGGCTGTATGGGTGAGTGAGTGGGAGTGTGAATGGCTGTATAGGTGCATAAGTGGGTGTGTAAGTAGTGTAATGGGTATGTGTGTGTCTGAGTGAGTGGCTCTATAGGTGAGTGACTGGTTGTATGAGTAGCTTTATGGATGAGTGAGTGGTTGTGTGAGTGACTGAGTGAGTGGGTGTGTGAGTGTCTGTATGGGTGAGGGAGTGGTGTGTGAGTGTCTTTATAGGTGAGTGAGTGGGTTTGTGAGTGGCTCTCTGGTTGAGTGAGCAGTGGTGTGGGTACTTGTATGGGTATCTGGTTGTGTGAGTGGGTTTATGAGAGGTTGTATAGGGTGTGAATAGGTGTGAGTGGTTATGTGGATGATGTCATCAGTTATGTAATTTGAGATGTCATCAGTGATGTCACTGACCAGATGAAATATGTGAGGTCATAAGCAGTGCACTGCAGGGGGCGCAAGTTATAGTTAGCTCCTTTAACAATAACTGCTAAATTTCTCTGTTTTTGCATGAGCGATTCGGGCGGTAGTCATGTTCAAAAAATGAAAACTCCCCATAAAAATAACATGGGGAAAACGCGGTTTGGGACCCCCTTTTTATCTCGACCCCGCTTGACAGATCACCCCAAAACTTTCAACACAGCAGCTGAACCAAACAGGGGACGTTTTTCACAAATCATGTAAAGGTTCATCAATATAGATATATAGATATATCTGCTGATCCAATTTGCACAATGTCAGTACTGCTCATCATAAGCTTCTTAGTAGGTTACAAATCTCTGCTACATTCTCTGCTAGGTGGATGCCTGACTTGGCTGCTACTATCTGGGCTATGCCTGGTCTGTCGGGGAAAGACGTTTTCTCTGTTACTGCTTATGCTTTGTTCTACGTGTGTGTTTGCTGTGAGTGTGTGAAGGTTGCACTGCTCCTGAAAGACCTGAACATAAAGGGAAGTGCACACTGTTGGTGATGTGATAACTCTTTTGTATGAGCTATCTATACAGTTCATGTGAGATGTGTTTACACTTCTGCTTCCAGCACTGAACCTCTTAACTGGTAGGGGAAACTCTTCAACTCCTTTCATCCTTACTGAACATTTGCAGTTTCTGCACTGATGCAAGCTTCCCACCGAGCTTGATCTGAGTATCAATGGGATTTCCACTATATCACCCAGTGCTTTGCCTGTATCATGTGTTTGTGGGACACTTGCATTTCAGCGGATAAGCTCTAATGATATTTCTTCATTTGTTTACTGTATTTCTCTGGTACGGACCTAGCCACAAGGCAGCAGAGTGCTTTACAAATAACAGAGTGGTCGAGGAGCATAACAGAAAGAGCAGGTTTGAAAAAAGAGGATATTTCAAATTGGTCTGCGACCTTGGGGTGTACCCTGAAGCACTGGGCCTGCTCCCTCTTCTACCCAGAAAAAATAATTGGTCTCTAAGTGTCATAAGACTAATCTCCTCTTCAAACTACTGCAATAAAACAAGTTAAAGAGGCATTTCCTGCAACTGCCCAGCTGACCAGTGGCAACTGAACCTGGTTTGGAATCTGCTGTTAGCCTCTACCTTATGCCCTATGAGTTTCTAAGTGAATCCTCTGTGGTACTGGGGGGCTTTCAACGTGTACTCATGTGGTAGGTTGTGACTTAATGACCATGTCAGAGGTAAATTCTGTGACCAAACCAGTGAGACGTCATTATGGCGGGGTGCCGTGCTTCGGTGGATTGCTCAACTTGAGGCTTTTCAATACCGGTATCTCCCTCTTGGGGATGTGATGTGTGGTATAGTGATGAAGTTGTTTCAGAATCTGCAGTATGAATATCATTTACACTGCAGTCAATTTTATCGCTACCTGCAGCTCCGCCATGCTCTTACTCCATATATCAGCGACGGCTTTACCAGAGTTTAGTCCATTGGAGAGTAAGCTCCTCATAAGGGATCTTGGAGAGCACATAATAGTGAGAATCTTTCAGTCCTTACTCACGAACAGTTCGACTACATTACCTGCACTCAGAGTAGGAGGCCGATCTTGACGCATTTGATGATGATGAGTGGACTGAGGCCCTGGGTGCGCCGCTGTGTGTGGCGTTCTCAGCCGGTCTCCGGCTGATCCAGTGAAAATACCCCTATGGGGCTTACTATAAGAGGCGTCGTTTATGGTGCATTGTAGTGATCGACTCCCAAATCTGTCTACATTGCAAAGTTGATGAGGGTACTTTTTTGCATATTATGTGGAGTTGTGTGGCTCTTGATAGTTTTTGGCATGGGGTAACAGTTTGCCTGGGGGAGGTCCTTTCTTGGGACATTCCATTAGATCCCAAATTGATTCTTCTACATAGTATGGTTGGGATAAGGGAGGGGACAGAAAAATGATCACTTTTGTTTTTAGGCCATACCATAGCTAAAAGAGATATTGCTAAGTCGTGGAGGGCTGAGGCTCCCCCCTCCCTTGGGGTATGGAAGAGAGGAATGGACCACTGTATGGGGCCCGAAATTGCCCTATATTCAGCAAGGGGTTGTCCGCAGAAGCACCTCAAAATCTGGAAGAGGTGGGCTGATTATAGGGTTATCTTCCTGGCCTCGATACGTTCTGCTGACTCTCTCCTTGAAGATGTAATGCGAAGGTATGGTGTTGCGGGGAGGGGGAGACTACTATGCCAACCTAATGTTTACAATGTACTGTGTCATGTCTGATGATTTGGGGTCCTGGGTCTGGTGGGTGGGATTCACCACAATTGTCAAATAGTGTTGTTTTCTTCTTCTTTCGGATGTATACATTTAAACATCCTGTATGTACACTGTGGCCTCTGCGGCCAACATTATTTTCTGAAACTCAGTAAAATCTGGTTTTGAGAAAAAAAACTGGGACCACAATGACCCTGGCTGGAGTAGCCGACCCGCACTCCATTGCATTCTGCCCCAAATTGTGCCTAGGTCTTGTCCTACTACCACCGTCGACTTTCATTGGCATTTTGTGGGGTTTTTTCTCCATTTCTACTTAAAACCTTTAAAATTTATGTCTCCAGTTTCCCTTATTGGATTTTTGTTATGTAGACGTCATTTTATGTATTACATTTTACTGTTTTTCTAGTTTGGTTTGGGATTTTTATTGTTTTCCATTTTTACTGTTTTGGTCCTGCATACATGCTTTACACATTGCCCATATGTAAGCCTGTCTGCTCTGTGCAATGGCTACCAGAGAGTTGAGTTCCGGTTAATTTAGTGACTTTGAGTGTTCACCCTGGCTCCTTGAGCTGCGTAGTCAACCACCCGAACAGTAATAATCCAATTTCTGACATCTATGGTATGACATTTTTTTGCTTAGGAAATGTTTGTTGTGTTGATGAAAAGGCAAAGTGCTAATCAATCCACAAAGGGGCACCTGTATAGGCTTTCTTAAAGATGAATGAAAATACAAGCTGCAGCACATTTGCCTTTTGCTGCATGGTCACCCCAGGTTTGTTTGCCTTTTTTGTACCCTATTTTTGCTGGCTGTAGAACTCTGTTTAGCACTTTGTCACTGCTAAACAGTTTTAAATGCCTGTTCTTCCCCTCTAAAATATGTGCTGCACTTTGGAACTCCCTATTTGGCCTAAATAACTTCCCTAATTGTCCCTTGTGAATGGTGCTCTAAGTGCACTTAAGACACAGAAATAATATGTGGGCTGCAGTGAGTATTTACACCATCCACATATATGGCAACAACATATTTATGCCCAGCACAGCACAGTACTGTGGCTATGTTGCAGTATTGCACTGACACATGGCTGGGGAAAATGCCTTTGCCATGTAGTAAAATACTATTTTTATATATTCATAAGTCACCTCTACAATTGACTTGTTAGGCCACAGGGCATGGGGTTAATACATAAAAATAAGGCACACTACATATTGAAGTTAATGTGCTCTTATAATAAAATAAAATCCAAAAGCTATTTCACTTTGTAGACCTAGCCTAACCTTTCCCTAATAGGCCAAGGTGAGATTAAAATCTTTATTTTCCATCTTGGCTTAAGTTAGAATAAAGCTTATAAAAATGCTTCAGAGTTATTCCCTGCCTAGTTTATTTTTTTTTTATTTTTATTTGTCCTCATTGCTACCATGGTTTTAATGCCAGGCCAGATTGCGCTACACCCAGCTGTCTCAGTTCATAAGAGAACTGGCAGGGATATATAGATGAAATAGTGGGTTCACGATATCCCTCAGCTATTGCAGTTTCAATCCTGGAAGGCAAGGAACCAGGCAATTCCCTTCTTGCAAACCACCTTGGTATGGGTGGGAGCCAGTTGAGCCCGGGCTAGGACCAGGTAGAGGCTAATCACGTGGTGCAAAAGGCAAGGGGAGCACCATAATAGGGTAATCATCGGACCCGGGAAAAAAAAAAAAAAAAAAACCCGGATAATTCAGTGTACCCATGATATCAAATACCAGAAAGCTCTCTTGCTCTGATTACCAGCTCTAGCAAGGTCAATACGTGATGTACACAAAACGGATGCCTGCCATTCGCTGAAGGAAGGAGGGGACGGGTCCTTCCACTTCTTGCAGATCTCCCTTCTTGCCAACAGCACCGCATAGAACACCAAGTTTTTGGCTGCACTTTGAGCTCCTTCCAAAATCCCGAAGATCACAAGAGGTAAGTCAATGTTGACTTGAAAACCCAATGAAATGGTTAGAGAATTGCTGATAGCTGCCCAGAATGACACTAAGCTAGGGCATTCGAGAAACATGTGGGTGTCTGATGCAGCCAGAAGACCACACCTAGAACATGCTATTGAATTGCCCTCTGCAAATTTAGATAATCTGAGAGGAGAATAATATGCCCTATGCAGTGTAAACAGATGGTTCCTGCGTAGCCATGATGGCTTCACTATGCTACATAAAAGGCCGAATGATGCTGACCAGAGTTCTTGTAAATTTGGGCCAGAGATTGAAGGGCTCCACAGCAAGTCCGGCAGGTTAAAAACTCCATCCGTTTCCTCCATTAGGAGTCTATACCACTGTGAGGTCTCTTTTAACCAGGTTATTTATAAGTCGGCTATATCCTCCAAGTGGAAACTTGTTCCTTTCGAGGGCTTGAGTTTTGTAGGCCTGAGTCCAGCTATGCATTTGAAAGTATTTAAACCTTGATAGATTAGGTCCAATCTTAGCCTGAAGCTGTTCCCATGAAAGCAACTCCCCTTCAAAAAAAAGATCTCCCCAGACCTCTAGGCCAGCGTCTCTTATAGGTGCCGCTAAAATGTCTCCAAGCCAGGCGGGGTTTCCAGGTAATCCCCATAACGGAGTCCTATCGCAAAAATAACCTTGTTTTATAGATCTTGTGACGTCGGCCCACAATTTTGCCAATCCCTGTAAAACCTTCAGTTTAATTTTTTTAAAGTACTTGGGGTTGCCAAATTTGAAGAGAAAGGCCGATTGACTAACTTCTTCCCCTTCTAACATGGCTGAAAACATCAGGCCCACCCCGTAGCCTGAAGGTATTTTTAACAACATACGGGAGTGAGTTAACTGAAAGGCCCAAGCATATAATTTCAAATCCGGGGCAGCCAAGCCCCCTTTGTCCCATCGCCTCCTAAGCTTTTTCCATGAAATCCTTCCCTGTTTGTTGTTCCAAATGAAAGATGTTATGTCTGACTGCAATTTAGCTAAACTGGAATAATCAAAATATAGGGGAATGGTGCAAAACAAAAAAGAAATTTTAGGAAGAATTGACATTTTACTTAAATTGACTCTCCCAATTAAGGATAGTGGAATATGAGACCATGAATGCAATAACCTACGGCATTCTTTAGCTACTGCTGTTAAGTTAACTTGAGCAATTTTATCTAGGTCCTTCCCAATATGAAGACCCAAATACCTCATCGAGGAGCCCGCTTGTAAATCCTTAGCTTGCCCGTCATAATTCCAGACAAGCATCTCAGTTTTGGCATCATTTATTTCGTAACCGGAAACTTGGCCAAATGAATGGGCGATCCTTAAAATCATAGGGAGTGCTGTTCCAACATCCGAAGTAAGAATAAGCACGTCGTCGGCGTATAGGGCTACTTTCCTTTCCCACCCTTTATAGGAGAAGGGCTTGATACTGACCTCCTCCCTCAGTTGTTGCGCAAAGGGTTCGATGTAAAAATCAAACAGTAGGGGGGAAAGTGGGCAGCCCTGCCGTGTCCCCCTAGTGATAGTGACTGGGTCAGATAACTCTCCATTGACCAAGAGGCGTACTACTGGGCTATGATATAACAAGCCTAATGCCCTACGAAACCCAGCCCCCACGCCAAACTTAGCCAAAGCCCCCGACAGGTATACCCAATTGACTCTGTCGAAAGCTTTGGTCGCATCCAACGTGAGGGCGGCCAAAGGGAGAGTCTGGGCCGATGCTATATCTATGGCACCTATTAAGTCGTAGGTTAGCTCGAATAGTTGTCGCCCCTTAACAAAGCCCCTTTGATCAGGGTGGAGGACCAAAGGCGCAATCTCAGCCAACCTTGATGCCAAAATTGTGGTAAAGATCTTATAATCCACATTGAGAATTGAAATTGGCCTATAGGATCCACAAGCGGTCTTTGGTTTCCCTGGTTTCAGAATAAGGGTGATTGAGGCATTATCCCAAGAGGCTGGCGGGAGCTGTCCTTCCTGTAAGATTTGATTGAAAAGAACAGTGAGGAATGGGACTAGTTCTATTTCAAGGGCTCTATAGATTTCTGCCGGCAAGCCATCAGGCCCAGCCGCCTCCCCCTTTTTACTTCTTTTAATGGCAGATCTTACCTCATCCTCAGTGATGGCCTTTTCTAAGAGTTGAGATTGCTCGGCAGATAACGAAGGAAGATTGATGTCTCTCAGCCAGCCCTCAATACAATCTATCGAGATCTCCTTATCCTCCTTGTAGATCCCCTGAAAGTAATCTCTGAAGGCACCCCTGATATCCTCATCTGAGGAGAAAGTGTTGTTATCTACCGTTATTGCGGCAATGTTATTCCGAACCAGATCTGTTTTGGTCTTCCAGGCCAGAAGTTTCCCGGCGCCCTCGCTATATTCAAAATGGGCCAACTTACTGGCTTCCCATCTTTGTTGAAGTCGAAGATTTAATATCGAGCTCAAACTACCCTTCAAAGCCACTAGTTGACTACGAAGAGTAGACAGATCTGATCCGGAAGCCACATAGTTGGAGTCTATATCTTGTTGTATTTGACATATCTGAGCTTCAATAGAAGTGACTTCTTCTCTATGTAGCTTCCGACGGTATGAGACTTTCCCCATAATAACCCATCTCAAAAAAGCTTTAAACGAATCCCAAATTATTCTAGTCGTAGCTGAACCTCTATTGGAATTGAAAAAATTATGGGTTTCAGATTTAAGAGATGTGATATCCTCAAGGGATGAGAGAAGAGAGCGGTCGAAAAACCATGTGATGGAACATTTTTTAATCGGTCTAGCAAGTTCCATTACTACAGCCGCATGGTCTGACAGATGTGATGTGAGGTAACTAATAACTTTTACGGAATCTACCAGCCTCAGACTTATTAAGATGAAATCTATTCTGGACTGGTGGTGGTATTTATAGTTCCGAAAAGAAACCCCTTGTTGTAGACCCGACCTCATTCTCCAAATGTCAGCATATCCATATTGCTTCATAGCGCTTTGCAGCAGAGCCCTAGTCTTAGAAAAAACAGAGGATCAATTATTGGCCGATTTATGCAATAGGGGGTCCAGTACGACATTAAAATCACCTGCCAGGATAATGGGTTCAGGGAAGGAAAGCAAGTGTGAAAAAATAGACTCGAGAATGGAGGGGTCATCCTGATTCGGACCATAATATCCCAAGATTGTACTTTGCATACCAGACATAACAACAGACGCTATGGCCCATCTGCCACCTGGGTCGACCGCCTGTGATATCAGCCTAGCTTTAGCTCCCTTTTTAAATACAACTGAGACCCCCTCTTGTGTTAGTTGTTTGGGTAGTTGAAACTGCGAAGTCTATCCACCTATTTTTCTTAATAAGGGCAAGCATTTCAGCATGAGTTATGTGTGTCTCCTGGAGCACTATGACCTGCACATCCAAGTCCCGCAAGTATTGCAAGATTCTATTAGCTCTGGGCTTGGTGCGGAGGCCATTTACATTCCAAGAGATATATTTTACACTACCCATACTTAAAAAGAAAAAAATTAAGAAAAGCAAAAATTTCCATTTGTTGCATTAATACTTGGCTCAATATCTGCCTGTTTCCAACCATTATAGTACTACTTCGAACAATGAGGGACATTTTGAAAATTTGCACCCTCCCACCCCCCCTCCTAACCCCGTGCTTCTCCACACCCCATCCACCCCCCCCCCTAGGAAAACCCTTGTGTTATCTAACCGGCAAATGATCCGGTAGATAGCACCCCTTTGACAAGCTCCCGTCGAGGAAAAACCCCACCCACCCCCCTGGGAAAAAAAATACTCAACGGTGAAGCATTAGAAAAAAAAGGTGAAAACCCCACCCATCATACAGTAAGAAAGAAGTTGCCAAAACTACTTTAAAACAATTAACTGGAGCAAACTGGACCAAGAAAGAAAAGGAGATTTTAGTCAATATGGATAAGTAGAAGTGGCCTAAGGTAAAGAGCATACATCTATATGTTAATAGTGACACGTTATACGTTAGGCTGATCTGGAAAGAACCGCCAACGCTATCTCAAAATATACCTGATCTATTTGCGCTCTTTCCCTAACGTCATCAAAAGCTCATCGGCTGCCTGCACTGACCTAATGTGATGCATCCAATTATTATGCATAACTTTGATGGCTGCCGGGAACACGAGCTGAGCTGTTGCTCCTACCTTCCTAAAGGCATCCAGGCGCCTCCCAAACACCCATTGTTTCTCCAATGTGATTCTGGAGAGGTCATACCTAACTAGGAAAGTATACCCTATGCCAGCGAGAGACTTTTGTGTTAATGCCAGGTTGAGAATCTGCTCCTTCAACACATACGTGTGAAAATTAACCAAAATTTTACGCAGTTTTGATCTTTGGGGATTCCGCCGAAAGGGGTCCCTGTGGATTCGCTGTATGTCCATGACTAACTCCTCAACTGAGTGCTCTAAGCCCAGGGAATCCTTTAACAGAACAGAAATGAACTGCTTTATATCTGAGCCCTCAGTTCCTTCCGGAATATTGAGAATCCGTATATTTCCCCGCCTGGCGTTATTTTCTAACATCTCCAACCTCTCGCTTAGGCTTTGCTCCGCTCTAGTGAGCTTCTTTATGTCTTCCTTAACTTGCTCCATGTTAGTTGAGAGTGCTGCTGAGGTTTCTTCCAGAACTCCTGTTCTGACGGTCAAGCCCTCAATCTTATTGTCCAATGCTTCACAATAGTTCCTTATCTCCATCTGATTTGCGGAGGACTCAGAAAACCCTTTCATAATCTCCATTGTAAGCGCAGAAAACATCCCCAGCAAAGAGGCGGCTGAGATAGAGCCCTCCCCCTCAAGGATGGCTGTACTAGCCCTAGCAGTGTCACCATTCTGATACTGAACCTTAATAGTCTCTACGTCCGCCCATTCTCCACCAACTGCCTCCTCCATCTCCGATGTTACAGCCACATGATTGTCAGAAGTTGGCCCTTCCGCTATTAACAGGCTCAGTGGGGGACTCTGTTCGATGGTAGACAAACCTCCTATAACCTGCATCCCCAACACCGCTTCTTGACCTGCTCCGACTCCTTCTAAATCGTTCACCTGTGGTGTAAACTGTGGTGCATCCATCCCCCCTGCTAAAACTTCGTCTCCACCTGGTGTGCGGGCGGATAGTGATAACACATTAACAGATGGAGAAGGGAGGGCGTCCGGGACATACAAGATCCCTGCCATATTTTGATCTTCCACAAGGTTGAGTATCTGAGGGACCGCTTTGAAATAAGATCGAAGAGATGGGGTGATCTTAGAGCCCAGAGATAATACTACCTTAGGACCCTTCACTTTGGTTTTAGACTTAGACTTAGGCTTATGTTTACTTCCTCTAGCCTTCACTTCTGTATTTAGATAGGAAGAGGATTTCCTCCTAACCGATACCTCAGAGCTCTGAGCAGTAACTGCCTCCCCAACAACTTGTAGAACCACCTTACTTGGCTCATGAATATCCTGCTCCTTATCAGTGGTAGACAACAGGTCGCCAAGTTCCCCAAAAATAACCGCAGGTCCTGGCGCAGACACTGGCGGTAGCCCAGCCAGCGTTTCAATACTTTCAGTATTCTTACTGTAGTCGAGAGCTTCAGAGTCTAACCTTCCTTCCTCGGCTGTTTCCAAAGGAGGTGAGAGTGTTGGTTCCTGCGCCCCTCCTGAAGACGCTTTACCACCTACCCTACTAGCGTTTGCCACATAGGCAGGACCTCGGAATGACTGTCCAAGGCTCAGCAACTTTCTCCCCCGCCTCAGCTCCAGCGCGGCTGTCCAAAGACACAGCCTCGGCTTCCCCGGGGGCTCTTGCGGTGAAAGTGAAACAGTATGGCCAGATTCTAGCTCCCGGAGCAGCAACTTCTTGGAAAAACGCTGAAAGACTCCCGCCACTCTCAAAGGCACCGCGCTTACAG
The DNA here is from genome assembly GCF_964204655.1 of Triturus cristatus. Lineage (NCBI taxonomy): Eukaryota > Metazoa > Chordata > Amphibia > Caudata > Salamandridae > Triturus > Triturus cristatus. The sequence continues at coordinate 204,251,317 of NC_140590.1, read as the reverse complement.
CAGAGACAGTTGGGGAAAAAAATACACGGCATTCTCCAACCTCCGAAGAAAAACACACGGACAGAGGCAACAGGCATCCGGTGGTGAAACGCGGTAATGCATCTTCAACGTAAATTAAAGGGATAACCGCCGATAATCTACCAAAACAACAACCGAAGCAAAATGCATTTTACATGCTTCAAAGTAAAAGTTTGTATTCCTCTGCCACCTCCAGGACATATCTTGCTGTTCCGGTCATCAGGAGTTCAGTCGCTGTTTATGGCATGATACAATAATAGAATGGGGTTGACCCCGACGGGAGCTCACGTCGGAGCACCACGGCAGCCTAGCTAACTGCCGCCATGTTTCCCTGACCGTAGTTGCCAATTTCCTGCCTAGTTTCTTAAATAAGACATAAGGGCGACATACGATTTTTGATAACTTAAGCAGAAAAGCAACTTTATAAAATTTTTATTTAGGCTGCCCTAGCCAGGATTGGCTTAAAACCGGTTTTGCCGCCCATCACACCTCAGACCTGGAATATGATCCTTGGCTAGGAGAGGTCAGGCCTCCGACGCAAAGGACAATGGCTTACCTCTAGTCCCAGAACAGGTGAATGGGTGTTAAACTGCTGACCATTTAGTAGGGATTAGCTGGGTTGAAGTGTACATGAGCAGCTGGCAGAACAACTATAGCTTCAGCATTACCTATTTTGACTTGTAGATGCCAAGGTGGGATTATTCTGGAAAACCAGTTTTAACCCTGCCAGGTGGAAGAGTGGCTAAGAAGTGGAAGACATGCCTGCCTGGTGGCAACTGGCTCACACTGTCTTAAAACATGAGCTCCTGAGAAATTTTACAAGAAAAAGTAGGTGCTGGAAAAGGAGGTGGGAGTCTGCAAGAAAATTGTTAGGATTAGGCAGCAAAATCCCTCCAATCAGTGACTAGTTCTTAGGATAAATCTGGCATCTCCTTTTCACCGCCTCCTCAGAACATTTCTGGATCTGGGAAGACTCCATATGAAGAAGAAGGCTCTGCTGGAAGAAGAATCCTGGCTTCTGATTCTTAGCCCAGCTGGAAGAAGACTTACACCAGGCCTCAAGGACTAACCGATCTCAGAATCCTGCTGGGATCATGGACTGGAACAGCTCTCCACAGGTCAAGTGGTTGGCCTCCTGTTTTACTGCTTCAAGGACTTAAAAGCAGAAGTTAATTTAGATGGGCGGACACGCAGTTGATTTTCATCACCAGGAAAAACCTGATGTTAATGAGCATTGAAAAGTACTCAATGTCCCCCTCGAAATGGGAGTAGACTCACATGGCGGGGGGCATTGTGTTTTTTTTATTTTCAAAAAGAAAATCCTGCTTTGGGATTTTTGTTTTGAAAATCAATCAATCAATCACGAAATTTGTAGAGCGCGCTACTCACCCGAGCGGGTCTCAAGGCGCTGGGGGGGGGGTGCTGCTACTGCTCGAAGAGCCAGGTCTTGAGGTGCTTCCTGAAGGAGTGGTGGTCCTGGGTCAGTCGTAGGTGGGTGGGGAGGGAGTTCCACGTCTTGGCGGCCAGGTAGGAGAAGGATCTTCCTCCGGTGGTGGCTCTGCGAATCCGTGGGACGGTGGCGAGGGCGAGGCTGGCGGAGCGGAGCTGGCGGGCCGGCGAGTAGAAAGTAAGGCGGTTGTTGAGGTATTCGGGGCCTCTGTCGTGGAGAGCTTTGTGTGCGTGGGTGAGGAGCCTGAACATGATCCTCTTGCTGACGGGGAGCCAGTGCAGGTCTCTCAGGTGGGCGGGGATGTGGGAGTGACGAGGGATGTCCAGGATGAGTCGTGCAGATGTGTTCTGTATGTGCTGGAGTCTTTTCTGTAGTTTGGCTGTGGTTCCAGCATAGAGAGCGTTCCCGTAGTCCATGCGGCAGTGTCACATTGACGGAGCCATCCAGCAAACTTACAATGCATTGCCAGGAGCCAGCTTGATGGCGGCTCCTGTCAATGCTAGAAATGTCTGCTGGGCCAGCAGAAAATATCAATCAGGCCCTGAGTCTGAAGGCAAAACCTCTAACTGGGGCCCCCTGCTGGGGGTAGCCAACTTCTGCTTCATCGCAGTTGGATTGCATCTGGGTCTTGGGATTCCAAAAATCTATATCCCCTTATCCTATTTTGATACTCGTGTTGTCTTTTTGTTGATTACAATTTTCTCGAGCAGGAGAGGGGTGATTCAAGATCTGGTGCACCTGGGTAGGGAGGTCCTGTTCTGGATGGTGTCAGGGGGAGCCTGGGGTTGGTATCTGATGTCCATGTGCTTTCTCTAGAAATCTGTGCGTCTTTCTCGGTCAGAGATGAACAGTTTTTGTTTGGCTTTTTAGGGCTGAGGCTTTCGTTGGCTGTCACATGGCCTGTTGGTGGTCGTGGCCCTAGGCAGCAGAAGAGAGCTGTATAGGGAGAGCTGGCCAAGAGCTGTACAATCGAGAGTTGAGAGTACCATGCAGTAACGCTGGTGCTACATGTGTTAGATGATGTGGAAGGTGTGCTGTGTGCACCGGAGGGGGCAAAAAAGCACCTTATAACCCGTGCCTAAAGTGAAAGGAAGCTTTATTGATATGTGGCCCACTCACGCCTCATTCGTTATCTAGTAGAGCCAACACTTAATACCTGGGAGGTGGGTGCACCAAACCCCTATTATCCCCACAAATAACTCCTAGAGCCATGCCCACGAGCACGCATTGATGCTATAGTGTAAATGAGACACGTGCATGCCTCCTATTGCTCACCAAGGCTTGCACGCACAGTTGAATCGTTTTTGAATAGCCAGTTTAATCACACATTTCCGAAAATCTGTTTAGCACCACAACCTTCTCTGACTCTGCTAAGCCATTTAACGACTTCCTGGAAAAATATAGCGCTTTCTGGAGAGATTAGCCACTATTTTATTTTATGTCAGGCAGCACCAGGGCGTTTGCTGGCACAGCGAGCTTGTGTACGTAAAACAAAGTAAGGAAAGAAAAGTTGAGCGTTTTAGTTATCAGTACCTTATATGTCCATGAGAGGGCAGAATCAGTTCACAAATTACAATCACACAGACCCTGCCTGTGGGACGCATCACATGCCTTGTAAGAAGGAGTCTTTATTGAGACATGAGGCACACCCCTACAGTGGAGGTACATTTCAACCTATGGGCTGTGAATTTCTGTGAGGTGTGCGGGTCTCAGGAGCCCGCATCATTTGACGTTGCGTCTCTGGACAGCAATAAGCCGGGTCCTAAAAGACGAGCGTGTTGTAAAGTAGTCCCTGTAGGGCCTTCTTAAAGCTCTGATTCAGGATGGTAAGTCAAAGGAGGGCTGGATGTCGGCACCACTACTCAGGGGTGGTAGACCTCAAATGTGCCTTGCCCCTCTTCTTCCAGGCGCTGAAGATGTTGCTGGGCTTTTGCGCAACGCCACGCTGGATGGAGGCTGGAAGACACCATGGGCCATATTATCAACGGGTAGCGGTAAATATCGCAAATCGCACTTACCGCAAATTTGAATATCGCTGTCTATCGCTGGTTTATATCACCGTGTTAGCGGCATATTAACAACGCTCTGCTAACAGGCCATGTACAACCCAGTGATAGACGGCGATAATCCTCATTAGCGTGTGAAATACAGCGATGATTTCACACACTAATGAAAAGCTTGATAATAGGGGAGTGTGGACGTAACCAGACGATCCACCCCCCATGCAAATCATGCCTAAGTCAACTTTCAAGCAGGCGTAAGAATCCGGCGATAACCACAGTTTGCACGGCCTTCTTAATCGCTATGCGGTTCCTGGGCCGCGTTGTAAATACTGTGATGTCGTGTTAGCGACATCTGTCATGTTGTTTCTTGGAAGGAACGCCTACTTTGCATCTAATTAGCGATGTACATCGCTAAGATGCAAAGCGTCACGGAAACGGCAGCTAACATGCGCTAATGCATGTTAGCGCCGCTTTGATGATTGTGCGATAAAAAAATCGCTGCTTTTTCGGCGCTATGTGCCGAAAAAGCGGCGTTACGTCCCTTGATAATATGCCCCCGTGTCTCTGTTGGAGAGGCCAACAAAGTTGTAGAAAACAAATGTAACCACAGGGCGGGGAGAGTGTGCTCAGGGCGCAGCCACCACTCGGCTCACATACTCTGCTGGTTGATGCTCGGTCTCAGCGAGGGGCAGAGGGGGCTTCTTAGCCCAAGGACTCGTGAGCAAGAGTGGGGGGTTCCTGTGCAGGAGGGCCAGTGGCAGCTGAGTATCAAGTCAATCCTAGTCTTGGACGCACTCTGATCTCCATTCTGGGAGCATCTTTACATGGCCCATGCAGGTCTGTGCTGATGGAGTGTAGCTGGAAACTTGAGTGGGCTCCAGGTCATAGTCACAGTCCTTGGAAGCGGAAGGCCAGGCCCCTCTCAATGAGTTCTGCTTCATCCAGTGCTTTAAATGTACTTTCCGGTACTGAGTATCAGCACTTTGTTTATTTTGAGAGGGCACTTTTCAAGAGTGACGTAATGCTTTTAATTGGAGAGTACCGGCACTTCTATTTTTCCATTTCAAGCACTGTATTCATCATATTTAAATCATCTGACTTGTTGCTTTAGAGAAGGCTTTTACTCCTCAATGAGGGGTAGTTCTTAGAGCAGGCCTGTCTTACTCTGAGGATGAATCACAGAGATGGCCCCACGCTAACAACACACAGAGGAATAGCACTGTGGGAATCCTTGTGTATCGGAGGGAAGACGTAAGGGTGGGCTCCCACTGACATTTCTGTGGGCCAGTACCAGATTAAACCTTGTGGAGGCCCCTAGGCAGTCGAAATGTCAACACCCCTCCCCCCCGCCCTCGCAAATTGTCTCCTAATACCCAATGCCCCGGATTTTTTTACAAACTGACAGCTGCCAGAAGATGAGCTTTTAAGAGACAAACTGTTTTGAGAATCTGATGTCTCTGCTTTATGTACTTTAAGTTGTATTTTGATCCGTTGTTACGGGCCCAAAAAAGGAGTGGGACTCATAGGGCGGTGCCTACTTTGCCTGTTGGGTAATGTGGGCTTGGACATTTTTACACACACAGTTTGCAGAAAAGGTGATTGTAATCCACAGTGGGTAAACCTAATGACATCTGTATGGGAGGTATCCACCATCCTCTCTCCGTCCATCTGTGCCTCATGTTCGAGATCAGAGATGATTTGGAATATTACACAACAGGTGTCCCTGCCAGTAGATAGCCTCTGTTCACTCTTCTTAAGGTACATGGATGACAGCAGCCCTCACTTCTGAGCCCAGCTGCTGCACCCCAGAAGTATACACTAAATAAATACTGCCAGGGAACTGTCTGGCGTCTCCAGTGTCCCAGGGTACCACAAACCTGACCCGCGTTAGCACCAGAATATTAATTTAGAAGGATCCTTGGATTAATCCTACCTTAATATGAGCCAAAAAGGAAATATATTAGGGTACTGCAGCGACAATAGGAAGATGGGGTGTGAGATGTCTTTGTAAAACGATGGCCTGGAAGGGTATACATTGGGCGTTTGGTGAATAGTTCAAACACTGCAGTCATCTGTAGGCACTGGCGTTTTTTCAATGGTAAAGGGGAAATATTTGACTACCGGGGCTAAAGCCCTGAACCTGGATACATGTCTCCTGAAGTGGGGATATTTAGTTTATTTTTTTATTTTTATGTAGCTCAAACTAGACCCAAAGGCATCAGCGCACTTTATATGAGCACCAGATTATATTACACATGGTCACGTTTTTAAAAATAATTCTAAGCAGAGGGACATTAGGTGATTTGCCCAGAATCAAAAGATGTTGAACCGATGCCGGAACTTGAACCAGGTTCACCTGTTCCATAGTTAGCAGCTCTGGCTGTTAGATCACACCTCCTGTCTAGGCCATCTCGATCACGCTCAAGCTCATAAGCCACACTCACATCACTCCACACCTCAAAGATCTCCACTGGATCCCAAACCACAAGCAAACACTCTTCAAACTCCTCATGGACACATACAAAGTCTTGCAAAACACTGGCCCCACATACCTCAACAACAGTATAAACTGGCACACAAACCTTCCAGACAACTCCACCCCCCGGGGAAAACGACTGTTACAACGCTGTCAAAACACCGCAATACATTTGCATCGCTGTTTTTACAACGCAAGTCGTTACAACGACTTGCGCTGAATGGCGCTCTAGACTAAGGAACAGTGTGATTTACTATTCCAAGACCTTTTCTACTGTTACGTAGGCTGGAGTTGGAATAGTAAATCACACTATTCCTAAGTCCAGCGCCCTCCAGTGCAAGTCGCTGTAACGACTTGCGTTGTATAAACAGTGATGTAATGTACCGCGAGCTAAATGATCGCGTTGTATCATCATACATCCCCCATCCCCCATCCGGACTCCTACTCGCACACATACCCCACCCACATACGCAGAACCAGATCCAGCCGCTGAGCCTTCGTGTACCTCACTCCTAAAGGTTGGAACGACCGGCACATCGGAGCCTCCGCCTCAGTCCGTGCAATCACCAAGAAACTGCAGACCTGGCTCTTCACCGAGCCCCGACCCTGGCTCGGCCCATACAGCTCCTGTTTCCGTGCCGGATACCCTTCTGAGTGCACTGTACAAATATATGTGATATAGCATAACACACAGACAATGACCAAGAGCCCGCAGTTGAGGTATGACTGAAGGATCTAATGGTTCAGTGAGACCTGTCAAAGAAAACTGAAAATACGGTGGGCAATGATAATAGAATCTGTAGCAGAATTGTGTTAATTGTAAGGTAAGGTGTACTGGATGGTGTTCCCACCCCTCCCTCACCCTCCCAAGCCCCTCCCGTGTTGCACTTACCTAGCTCTTCCAGTCTTCTCTGTCTCACGCCCCCTTTTCTGGAATTCCTCTTATCAATCAGTTCTCTCATAAGATGGAATGAGTGTTTTACAGAGTGAGTCTCTTTATGTACTGTCATCTTTCTGATATTTCCCTCTCTGTATAGAGCAGCGATGGTTTAACAATGAAGACTTGTTCTTTGTGTATGTTGTGTTCTTTTTTTATCGGTCTAGACTTGTCAGAGTGCCCTATTATAAAACTCTGCGTGTAAAATGTCCTCACTAAAAATAACCGGTAAGGCGGAAGTGCGTGGGCAAATGAAAGGCTCTCCGAGCTGCTGGCCCTGGGATGCTCGCGAGGACTTTATCAGGAGGGGAGGGGGGGAGTCAGAAGGGAGGGGGGAGTCAAGAAAAGACAGGGTGGGAGTGTTTGATAGACCGGAAGCAGCGCGCTCCCGTTATCACGCCTCCTTCACTCCCCACTTAAAGTTGTTACACTTTCTTTCCAAGGCAGGATTCCGCGTACGGTTGTGTTCCTGTGAAGGGCTTACGGCTGACATATATCTCTGGAAGGAAGGCTTCCAGTAACGGGATGTGTGCGCTTAATTTTAACTTCATGAAAAGTGGCAACGGGCCACCAGCCGTTCTCGACTTTAATGTTGTCACTGAGTGTAGCTGTCACTCACTCTGGCTACAGCAGCCGGACCACTGAAATGTCTATAAGATCGTTAGCAGTCAGTGGTTCTTAACCTATGGTCCGGGGACCACTGCTCAGAATATTACATAGTATTAACCGAGTAATAAAGTAAATATAAATAAAGGAGCAAAATGTAAACATGAAACATTTAAGACGAACTGTAAATGTCTAGGAATTTGAATTTGGAGGCAGCTAGTATCTTATAATCTTCAGATTGATTTTTGGGAGCTATGCAAGGGCTTCAAACAGAATATAGTATGGCTGATGAGGGACCTCAATTGAATTTAGAAAAGCTCCAACCTTCGCATTTATATTTCTTTATTTTATATATTTGTTTGTGAATATTTCATAATTTGTGTATTTTTTTCAATTATTGCTTGTTTCTGTATTTTTAGTGTTTTGTATTTCAAATCATCAAAAATGCTTAGGCTGGGGGGCCCCGGCTACCAGTATTGACTTATTAGGGGTCCCCGGATTCCAAAGGAAGATTCAGTGGGGGTCCCCAGGTTCCAGTAATGATTAAGTGGGGGTCCACGGAAATGAAAAGGTGTGTGTGTTAATATTTTCCTGGTCTTTGATGGAAACCCAGCCTCCAAACCCACACGGACGTTTTCTTTCTTTGGCTGACCCATGGAACGGTTAAGCAAATGATGGAAGGAGGTGGGAATCTGAGTTAAATGGCTGACGGTGCTTGGACCGGCTGGGTACGGTGACAATCTTGGTATATTGTAACCCTACTTGCCATAATAGTGATTTTAGGATATTGTCAGAACAATTGGCATGCTATGGAACTCCTTGATACTATGGTGGTCCTGGCATATTGTGAGCACCCTCTGGATATTGTGTGCGTCCTTGGAATTAAGGTGGCCACCCAGACATATTGGTGGTTATCATTTACATAACTGTAACCTCCACCCAGTATCAGCCCAGTTGTTTGTGGCCATTGGTGGTTTAAAAGAGGCCTTTCCCAGGCATAATGGTTATTTATTTATTTGCTTTCAATAGTACTTACTTGTAACATGAACCCATTTCATTGTGGTCATGACACAGAAGGTGACATGTTCCTCAGTAGATCAGATGCTTTCAGGACAGATGAAGTCATTTCTAACAACATCAGGATCTCGTGTGGAAATCCACATTTCAAGCGGAAGCCTCTTTGAAGAGGTTTAGTTTTGGTTTGTCCAGAATGAAGTCAACACTTTTTAGCTTCAGTGGTCTATGAGCAGCCATTCCAGAGTGAGCGACCAGCACCCTGAGCCACCTATCTCTACGCGACTTGCCAACTTATCAGCGTTCATTTTGTGTGTAGTTCAGGAAAGAAGCCCTCCTGGCCATTGAAAGTGGAGCAGAGACCTTTTAACGTCATTCTTTGTACCACCAGTAGACAGTAGATGGTTATATTAGTCGAGTTCTTTAGATTGAAAAAGAGATTGTCCACCTGGTTTTGAAGTTGCTGTAATTCGGCACTCTCTTCCTTTGGCCCCCTGGCATAGACTGTGTTGCAGTAATCAGATCTCAGCATCATATAAGCCCTACTAAGTTTAATGAGGTGGGGTAATTGAAGCAGTGAGAGGTTCCATCAGTTATAGGAGGTGGAAATTTGTATTTTGTCCACTTCTATGATTTGGTGGCAAAAGGATAATTTAGCACTGAACCACAATCCAAGGTTTTTCAGGACCTATGCACGACTTGAAGGGTTCCTAGTTTCTCCAGCCTGTTGAATGGTAAACTGTAAACTAGAGTTTCTTCATTTCTGAGGATTTCAGGATTTCCCTGATTGAGGCAAAGATAACTCTTTTTCAGCCACACTATACCTGCTTCAGACAGTCCGTGCTTTTTAGGTCGTCAATCAAACAGAATTTATAAAGCACAATAATTACCCGTAAGGGTATCTAGGCACTTTGTCACAACCTTTGTGGGTGCCCAGCGGATGCGTACTTGTATGTCATCGGATTACATTTGAAACTGAATGTTCTTTCCGGTCTCAACTCTGATTGCGTATTATGTGAAATATTGTTTGAGTCTACAAATTCTTGAAATTTACATGTTCCCTAACCCTCCAACCTTTTGTTAATGAAGGGTAGGTCTGAGAATAGGTCAGTGTGATGGGCACAGACCTTGTTGGAGTGAGGTACTTAGGGCAAGATTGACATAGCTTTTTTATGGTCCCAAACGCCATCACAAAAATGCATTTTCAATCGCTTCTCGGCCTTTTGGCTAAGATCAAGTGTAGTATCTGTTCTTATCAGTTTAAAAATACATTTTCATATGTACAAACATCAAATTGCAATTCTGTAACACATTGAATCGCAACTTGGGTTTGTGACCAAATACCGATTCAGTGTTTCAGATCTTCTGAATTATATTCCAAAAAAAAAGAAAATTACAATTTTACATTGGCGACCTATGATGTTTTTTAACCTCTTCAATGCCCGTGACGAGCTGGTCTCGTCATGGGCCGCGGTTGCGCTGTGCCCATGACGAGACCAGCTCGTCATAAACCCCGCCCGCTAATACAACGGCCGGCACAGGGCGGGGAAAGGAGCGGGCACTGAAGGGGTTAACACATAGGCACCTGTAAATTCCTTGAATATATTAAAATAACTGCCTCCAGTGATTTCGGCCTGATTGAATTAGTTTGGAAAATCTGCCTTCTCTGCCTCCTACAATGCTCTGTGGTACTTTTTGTGTAGATGCCACATGCATGAATACCATATTCTAGGCCCACTACCACCTAACCCTTTCTCCACTGCCATTCCAGTTTCCAGTAGTCTTATCATATTGACCAGATCTGTGTTCATCAATCTATTTACAGCCACCTGTGCTGATTTACATTTGTTTAACGTGGAAAAGAGCTACAACATTGGCAGATATGGTTAGTTTGTGGTGAAAATAGTCAAGGATGACATTTGGGTTATTACTGGATCGGTATCAAGGAAGTGGATACTTCTTTGGGTCTGGGCGATGAGACATGCTTTTGGAAGTTGTGTTTGCTGGGCTTAAACGTGTGGGTGAGATTTGGTCTTGAGTGGTTGGATTCAGATTTTTTTAACAATTCCTTATTTTGTAATGGCCTTTTGGGATGGTACATCCCAAAAGGCTTTTACCCATTCGCAAACGGTTTGCGAACAGGAAAAACGCTTCATACATCTGGCCCAAAATGTGCATATTTAGGAGAATAGAAAGCTGATGTTTCAGAAGAAAAATATTTAATTTTCATAATGTACTTGAAATCTTTATTTGAATAATAATAATAGTTCATGCTAAGTTGGCATTATATATTGGTGATGTGATTTCTTTGGTGCACAAGGGCACTGACTACTTTTAGCTGTTTCTCATGAATTGCTTGAAATCATTTCATCATCTATATTGATAAATCCTTTATTGAGTCTATCAAGGGCTTAGCAGGTAAGTTTGGTATAACCTATGAGACATGCATCCAGTCTGAATATGAAATGTGAGCAGAAACTACAGCATCTGAACCTGTGACATCTGAGGGATAGCTCTTCCTGGACTGAGAATGTGAGATCAGTAAGGGTTTCTAATTCTGTTTCTTATGAGTAGGTTCTCAATATATATATATATATTACAAGACCATAGGTTATCCATGTAGTTTAATTAACCTAGCGGTTTGAAAGAGAAAAAAATCCTATCATTTTACAGGATATATATATATATATATATATATATATATATATATATATATATATATATATATATTAAATATAGGTTTTGTTTTTTATCAAATCGCTAGGTTAATTAAACTACATGGCTAACCTATGGTCTTGTAATTTATTTTGGGCCCAACTATGAGGCGCCCCGAGCAACTCCAAGTTTTCCGGTGTCAGGTTTTCAGGCCCTGAATTATCCTGTCGTCAAGCTCCGGCCCTGATAATCACTGGACCCAGCACCATCTGCACTCCTATCAGGGTTGCAGGCAGCTGCTTTGCCCGGCCCCAGCCCGCCTGCATCCTTCCTTCAGCATGGGAGGAGCAGAAAAACCTACCCCAGCGAAAGGAGATATAATCCTTCCCTCTATGGAAGCCCTTAGAGGCCAAATTTGTACTGAATATGTTTTTAAAATATTTGTATGAAGGGTGACTCTTCCACCTCCATTTAGATTTGTGCTGCGTTATTTCCCCAAGAAAGTAGTTGGATATCTCATAAGTGGACCGTATATTGGCATATTGCTTCAGGATAACCATTTATACTAGGATAGCTGTACAAACCTGCAAATAAAAGTGATCAGTGAAGACATTCTGAACTGACTAGGTAGCTTTTAGGCAATGTTTTTTTCTTTTAATTCACTATCCTTTTTTTATGTTGTTTAATAATGTTTTTGTGTTTGAACTATGTCTTGAGGTTACAGTAATTCAAAGCCAATATTTCCTTTGTAATGGTATAAACTTTATTTCCCTGTGATCTGCACCGAAACTGAAAAGGATTTCTGTACCTGTCCACCTGTCTGCTGGAGAAGAACCTATTCTGTTTTATCACACTTATATGCAATAGTTATTGTTTTAGTACAAAATATTCATTGCAAGCATATGCCCACCAGTTTTAGTTTCCAGGCATGCTTTCTGTTTTTCTTCATTTTTTTGGCATGTGCTTCCAATACATTTTTTTAATTGAAATGCAGCCATTGGACCAGCTATCCAGGGCCAGGTGTATTAGTTTTGCCAATGCATTTTCACTGAAATATTACTACATGCCCCAGTACATTGACAGGGGTCAGACAGTATGAGATCTGAGCCTTAATAGGTCCAGATATAAGTGACACTAAAACAGGGCCAGGAGGCAACCTATGCTCTGACAAAGTATTGGCCCTGTGCCCCAGCGAAGTGCTGGGACCTGTACGCATAGATGTGCTGGTTGATTGTATGACGGAACAACGCAGGGAAATACTCTGCATGCCTTTACCACATATTTTCACCCCACATTTTTTAGATTGCATATGCTTTTACAACGTATGCATTTACCACACATTGTTTGTATATATATTTATGTATATAAACAGTGTATTTGTGGGGGGGGGGAACCCCCCCCCACACCCTCGAACTTACCTTAAATGCATGGTTAAGGCATATGTTGTAAAAGCTCTGTAAACGTGTGGTAAAAAATGCGTGGTGAATGTACAACGTGGTAAATACCTGGTTGCAAAGGCTGTTTCCCGTGCTGGGTCTATGTCCCACCAGAGCAGCCTCTCTGTGAGTGGGGGAGGAGTGGGCACAGTCATTATGATGCTTCCATGGCTGCAGTATGTAGGATGGATAAGTTAATGCTGAAGATTAGACTCGGATCACCGCCTGGGGCAGACTTCTATTTTCGGCTCCTCTGAGACGCCAAGGGGGTATTTCCGTCTTGCTCTGATATCTCAATGATCCTTTGACAAGAATGTCAGAAATCTGCCTGGACTGCTTCTAACACGTGGTCAGAGGCAGTCATATCAAGGAAGAGAGAAGGCGGGCTTCTGGGGTGGGAGAGATAAGAGAGGTATGTGCGACCAAGAGAGTGTTCCACAACCATATAGAGGAACGATGCCGAAGGCCAAGTTCCTTTATAAGGTTATGGAACTTGCAGGTGACTTGCAATATCCTTATCATGCACAGCAGGGGTACTTTATCCCATATAGTACATGGTCACACCATCACCTTTCCCACAAACCACTTAAAACTTTAGTACGTAGCTCTTTCATATGAAAGAGAGAGCATGTTTGCAAACATGAAGAATAAAAATAGATGAAGGACTAGGAGAGATGTGTGAAAAAGGTGCAACAAAGAATTACACAGTGGAGGATCTGTCAGAGTGTTGTTGGCCTGGTGAGATATGAGGGGTTGTTGTGAGAATTAGAGAGAAGGAAAGGGGTTCATCAGAGAGTGAGAGGAGCTTACATGATGATGCCAACTTGTGAACTAAGAAACAGGCAGTGTGTGAAAAGAGTGCATTAAAGCGTGTAGGTCCCTGCAAGTTGTGTCAATCCCGGGAGATGAGTTAGAAAGGTGTTAGAGATGGTCAGCGAGAGCGCTGCTGGTCAGGAGAGATGGGGAGGTTGATAGAGGAATGAGAACGACTGAGTATCAGGGGTTCACGAGAGGTGCAGAGAGGGGATTCACCCCAGGGAGCTCAGCGTGTGCACTGGGGGGCATGGGTTGGCAATGTGTTTGATAGACAGAGTCAGAGAGTGGCAGACACTCTCTTGCAGGATCTGAGAAGTTGCGACAAAGCTCTGTGGAGATAGGGTAAGAGAGAGGTGTCATCAGCGAGAATATTGACTAGGGGACGAGAATGGGAGATGAACGAAAATATCAGAGAACTGCTGGTCTGGCGGAAAGATGGATGCCATCTGGAAGAGACGAGGAAAGGAAATGTGGGGCAATGAAGAGAATTGTCATCAGTGAAGGCCCTCGACTGGGAGATATAAAAGAGACGCAGAGAAGACAGGGCAGAACCCTTACAGATGTGGGTACCCGTGGGATGAGAGAGGAATATTGGTGAAATAGAGACTTAGAGAAGAGAGATGTGAAATAGAGCAAGTCAAAGAGAGGAAGGTCAGGCAGGAGAGACAGGAAGGGGGATGTGGAACTGGAGAGGATAAAAACTGTAGAAACAATCTCAAACTAGGGATCCAGAAACGGAAGTAAATAAAGTCATTTACCAATGACAATGAAACGGATTTTTCTCACCCTGCCCCCTCAGTTTCATTGATAAAGAGTGAATGTAGCATCAGACAGTATCAAATGGCTGAGCCTTCCACTGAGGCAATAGAATGAGGTCGCTGTGCTACCCTTGCTGTGGGAACCCAGACAGCGTCTAATGTGATGGAATGGAATGCAGTGAGGAGGAGGAGTCTGGAGAGAGATGGAATACGTCTAACACGCTGAAGAATGAACCTGAACTTCCTAGAAATGCAGGCTACGTCTGCCTTTCTAAATACGAAAAGAACACATTATACCAACTCTCTTGGACTCCTTTGTGAAATGTTCGGAGAATAAAAAAAGCCGCTCTGTGTGACCAACTCCCTTCTTCGCCGTTTCTCATTGGGGAGTGTTCTCGCTGCTGCTTCCCTTGTTTTGCAGACCTCAACCCGTCATCCGCTCAGTGGGGTGACGATAAAGGCTCTCTCTGGCCCTTCACTCCGCCCCACCGCAGCCGACACCTGCTCACAAGAGATCGGAGACACTTTGTACCTAATACAAAACCAGCCACATTGCACCAGGGAAGGCATTTTTGTTTTCGAGCCAGAGGCGTAGCTAGAGCTTGTGGCGCCCGGGGCTATCCCTCAGATTGCCGCCCCTGGAGAGGGGGGGGGATGCTGGGGAAAAAGGACGGCAAGCACTTGAAAGAGGTCCGAGAGACACATAGTATTGCCGCTAATAGTTACCTCGATCATGCAAATTACATGCACATACATGACGCGGTCCAAGGCTACACAGTTGAATAGACCGGTGACTGGCAGTACAAAAGAGAACACACAGACTGCATGATCCATCTGGGGACTCAGAAAAACCGCATGTGCCATCCTTCAGAGAGCTGCGTAAACAATTACCTGGTAATCCCCTCAGCACAATGCAAACATGCACATACATTACACTGTTCAGGGATCCATCATCTACAGCTGACATTAAATGACCATCCATCATGGTCCCCCCATTAAAGCAGTGGGGACCTGCACAAACGTAATGTGGTCTGGGGACCCAAAACCAACGTAACAGTGTCAAAGCCTGTGATTCTTTGTCTTTCAAAAACAGCAAATTAATTATTCACAGGGAATGACTCACTGTGTGCCCTTAGAACTAAACGCAGCACAAAGGGGTCAGTCAGCTGCACCTTGCCAACACAGACCAGATACAAAGCCCACTCTGGTGGCCCAAAGGCAACAACCAGGGGTCGCCCCCTGTCATTACTTCTAAGCACTAGCAACCAACTCCTGGGAATGAAAAAAAACGTGTGCTCCTGGGACCCAAAAACAGCTTTTAATAGTGCATCTCTCCTTCATAGCAGCCTCAGAACACACATGGTGCACAGCCTGCCCGGGGGCCCAAAGCTAAAAAACAGTGAGGGGCGACACATTATCATCACAATCCTCAACACAGCTGTAGGGGCCATGGGAGCATGTTCACCTCTATCCAAGGCCCAGGACAAACTGCTCCAGCACTGCGGCACTTCTTGAATATTCAGAAGAAACCAGAAACATTACATATTTCTGCAATTTTGTTTTCACATTACTTTCATGGTAACCAACAGTGTTAAAAGTCTACAAGAACAGTAAAATGAAAATAATGTGTCAAGTATGGAACGGCAAGGCTTGCACACGTCCCAGCTTGTCATTCTTTCATACACCTTGACTTCTATGACCAAAAGAAATTGTCAGAGCCACCGGTCGACTAACTCCTTGCCTTGGATAAAAATACACTCCAAAATCCAAAAGGTTGTGTGAATTAATTTTGCATTAACTAATGCTCAGGATGATGTATAGATAGCCATTTGGTTCCTACTCAGGGTTTTAGCCTGTCTGTTACATTAGTAGATGTGCCAGTAAAAGTCTAGGTAAGTTTCTACTTGTGTATCGCCAGGACTCGGACTGAAACAACCATGCAGCCACTGAAAGACACCAACCAGGGCACAATTCCGGGGTGCACAGCGTCCACCCATTATTTTCACAGGGTGAACGCCGTCCACCCTGCCAAGGATTTGGCCCCACAGAAATATGCTGAACTTGTCCATGTGTCATTTTCAGACTCCTAGACACGTTCAGCAGCACCTGCACATTGTCTGCTTTTCATTCCCAGCAGCAACGTGCAGGCAGCGAGGTTTTTTTTTTCATATTTATCTCCAGCTGGACCAACGATAAAGGGCAAGTTAAGGGGCCTTTAGGCCTCCTTTTGATTGAGTGGTCTGGAACTTCACATTTAAATGTAAATACAATGGAGGGAAACAAAAGCACACAGCTGGTTATCTCTTCACAGGTACTTAAGAGAGGCATGCTTTTGACTTTGTTAGGCCCCTTTATGTAAGTGCATGAACTGTAAGTATCTCAGATGTGTTGGTCGGTCCCAGTATTTACACACAATTTAAATAGCACTATTTTACTTTCTTTTATAATGCTACACATCCCTATGCAGTGTCAGAGCGATTTACATAACATACAGATTGAAAAAAAATCATGCAAGCGTGTAAATCAGTGTACAAGATGTGTTGCATGAGTCAGTGAGGGTTAAAAGTTGTAGCAGTCACATATCCTAAATAGCTCACTGTACTATATTAAAAGGCTTACTATGTATGAACTGCAAGTAACAAAAGGATCGGTGTTCAAAGCAGTAACCTTACCGAGCTACATTAAAAAAAAATCTGTCATCTGCATATTACATGATGTGCTTTGCAGGCATATTAACCTTCTATACTACTATTCTAGCCTACAACAAGTCAGGACTATTGGATTTGTCAATGGTTATTAGTTGCATAAGATAACTAAGCTGCAACTATGGCTTGTTACATATAATGATAATAGCACAATGTTGCTGCGCTTGCATTTCAAAAAGAGAGCAGCAGGGCACAATGGGGCTTCAAGACACTGAGACATTCGGGTGCAGGGCCGGCTTTAGCGCTGGTAGCGCCCTGTGCGACAATGTTTGTTGGTGCCCCCCCCCCCCCAATGTCCACCACGGATTCTCTCACTAGCACCCTTTAACAGTCTCCATAACCACACTCTCTCAGTTACATTGAATTAGTTATATAGCGCCACTCATACCATTGTATGGTGTCAGAGCACTTTGCATCACACACACATTACACAGAGACAATCAATCATACGTGTTTTAAATCAGAGTATAGGAAATGTTTACATAAGCCAAAGGACTAAAAGTGTAGGAGTCACGTGTCATCCACACTGGTAGGCAGTATAGTTTAAGAGTGCTTGGTGTGGAGAAGCACAAACTCAGAGTCGAAAAAGAAACAGCATAGTTGGGAGTTTTCTTTAATAATAAGAATCGATTTCAAGTCAAATTAACCCTTTATGCAACATTAATCAATGTTCTAATGTATGCTTTGCAGTGTGTATGCAGTTCTGTGATGAAAGTTAATATCTCACTGTTGAACATTAGGACTTTAAGTTATAAATTGCAAGTAACAAAAGGATGTCTCTTTTAAAAGCAGTAACCTGCTGATGTGTTCACATTATATGCACTCTGAAATCAACTTGGTACACGTTCTTTGCAGCAGGCATATTAACCCTCTGCACTAACTTCACAGAGGTCAAAACCTCAACTATAAAGAACACTGATGTCTCTCCAGGAAGATAATTAATCACACGAGTTATCTTGACATTTTTGTGAGGCCTGTCAATTGCCAGAGGAAAGAAATGCTGCAGCAGGTGCTTCAAAAACATAATAAACTTGCAAACACAGCGCCCCCAGGAAGCCAGCACCCGGTGCAGTGGCACCGGCCGCACCGCCCTAAAGCCGGCCCTGTTCGGATGATCATGAAAAACGCTCATTTTCCAGTTCACAATGGCCTAGGGTGGGCCAGGGCAATCCTTGGGTGGGCCTGGCCCACCCTCTAGAACCGGGCCTGGATGTAGGTATGATCTTACTTCTTGTATCACATAGCTGGATGCAATGACAGAAACAGCAAAATACAAGTCAGGCGGCACACTATGCTAAACAGATATTTTTAGGGTAAGTGTTTTAAAGCCACGACCTTAATTAAATCGGCCACCCCCCTTTGAGAGACCCCCCCCTCTAGTTTTTTCATCCCACTTAAAGCCCTGTTGGAAAACTCTTCTCTTACCTCACTCGTGACTTGCTCCAGGGTCTCTATGGCAGGCAGGGGCGAGGTTGGTTCGAACTTCTTTCAATTAGCCGCCAGACCTGTCTCCAGAGCCATCAAATTACCCAGATATCAGCACTGCCACTGACTGCCCTCAGGCCAGAATGAGCGCGAGAGCGCGTAGTGTGAAGCGCGTGACGCATCACTGTTACGTCGTTCTCATCGCGAGGGGATGGCTGGCCAAAATAAATCATGTTTTTTTAATGTCGCCCAGGGCCGTCATTGGTAGCGCTCGCGCGCTACAAGATTGATTGACGGCCCTGGAGGCTGGTCAGTGCTAAGTGCGCTCAGCGCACACTTTCAAACTGGGCCGCGCGCGCGGCACTGGTGACCGGTTGCGGCCCCGGCAGCCGTTATAATTTATTTGGGGACACAGTGTACCCAAATAAATTATAAAGGCCGACCCGGCCGCAACGGGCGACCAGTGCCGCGCGGCCACCCCCAAAATTGTGCCGCCTGGGGCGGAACGCCCCCCCCCACCACCCCCTAGCTACGCCAGTGTTTCGAGCCCTCTAAACTCGTCTCTGCTCATGAACGCGGCCTTGACTGTCCTAAAATATCAACTGCTTCTGCCACCTGTGTTAAAGAAACTCTGCACCAATCAAGATCTGAAAGGGATTATTAACAAATAAAACTGAATTGTCTTTGAATCAGAGATCTGGTTGAGCAGGGAGTCCCCTGGCAAACAGTGGCTGCCTGAGCTCAGAAAGCAAAGACAAGGTACAAATGTACAGACTTCTTCATGAAGGTCTCAGATAGAACGAACATGTAGACTCGTTTAACTGAGCAGCCTGGCAACTCTTTCCTGTGGCTGGAGGCAAAGTGTGAAAGAGAGGCTGTAAAACGTCGGATAAGGGTTTTCCTTGAGGCATCGTCTGTACTGGGCAAGAAAACATGGCTGCAGCAGTTACAGTTACCCTACGGTAATGGCTCACATTTGACTCATTTTAACCTCTGAATAAAGACCTACTCTGTACTCAAAGCTTTATATATCACACTCTTTTTTAGCATATTAAATGTATCACTATGTACAAAAGGAGTGTCCACTGTAGGTCCAGGAGGGAAGATATATGGCAAAATGTCATGATCACCACTGGCTGTGAGAACGGCTTCCATGTAGTCTACTGTAAGTAAATGTATATGATGTGGATATTTTTTAATATCTAGTTGGACAATCCGGATCTTCTATGTTACAACTCATATTTGGACGGACATGGCAGGAAACCACCTAGTTGGCTTCTAAGGCCTAACTGTTGGCTTTACTGTGAAGCGAGGGTAATGTCGCCAGGATGTGGCAGGAGTTGGGAAACCATGTCTTTACGCACAGCCGTGATGAGATCCCTACGCTACGTGGACTCTCCTTTCCAAGATCTTTATGGGGCTTCTGCCAAAGCACTATCTTTGATCCCCTGATATCGCTAGCGAGTTCTGACTGGGGGCTGTGGGATTCACATTATTATATTACTGATGTATATTTGGTTTTATGAATACTGTACAAACTCACCAATAAGCTGAATGGTGGTTAAAGAAATATGAAATACCAGCATTTGTAAAGTGCACAGCTACCTCCAGAGAGGTCTCCCAGCGATGGGGGCAGTCGGGAAGATTAAGGGCCTCATGTACGTAGCCGAATACCGGTCGGTAACGGCCGATTTTCGGTAATTATACCGTTACCGACCGGTATTTAGGCTTGTGACATGTAGGAGGCTCATTTCTGTATTCGGTAATTTACCGAATCGGTAAAATTACCGAATCGGTAATTTTACCGATTCGGTAAATTCCGAATACAGAAATGAGATGTAGGGGGAGTGTGTGGGTGTTGTTTGGAGTCGGTATTTACCACCAACTAATAGTTGGTGGTAAATAAAGTATGGATGTGTAAAAGCATTTTATAGCGCTTAGCAGTGTGCAATGTGGCAGACATACATGCCCTTAGGGCATGTATGTGTGCCACATGTGCACACATGGCCGAATCAGGGGTGCAACAGGGTGTCAATGTGACACCCTGCCACCCTTGCATGTGCTCCCCCATTACCGAATCGGTATTTACCGATTCGGTAATGAGGCATACCTTCCCATCAATGGGAAGGTATGCCTCATTACCGAATCGGTAAATACCGATTCGGTAATTACCGACTCACTCCGATTCGGTAACAGTTACCGAATTTTTACCTACATACACTTTACCGATTCTTAAATACCGAATCGGTATGATTCGGTATTTTAGAATCGGTAAAGTGTATGCCACCTACATGAGGCCCTAAGTGAGCTATTGCCCAGAGTCACATGGTGCTGGGCTAACCTGCCGCCGGGGATCGAACCGTGAACCCCGTGGCCCGGAGTCAGGCACCCTGGCTGCTGCGCAACACCTCTCCCACTATGGCCTTTATGGGCTTGGGCGTATGCTAATGCAATCAGATTATATGTTAGGCATAAGCACTTCATTAAACATAATGGAGGGCCAGCAGGCTTTGGTTCGTGCTTTTGTGGATTGCACGACGCTTACCGCTACTTGTTATCGTTTTCTGTATTGTATATATATTGCACATGCACTTTAAGGAGGTTTCTGGGTTTGGGCTGGTCGTAACGAAGACTGTTGTTATGCTATATTCATGTGATGTACATGCATCTTTGTGAGTTGAAAGGATTCCCTTTTAATTATTTTATCTTCGAATGAAATGTATTATATGACACATATACGTTTATGGTCATAACGGGCGAAATAAAGTTTTCTGCACTGATTCACTGGACCTGTGGCTACAGCCTAATGACACTGTTAGTCTGCAAGCATAAATAAAGCTTGCATGAAGCAAAAAAAAGGTCCTAAAGTCATTTGATTTATCGAAGGGGATGCTCTTCAACATGAATTTGGAAACTTCCTTGGTTTCCCATTATGATTATAATTCTGGAACTCTATAAAAAGTGTATAAAAACATGTCCCAATTTTTCATACAATAGTCTACTTATTACATCACAATTCCCTTGAATTCCTTGAAAATGACATAACTACTCATCTGTAATAACTTATTACAGTTGAGTTGTGACTTTACAATGTAGCCTCCTCAGCCAGCTCGCATTATTAAAATCAGTTTACTGACCATAAACAAAACTTCTTTTTAAGCAATGAAAGAGACAGCTAGCTTTTAGCTCTGTCTTCTGGAACTTTGTGCTCTGATAGTGTTCATTTATTGTCTGAAAGGTTACATAAACCTCGCCAACCTCAACCCCGGCCGCACGCCGGGCTGCTACTGCGCCACCCCGAAACGTACCCACGGACCCTTCACCTGCAGCAACTGCCGCTTCACCTGCCTCCGAACCCACTCCGCTCCCGCCAAGAACTACTCCCCCGGAAACAACCTCCACTGCATCCTGGTCAACTCCCGATCCATCCACAGGCACGCCATCGAACTGTGGAACCTCATCAACTCTACAAACCCGGACATCGCCTTCCTCACCGAGACCTGGATGAACCCCTCCTCGGCGCCCGACATCACCATAGCCATCCCCGACGGCTACAAAATCATCCGGAAAGACCGCACCAACCGCATCGGAGGAGGCATCGCCATCGCACACAAAAACTCCATCCACATCTCGACCGACACCGACAACTCACTCCCCGACGCCGAACACCTCCACTTCATGATCCACAGCGACCCCAAAACCACCCTCAGAGGCACCCTCATGTACAGACCACCAGGACCTCGCACCAAGTTCAGCGAAGACATCGCAGACTTCGTCAACCCTCACGCACTCTCATCCACCGACTACATCCTCCTAGGAGACCTCAACTTTCACCTGGAGAACCTCACCGACAACAACACCACCGCCTTACTGGACAACCTCGCCAACCTGGGACTGAATCAGCTAGTCAACACCCCCACCCACGTCATCAACGCCTCCCTCACCGCCGCCACCTTCCCGGAGAGCTGGAAACACGCAGAGCTCAACGCCCTCTTAAAGAAACCTACAGCAGACCCCACCGAACTCAAAAACTTCCGGCCCATCTCTCTCCTGCCGTTCCCCGCCAAAGTGATTGAGAAAATCGTCAACGCTCAACTCACCAACGCCCTGGAAACCAACGACTCCCTCGACCCCACACAGTTCGGTTTCAGGGCCAACCACAGCACCGAAACCGCCCTGATCGCAGCAACGGACGACATCAGAGCCCTGACCGACAAGGGAGAGACCGTGGCCCTCATACTCCTGGACCTCTCTGCAGCCTTCGACACGGTCTGCCACCGCACCCTGATACGCCGCCTCAGCAACGCCGGCATCAGAAGCAAGGCCCTGGAATGGATCGTCTCCTTCCTCTCCGGAAGGACTCAGAGAGTCCGCCTTCCCCCCTTCAGATCCACAGCCACGGAGATCATCTGCGGCGTACCTCAAGGATCCTCCCTCAGCCCCACTCTCTTCAACATCTACATGACCCCCCTGGCGAACATCGCACGCAAACACGGACTCGACCTTATATCATACGCCGACGACACCCAGCTCATCTTATCCCTCACTAACAACCCCACATCAGCTAGGACCAGACTACATGAAGGAATGAAGGAAGTGGCGAACTGGATGACAGACAGCCGTCTGAAACTGAACACAGACAAAACAGAGGTCCTCATCCTCGGCCCCACTCCCACCGCATGGGATGACTCCTGGTGGCCCCCGCCCTAGGCAGCACTCCCCAACCCACCGACCACGCGCGCAACCTCGGCTTCATCCTGGACTCTTCCCTCACCATGACCAGACAGGTGAACTCGGTGACCTCGGCATGTTTCAACACCCTCCGCATGCTCCGCAAGATCTTCCGCTGGATCCCCACCGACACCAGGAAGACCGTCACCCACGCCCTCGTCACCAGCCGCTTGGACTACGGGAACACCCTGTACGCCGGCATCACCACCAAGCTGCAGAGGAAACTCCAACGGATCCAGAACGCTGCCGCAAGACTCATCCTGGACATCCCTCGCCACCACCACATCTCCGGACACCTGAAAAAACTCCATTGGCTACCCGTCAACAAGCGGATCACCTTCCGACTACTCACCCACGCACACAAAGCCCTTCACAACCTCGGACCCAAACTCATCAACAACCGCGTCTCCTTCTACACTCCCCCGCGCACTCTGCGCTCCACCGGACAGGCCCTGGCAGCCGTACCCCGCATCCGCAAAGCCACCGCCGGAGGAAGATCCTTCTCTTTTCTAGCAGCGAAGACCTGGAACTCTCTGCCCAGCCACCTTCGCGCCATACCTGACCACCTCTCCTTCAGAAGGCAGCTCAAGACCTGGCTCTTCGAGCACTGACCCCCCCCCCCCCCCCCCCTCCCAGCGCCTTGAGACCCTTGATGGGTGAGTAGCGCGCTTTATAAATGCGATTGATTGATTGATTGATTGATAAAAAGGCTGTGCGTTTATCTATTATACTGTTGGAGATTGTTACGAGGATGCTAGTTTCTTGTGTTAACACATTCTAACTACAACCATGTTTAAAAATGTAATGCATTAAACTAAAAATATATTTTTGGACCAATTTTTGTTTCATATTACATTTTTATTTTCATATTCTCCACATCTCTAGTCATATCTCTTTCATAACATGGCGCAAGAGAGCAACGTTTTAAAATAGGGTTGGTTGCAGTTCAATGGTTTGAATGTGTATTCTTAAGGATAACGTACTCTCTATTGCATTTGTGATTGTAAATTGTATTTATATGATGTTTAAAGAACCTGTTGCTGTACAATTTAAGGCTTTTGCAGGTGACAAAGGAGTACCATAACCATTTAGAGGAGCAAGGCCAAACGCTGAATTCCTTTAAACGGTTCTGGAACTCTGAGGGGACTTGCAATATCCTTATCATGTAAAGCAGAAAGTACTTTTTCCAATGTAATACCTGGTCACGGTAAACAACGTTCACCGCGAAACTTTGTCCCTGCAGGGAATCACAACGACCGTGTTGTGATTCCGCATACCATTACTCCCTGCGGGAAACAAACCACTAAAAACGTTGTCACGTAGCTCTTTCATATGAAAGAGAGAGCATGTTTGCAAAACATGAAGAATAAAAATGGAACCTCTTGTGCAAAATTAAACACATCAAAAATCAGTTAGATATTTGTTGTAAAAAATATATTTAAAACAGGTCAATACAAGTCAGTTATAAAAAACTGCAGCAGGTCAGAATGTGTAGAAACATGCAGAATGATTCTAACTTTTCTACAATTATCTAAGGAATGCAAAAAATAATCATATTTAGAAAGAGCTGCTCGCTGCTCCGTGACTGGTTGAGCGCTCTGCGGGCAGGCATTGCCATGTCAGAACTCGACTGCAATAACTTATTACCGTTAAGTTCTGACATTGTTACTGTATAATCGGTGAGTGGGTGCATCACAAGCCGCTGAAGATAAAGAAATTAGAGCCAGGCGTTTATAGAGGGATGCAGAATCGCGTGTATTATTAAGCACTAACTACCCGTTATAAGGCGTTGATGTCACCTCAGAGTTCAAAGAGGAGCTTGGGCTGTGGCCTCATTCTTCGATGTTGTCACGGAATTCTTTGGCGCCTCGCAGTGTCCTTATAATGTATAATATGGGGCGTAAAATTAGCACCAATTGCACCTATCCTTTGAGCTTCTCTCTTGAAAGCCAACTGGTTTCCAAGGCAGGCTGAGATGTGTTCCCTCCAGTGACAGTTTGTTTAGTGCCTCTGAAGGCACTTCAAGCTTCCTGAGGGTCCGCCATGTTCCACGTGCCTGTTCAGAAAACTGTTTGTGTTTTACCAAAGTAGGAGTTTCTTTTGACACCCTGTTTTTTTTTTTCCTGTTCGTCACCTACAGCCTTTTCCTGGCAGTACTGAACAAAATGAAATACATGCATCAATCCACTCTAACTAGGGCGGACGGCTTCTCTTCGCTACATACACGACAACCTCCAAAGCATTAGGGACTGGCTGTAATGTTTCCAGCGGGGCACTGATGGCGCAAACATGAGGGTTTGCCCAACTCTAGTAGAGCCGGGAGCCCTCAGTTTGGTGGGCCAGCCAAAGTCTAGAGGGCCCTTGATGTTGAATCCATACAACTGTCACTGTAGAAGCCATTGTGGAGAAAGAAATCAGTGTTGCCTTTTACACCAATCTTTTTTCATGGCCTTGGCACAATACAATAGAATGCCTTCCTATAGTGAAATCTGGACGGAAACACAGTGCACCACCCTGACCAGCTGCAAACGAGATAGTGCGCACCGAGGGATCCCCATGGGATCACTGACCCAGCCTGGTCCTTGGAAGCAGGAAGCCCATTGGTTTATCTTCTATACATGCAACACACAAATACAAATAAGGATTAACAACACAACCTACTCCAAAGCCATGAACCTCCCTGAGAATTAGAGGCCAGAGTCACACATAAGTTATTCAAAGGGAAATATGCACAATTGTCATCGTAATATTTCATGGCAATTGTCCCAAGTTCAACAGGCTTTGCGGCAGTGTCTCCTTTTTCCCATGCTCCTGTATGTGTATGTGTAAGTTATATTACACCAACCTAGCTACAAAACAAAGGACTGCAGCACGCTCTGGGTGTTTTACTGCAGGAAATGCAAACCAAGGGGGTGATATAGCAGCAAGTAAAGGGGTTTACTGTGGGCAGAATAATAGTACACGGTAAAGGTCAGGCAGCAGCAGGGCTCGAGTCGGGGTACCACGCGGGTGGACGGCGTCCCCCCACTTATTTTACCGGGTTTTTACCGGGTGGACGCCGTCCCCCCTGCCCAAAAGATGGAGCCGGTACCCGAGCCTGCGCGCGCGCTCAGCACTCACCAAACCCCACCTTCTATTGTCGAGAGAGGGCGAACAGAGCTCTTTAAGTTGTTTCACGTTGATGGAGCCGTTCAGTATGACAGACGGGCGCTCGTGGCCGTATATTAGAAAAGGTCAGTATGTGTTTATGCATTTCAGACGGAGACCGGCAAATTTACTGTGGGCAATAAATACGCACCGAACAAGCGCATCTTTAATTTCCCCGCTCCTTTGAGTGTCAATACGGTGACTAATTCCAACGTAAACATTCTCCTTTGCCCTTTGAACCTGCCTCCATCGCCTTCTAACCTTTGTTAATTAGTGGGGACTACATCTCGTGACGTCACTTCCTGT
Source organism: Triturus cristatus (assembly GCF_964204655.1). Lineage (NCBI taxonomy): Eukaryota > Metazoa > Chordata > Amphibia > Caudata > Salamandridae > Triturus > Triturus cristatus. The sequence continues at coordinate 204,224,834 of NC_140590.1, read as the reverse complement.
CGTGAGGTCACTTCCGGTGACACCACCTAACTTGGAGCGTCCCCCCACTTCTTTTTTTAGGACTTGTGCCCTGGGCAGCAGGATGAGTAGCAGGGCTGCATGTGGGATGACATTGGTATGGGAAAGGGTGGGAATGGGAATTCTTTGCGGATGGTTACCTTGTGAGAAGGTATCGCTAGAAGAGATTGTTTTTAGCTTCCTACAAAAGCAGCAAAGGGGCGGAGCTCTGAAGTGCAAGCAGTGACGTTGCATTCTTAGGTGCATCGCTCGAAGTTTGGTTGTGTCGCAAGCAGCACAAGAAGGCACCCCTGTTAAAGGCAACAAAGAGGCACATATAAGGAAGAAGGTCCACCCACAGTACATGCACACCAGGCTGGTGATGGGCTACACATCTGCATGGAGCGTTGAACAACATGGCCACGCGGGGCTGACAAACTCTAAAGGCAGGTAGATGACCAGCAGTGACACTTCGACTGGCACATAAACGGGCAAGGGCGCCTCCTGCAGCTGGATGTGCTGGCAGAGTTATTAGTAAACTAGGGATGTGACTGACATATTCTTGACAACTAATCGCAGTGGGTCTTAGGCATCATTGGGCTCATGATGGTGGATGCCCATCACCGGTAAGTTATTCTATTCCCGTAACCCTTGCTTAAGGATTTTCAAACACCGATGCAAAATGATATCTTACTCTTTTGCTTCACACTTTGCTCCACCAAAAATCCATTCTTTAGGCTCTTTAGTGTAATTTGGTGTCCCCTTGTGGCCATTTGTGTTGGTGCCGTAAGGAAGTTGCCTGCCCGGCGCTTTAAGTCGGTCTGGTTCCCCTCTCGGTCTCAGACCCGGTAGTTTTTATTACGGGCGTTGAAGCGGGTCCCTATCAGACCCTATTTATATTCATGCCCTAAACTGTGCTGGGAAAACAATCCTGAGGTCTTTACAATTCGCATGTTCAGGTAGTTCATATTAGTGATTTAGTTCCCGTCTATATTGGGCCTGCGCACATTTCGTAGAGAAGTGTCAAAAAACTCAGCCGTGCTGCGCGGAGTTTTGCAAATGGCAGAATGCACTACATTGTGGCGTTCGCACTGATGTTTAGCGCCAGGTGTATGTCCTGTGCTGTTAAATTAGCGTGAACAGCACTACGTGCTGCGCAAGAGGGCGCTGCTTCTTTCTGCCGCTTGAGTAGAAGTTCTACTCGAGCGGCAGCTTCCTCAATGCGAACGGAAGGTTTCTCAATTGCAAGTGTTAAGAAATCTCGCAGGGAGGTGGTCTAGCATTGGATTTTCCTCGCTCACCAACTTACTGTTGGCAAGCGCGAGCGAGGAATAAATTCCTCTTCACTGCGCGGAGTGGAGTTTTTCGGAATTCTGCGTGCCCCACGGAGTGAGGAAAACTCCGCAAACTTTTCTAATGGAGCAGAGTTCACGGATCGGGCCTAGTTTATATTTCACATTTTACTGAATCGTGCACTCCATTAGAGTGTTAGCTATTCCCAGAAGGTTGTGTTATTGTACTTGTGTTTTTCGTTCGCCTTGAGACCATCAAGGGTTATTAGAGCGCTTACAATCCCCCTGATTGGTTGATCATATTACCCTTGTATAGTGCCTACTTTCACTGAGTTGCCTCCAGGTGTTAATAGCGGCCACGTTATAGAGCTCTGGTATTCAGGCTCAAGGCAGTGCGAGTTCCTAGCAGTGCCTGTCTGGGCGTCAAAAAGATGCATATATGGTCTTCCTATCTTTGGCCTCTCTGCAGAGCGCACACAGACAACCACTCACAAAGCCCGCAGCCCAGGCTGGTTTTTTGTGTATTTCAGTTTCTGTCTTGTTATAATTGGGTGCAGTAACTGAAAGCTCAGAGGAATACAATTACTGCGTGGGTGCCACACTATGGTAATCCCAGAAAAGTACTTTACGGTTTTAAGTCACGCCTGTAACTCCATAGGTCACGCCCCTTTTGGACACCCCTCCCCACACACACTTTATTCACCCCACCTAAACCCCTGTGGCCTGCAAGGGCGTTACTGCAGCACCAACTCAGACTTCCAGGCGACATGGCTTTCACCGTGAGAGGAGGGGATGCATGGTCGACATGATTTAAGGCAACAATTCGGAAGGAGGGCAGAGCCGTACTATGCAGAGAGGGTCACCCACAGAAGGGGCCCACATTAATTCAAAGTGCCTTGCTCGTCTTCAGGCACATCTGAGAGGGCACTCTCGGTAGAATGAGGTCTGCCTGGCACAGGCACTGACTGGCAGGGCTGTAGTGAATGAACCCTTGCTGCCAAGGCCAGGCTGGAAAACAAAACCAGCCCTGGCAAAATGTCTAAAACCCGCCCCGCTCCCTTACACCCCGCTCTCTGCTCCATCTCTCTCCTGGTCCTGGAGCACCTCCCTTACCTGTCCCCCCCCCCTTCTCTCTGCCACCCCTGCCTGCTGTAATTATCTAGAACCGGAGAAGGTGACCGAGCTCTAGGTGGGACCCCCTGTCCTAAAAACCGGTCTCCAAAGGCTCCTGCTCACCGAAGCCTGCTGGCCGTCAGAATGGCGGCGACTTTCGTGGCATTCATTGAATTATGCGGCACTGAGGGTCAACAGTGTCATGAAACGATTTCTCCTCAACTGTGTCCGCCCCGCAGGTCCCTACTTTGCTCTGCCGCTACTGTTTTTTAATCCAGATAAAACGAATGTGCCCTGACCCCAGCCTGCGCGTTACAAGTCACTCTGTGACGGTCTGTGTCCATCTCCCAGCTGTATTTACATCCAGGCTGTACCTCCCACACGCCCGTCCTTTCCTTCAGGCTGGGGCTGCAACTTCCTGAACAGCTCTTAAAGAATATATTTAAAAAAAACTCTGCATACAGTTTCCAAACATATATTTAACCTTCCTAAATCTTTGAACTATGTGATCACGTTTACACTTGTTTTACTACGGTCTCCAATCTTCTAATTACATCTGTCTGCCTTCCAAGCATCTAATAATGACGTCAGTGTGCCTTCTACCCACTGATCTGGTCACATTCCACCCTCCCTTCCCTGCAGCCTTCTAATACTGTAATGAGCATTGCTTAATTTGTGCCGGGGTTGTTAGCGCTCATTACCACCACCAATTATTTCACGAGCCAAGGACTATTTGCCACCTCCTTCACTGTCCTCATCCTCATATGAGCAGTGGAGAGAGACGACTAGGTCATCCTTTTTAGGCCTAGTTTAGCAGACAGCGCAAAAGACATATTGTGGGTTTATCGAGCGCATACAGGTGCTTACAACCCTCTCCCCACACTGCATACCATTGGTTGGCTTTCCTGTTACTCTCATGTGCCTGCTTCGTATTCATTTCCCTGCTTGTCAATCATGAGTTTGGCACTTCCATGGAGCATAGTATCTTTACTATCTCTTTAATTGGCTCATTTTTTTATGCTTCCACTGCTTGCTTTTAGGGAACAACTTTTTCATTTTCTTTAAGCACTCCAGGAAAGTGCATGTGTTTTCCAGCTATCTCTCTTGTGTGCTTTTCTCTCCCCACTTGACGTTACTCTCTCTCGCCTATTTGATTCTCTCCCAAAAACCCACACTCATGTTGCGCTCTTTCGCTTCTCTTTCGCCAGCTGCTCTCTTTTACCCGTGTTGCTTCCCCCCAACCGCTGCCTTGCTTCCCCTGCCTGCCATATTGCCCTTTCCTCTATCCATCCAGTATGGACAAATAAAAAGAAAACAAATAGCCACATTGTTTTGTACGTGCGCAAATGCGAATTGCACATTTGCACATCCCTACAAAATGGCAAGGTGACCATACCACTGTGCTTTTTAGGTCTCGCCCGACCCAGCGCATGCGCTGGTCTGGCGAGACTTTTTGTGAGGGCTCAAAAAAGGGCTATCACTGTAGCCTAGAGCTACAGTGCATGTGCGCGGGCGCGTCACTTTCGCGGCCGCACGGGCGCTTTGATGTTTGATCACGATCGTGATCACTTTCGCGGCTGCACGGCTGCTTTGATGTTCTCCGTGAGCCAGTTTTTTTTTTCTTCTGTTTATTACTTCTATGTAGTAATGGTGGCACCCATGCGCCGCCATTACTACAGAGCAGTAATAAACAGAAACAAGCATTGGCATAGCCAATAGGTCTCGCTTTTGGGACCTTATAAGTATTTAGTTATGCAACTGTTGCATGGCTAAACACTTATAAGGTCCCAAAAGCGAGACCTATTGGCTATGCCAATGCTTGTTTTAATTACCATGCTGCAGAGCAGACATAATGCTATGAGCATAGCTAAACAAGCATTGAAAATGCAATAGGCCTCGCATTTTATTAAGTTAAAGCCATTTGCTTTGCTATATAATACCATTAGCAAAGCAAATGGCTTTAACTTAATAAAAGGCGAGGCCTATTGCATTTTCAATGCTTGTTTTAGGACTTGTGCTCTGCATGCAAGCAAGTATACACACCAATGAAACATATTAACCACGCTCACACCACTGATGACCACCATCTAACAACCACCAGACTCCGGTCTACGAATCAGTCCCGAAGACCAGCGCGTGAAGTTAGCCAAACTCCAAACACACCGGGAGGTGGCAGAATGGTAATATAGCGCTAGACAATGAAGCAAGACACTAAGGGGAGGTAACTGGACTTCCCACCCCTCCAGCAGGGAAGTTCTGGTACACCAGCAGTCCTAAATGTGCGATCTTACAGCCAATCTCCGGAGCCCAACACGCAGCACTCTCTGTTGTACCACCCTCACCCACCCTCTCACACCCAGGGCTCACACAAACAGTAATCTCAGTCTCTAGCTGAAACGCAGTAGCCTACTGCTGAAATCCTTAGTGTAGGCGAGTATTGAATTGACACTGAGTTACAGCAGGAGTGTTGTAAGACACCACTGGAGAGTGAGTCCCAGAGAATAATTAAGATGGACGGAAGAATAAGAATTTCATTGTAGAAACCCGGTGGAGGAATGGGCATACATTCGGGGCCACGGCGGCACCTCAATGGGCTTCCGGAAGGATGCAGGTGCTATGGTCTATAAGTCGAGAGACCGAGGCACGATGATTGGTAAAGCATCGTAGATTGTGCCACGCCTCTGATGCAGGTCTGTAAGAACACGTTCAAGCCTTGTGTAGTGTAAAATAAATGTACAGCATGGTGTGTCAGTGACGGTTCAAATTAAGAGTTTGTTAGCACACATGAAAATTGCGGAGGTTGGCGATACTGAGTGTACTGAAGGACGAGTTCCCAAATGTGTAATTCGAAGGCTGTAATTACTTCCTGGCTCCCGGTAAATTGCCGACCATCTGCAAATGACTATTACAGGCTTAAAGAGACTTGCCCCGGGGCAGTTTGGTTGAAGGTCACTAAAATAAGTTGAGTTTTAACTCAACACTTGGTACTGCATTTTGTATGTCCTGTGTCTTGCCATAAATATCAGGTGTTACTGTTACCCAGCTTAAACATGCACATTTTAGCGATCTCGATAGAACTAAAGGGGTGGTTGAATATCAAGGGTTTCCAATTTGCGTGTGCGAGTGATAAAACGTCTGGCTTTAACCACTAAAGCTGCAGCTGAATTTCGGCTTTCCCGCAAGCCAAAACGTGTGATCTTGGGCACAGTAAAATTAGTGTTCTTTCAGTGTGCTTCACTAACGCGTTTCAGAGCATGAGAAAAGCTAGCTGGAGGGCCAGAGAGAGGGAGAAGAAAAGGGAAAGAGCGAAAGGGAATAGCAGAATTACCGGTTTGGCAGACACATCAGAGCTGCGTGCTATGATGAAGAGACAAAGACGGGAATCTTACATTTCTTAATCTTAGAAGATCCATTCCATTGTGAAGACGCTCTATTAACCTACAAATGTTCTGGATGTAGTTGAGGTGTTATGTTGTGAGCAATACCGTTGTACAGGTAAAAGCAGCCGCAGAAATTAGGAAAGTGAAACCAGCAGCCTGTCTGCACTAGACTCGAAGAGACAACCTCCGCTCCTCCCACCCCCGCGCTGCCTCACGTCACACCAGGGCCGGCTCTAGGGCAGTGTGACCGGTGCACCGGGTGCTGAATCTTCGAGGGGGTGCCGTGTTTGGACGGATTTCATGGTTTAACAAGCGCTCGCAATTATGTTGTTTTTCTCTTTCCTCTTTTAGAGTCATCCCAGTTGGACTGGCTCGCGAGCCATCCCAGTTAGACTGACTCACATGACTGGTTTCTTATCTTTATGGGGCCATGTGTTTGGCCCCATAAAGATAAGAAAACCTTTTACGCCAGCAGTAAGTCGGGGCAGCCAGTCCAACTGGGACGGCTCTAAAAGAGAAAAGTGTAAGTCACGAGACGCTCCTTTCCAATGGCTGGCCACCGTTTAGCATAAACGGTGACGCCAGCCAATGGAAAGGAGGGGCGGGGCTTAAAGCCCACTAGAGAAATCTAACCAAAATATTAAATCTTGCCAGCGAGACTGCACATGTCTGCGCAGTCTTACGTCAGGCGAGACCTAAAAAGACAGGCAAAGCCAATAGGTCTAATAGGTGAGACTGAGCTATTGGCCTTGCCTATGCTTGATCCTAATGGGAATGGAAAAAAAAAAGAGCAGCCAGTACAGGTCATCATATTGGCAGCCCTTCTTCTATTTCCATGAACCACAATGGAAATTAAACTAGAGCTATTGCTCTGTGTCCAGGCAAATGTGCGTTCTACTTACAAACCAGGATGATTGTGTATTTGAAAGGCAGGGTGTTTGCATAAATGGTGTATTCTCCAGGCGCAATGGTGCTCTGGGTAAGGCCTGACTCTCAGTTTTGGGCGACAGCACTTTTTAAAAAAAAATTAAGTAAAGATAATGTGATGTCCCTCTTCTGCTTAATTTAAAAAATTGATGTGAAATGTATACGTTTTACAATCTATCAGCAAGATGTAAGGTCAATGTGACCAGTTTATCCCACTATGCAGAATGTCTTGTTTATATTTATATATGGGTATTTCTAGGGTGCAAACTGGGTTGAAAAGCAACAGGGTGCTGACCATAATGATTCAACATCGAGTACACATTACACTTCACATATTTACAGCTTATTTTGGATTGTTTGGTACAGTGAGAAAAGTGAGTTGCCCAGAATCACACGCTTTTCAATCAAATCTGATGCTGGGATTGAAACCCATGTTCCAAAGTCGACAGCTTCGCCATCAGGCCACATCTGCAGGTTGGCCTTCAGGACAGCTAACAGTACAGTCATGTTTTTTACCACCACCTCAGTCGGGAACAAAAGGAGGTTCACATCCAGCAGAAACTAGCAACAACACATCTGGATTTTGGAGTTATGCCAGTTATGTGATTACAACCTCAGGCCACTTAAATTTCATCAGCCTGTGAATGCCATGGGAAGTGTTGATCTGAATCACACTGCAGCCATGAAACCAGCAACCACTTAACTGTCCCAGGATGTCATTACTCAATTTAGAGCTGAAGAACCTGTTCCTGAAGCAGAGATCACAAAGGTAATTGGAGGTCGGTAGCCTAAAACAGAAAGGTAAGTCAACAAAGAGTGGTCTACTCAGCCCAGCGCTGAAGGGATGAAAATCCACCCACATCAGTGTCTGCGGGGATAATAACCCCACTTCCATATACAGGACCTCGAAGGTCTTTGGCACTTGGAAGTACCTTCATGGTGAATTTCCAAACATGAGGCATGTGCATTTACCCAGGGGCTCTCCAACAGAAAAGGAAACAAGCATTGGCAAAGCTAACACGTCTGTGTTAAGTACTGGCCACAGGCTGCATCATAGCGATTTTCTTTCTTTTGTTTTACTTTCAGCTATGCTGCACGCTAGTTGTGCTACTGAAAAGCATGAGTAAATAACTTCGACAAAGCCAATTGTTCTTTTGAATGCGAGGCCTATTAGCTTTGCCAGTGCTTGTTTCATTCAGACACAAACTGTTCTTTTCCTCTGGGATAGTGTCTATGTCAGGAACAGGCCTAGTGTCAGCAGAATGGATTTGTGTCTCAGTTGAAAACATTACTTAGTTACTTTTGTATGCACCGTATAGGAAGGCGAAAAACTAGCGCTCTGGGGTTCATTTTCAGTGAACACGCGGCTGGTTCACTATCAACCCTCCAGCCTGCCTGGGACGCTATCAACATCCAGCCTGCCTGGGATGCTATCAACATCCAGCCTGCCTGGCAGGCTATCAACCCTCCAGCCTGCCTGGGCTGCTATCAACCCTCCAGCCTGCCTGGGCTGCTATCAACCCTCCAGCCTGCCTGGGATGCTATCAACATCCAGCCTGCCTGGGATGCTATCAACCCTCCAGCCTGCCTGGGATGCTATCAACATCCAGCCTGCCTGGGACGCTATCAACCCTCCAGCCTGCCTGGGAGGCTATCAACCCTCCAGCCTGCCTGGGAGGCTATCAACCCTCCAGCCTGCCTGGGATGCTATCAACCCTCCAGCCTGCACCCTCCAGCCTGCCTGGGAGGCTATCAACCCTCCAGCCTGCCTGGGAGGCTATCAACCCTCCAGCCTGCCTGGGACGCTATCAACCCTCCAGCCTGCCTGGGATGCTATCAACATCCAGCCTGCCTGGGACGCTATCAACCCTCCAGCCTGCCTGGGAGGCTATCAACCCTCCAGCCTGCCTGGGATGCTATCAGCCCTCCAGCCTGCCTGGGACGCTATCAACCCTCCAGCCTGCCTGGGACGCTATCAACATCCAGCCTGCCTGGGATGCTATCAACATCCAGCCTGCCTGGCAGGCTATCAACCCTCCAGCCTGCCTGGGATGCGTATCAACCCTCCAGCCTGCCTGGGAGGCTATCAACCCTCCAGCCTGCCTGGGATGCTATCAACCCTCCAGCCTGCCTGGGAGGCTACCAACCCTCCAGCCTGCCTGGGAGGCTATCAACCCTCCAGCCTGCCTGGGATGCTATCAACCCTCCAGCCTGCACCCTCCAGCCTGCCTGGGAGGCTATCAACCCTCCAGCCTGCCTGGGAGGCTATCAACCCTCCAGCCTGCCTGGGAGGCTATCAACCCTCCAGCCTGCCTGGGGTGCTATCAACCCTCCAGCCTGCCTGGGATGCTATCAACATCCAGCCTGCCTGGCAGGCTATCAACCCTCCAGCCTGCCTGGGATGCTATCAACCCTCCAGCCTGCCTGGGAGGCTATCAACCCTCCAGCCTGCACCCTCCAGCCTGCCTGGGAGGCTATCAACCCTCCAGCCTGCCTGGGAGGCTATCAACCCTCCAGCCTGCCTGGGAGGCTATCAACCCTCCAGCCTGCCTGGGATGCTATCAACATCCAGCCTGCCTGGCAGGCTATCAACCCTCCAGCCTGCCTGGGCTGCTATCAACCCTCCAGCCTGCCTGGGAGGCTATCAACCCTCCAGCCTGCCTGGGATGCTATCAACCCTCCAGCCTGCCTGGGATGCTATCAACCCTCCAGCCTGCACCCTCCAGCCTGCCTGGGAGGCTATCAACCCTCCAGCCTGCCTGGGAGGCTATCAACCCTCCAGCCTGCCTGGGAGGCTATCAACCCTCCAGCCTGCCTGGGACGCTATCAACCCTCCAGCCTGCCTGGCAGGCTATCAACCCTCCAGCCTGCCTGGCAGGCTATCAACCCTCCAGCCTGCCTGGGAGGCTATCAACCCTCCAGCCTGCCTGGGAGGCTATCAACCCTCCAGCCTGCCTGGGAGGCTATCAACCCTCCAGCCTGCCTGGGAGGCTATCAACCCTCCAGCCTGCCTGGGAGGCTATCAACCCTCCAGCCTGCCTGGGAGGCTATCAACCCTCCAGCCTGCCTGGGATGCTATCAACCCTCCAGCCTGCCTGGGAGGCTATCAACCCTCCAGCCTGCCTGGGATGCTATCAACATCCAGCCTGCCTGGCAGGCTATCAACCCTCCAGCCTGCCTGGGCTGCTATCAACCCTCCAGCCTGCCTGGGAGGCTATCAACCCTCCAGCCTGCCTGGGATGCTATCAACCCTCCAGCCTGCCTGGGAGGCTATCAACCCTCCAGCCTGCCTGGGATGCTATCAACCCTCCAGCCTGCCTGGGAGGCTATCAACCCTCCAGCCTGCCTGGGAGGCTATCAACCCTCCAGCCTGCCTGGGAGGCTATCAGCCCTCCAGCCTGCCTGGGAGGCTATCAACCCTCCAGCCTGCCTGGGGTGCTATCAACCCTCCAGCCTGCCTGGGAGGCTATCAACCCTCCAGCCTGCCTGGGAGGCTATCAGCCCTCCAGCCTGCCTGGGAGGCTATCAACCCTCCAGCCTGCCTGGGAGGCTATCAACCCTCCAGCCTGCCTGGGAGGCTATCAACCCTCCAGCCTGCCTGGGCTGCGTATCTTGAAGGCGTTCATCAGAGTTAAAGCACAAGTTCTGTGGGGTGAATAACCAGGTGTGGAGGACAGACGCAGATCTGGAAACGGGCTGTTTTGTATCCATTTTGGATTTAAAATAAAGAGAAATGGGACTTCAAAAAGTGTTCAGGACTGCAGTTTTGTGAGAGAAACGAAAGTGAAGTGTGTGTTGCTGAGAAGAGAGCTGAGGGACTTGAACCCTGGCTCCTGATACCTACCGCGACTTCTATTTAGACTATGAGGTCCAGTGTGTGTGAGGCCAGTTCAGCCTTTCATCTTTTGGCGCTGATAACGGTTGAGGAAATACCTGAATCCAGCACGAGGATTTGGTGCCGCACAGAGGGCATCACCACGGAGCACAAAGGGGGAGCAAGCAACAACAAAAACACGGTCTACCACCAGATGATGTAGAGCTGGCGACTATTTCTACTTCTTCCAAATGAGAAATCTTAATTTTTCATGACAAAAGATCTTATTCGCAAATCAGTTTGTGAAAGATTCAAAGGTTGAGACTGCATATAATAACATTTTCAAAAACAAAACCATAAAAAAAGTTTAAAAACTCTAGAGACGATGAAACCTAAATCCCCCCAAAGAAATGGACTTGATGCTGTTGTCTGTGTGTGTCTGGTGGGAGACTGGCAAAATGAAACCAACGGTCGCTGACCAATAAAAATAAAATAAATGAGAGTGACAAGGAACCCAACCAATGAGAGAGGGGAGAGGTGTGGCGCAGCGGCCAGGGCGGCTGACTCCGGAGCAGGGGTCTCACGGTTCGATCCTCGGCGCTGGCGACAGCTCAGCCCATCACCATGTGACTCTGGGCAATATCTCGCTTAACCTTCCCAACAGCCCCCAGCGCCTTGAGACCCTTAGGGGTGATTAGTTTGCACTTTACAAATACTGGGTTATTTATTTAACCAATGGTAAGTGATGAAAGGAGCCTAAGCCTTTTTTTTTTTTTAAGGAACAATAGACCTCTCAAGCGACAGCGCATATGCTGTCTCAGGTGAGACCTAAAAATGCAAAAGCCATCTGTGGTATCATTTTAAAAGCTTCTTTTTGAAGATACAGTTCGGCAGACAAATGTTGAAATGGTTCATGTGAGAACTTGAAACAACAAAAAGGGAACCGGTCCCAAATTTACACCAACCGCTATTATTCTGCATGCCTAAAAAAAGTATTTGTACAGGAAATAGGCAAATGTAAAAAACGAGAAACTAGAAAAACTGGTCCCAAATTTACCCCAACTGCTATTATTCTGCATGCCTAAAAAAAGTATTTGTACAGGAAATAGGCAAATGTAAAAAAACGAGAAACTAGAAAAACTGGTCCCAAATTTACACCAACTGCTATTATTCTGCATGCCTAAAAAAAAAAGTATCTGTACAGGAAATAGGCAAATGTAAAAAACGAGAAACTAGAAAAACTGAAAGTTATTTTGCTACCAAGTTTCATGAAAAAAAAATGCCCAGCCCTATTCCTACCCTTGAGCATCCTTCTGTAGAAGACCGTGTCACTGGAGTGGAAAGGAAAATGGAACCTAAAGTAAATGATGAAGGTCAACAAATCCCTGAGGTACACAGTCCAGACCTGAATATAACTGATGCTTTCAGCAACACACTGGAAACCGAGCAGATGAACATCTTCCATCTATGTATAAAGAAGGGTGTGTCCTTGCTGATAAAGCGAACCATGTTTGTATCATTCGCTAATTTTTAATTTCCCTTCCTTTTGCTTTTTATATCCATAAAAAATCAGTGCCGGCTCCGACGGTAAGGCAGCGGAGTGTTGCCTCACTGCTTTTTGCAGTGTAAAAAAAGAAAAATGAAAGTGATAATAACTCGAGGTTATTATCATTTTAGTTTTCCCCGTTGCAGCCTCTTTGTGGGGCGGGCCTGCTTCAGAGCAGGGGGAGGCGTGATTTGCACTGCCTATGTAAGCATGAGTGCTTGGCCTGCCCAAAATAGTCATGCGCACATACCGTGTTCTCCATGCAGGCTGCATTACAGCCTGCGTGGAGAACATGCCCACCCCTCCAGCCCCTGGCTGAGCATCGTGTTACGGCACTCACACTAATTACAATGCTGCATTTCAGCGTAGTGATTGGCTGCAGGAAGCCTGGGAGCCCTGGTACTTCCTGCTTCCTGTCTCCCCCAAGAAGCGAGGAAGAGAATGTAGGAGGCGACAGCTGGCTGGCCGGGAGGTCAGTGATTTTTTTTTCAACCCATCATCCCCCCGCCCTACACACACCACCCCATTTCTGCATCCAGGTAGCAGCCGCCACTACAAAAAATGTTTGATTATGTTTTATTTGCATTGGATGGGTTACTAAATGCCTGTTGACCGAGATGTTCTTAATTAAATACACTCAAATAAGCACCCCAACTTACAATAATGTTCTGTCATTCCTTTACTGCATCATCTTACATTGCAGTCATGATGGCTGTCTTGCCTTTACTACCTCCTCTAACTGTTTAATAAAGATCATTGTCTCTCTTTCACGGTGACTTCAGATCTACGCAACAGCGTTATGTGCTTTGTGGGAGCCGGCCTCGTGGCGTGGTCCTGTTTCCCCGCGCTAAGCCGCACGAGGTCCCATGCACATCGGGACTCCTCCATCTTGGATTGCACGTCACTCCACGTGACCATCTGTATGACCCTGCTCTACCCGGCCTCGGTCCCAGCGAGGCCCGACATCGAGACGCCAACCCCTGGCCCGGGGGATACCACGTGAGCCCTTCCCACTCCCGGCGGAGGGCAGTATCGATGGGACCCCCAACCGTCTCTCCACACCTGGGTGTGACCGCCCCACAACTCTCTGGGGCCTGGCGCCTCTCCTGCTGGGCGTCTGGCCGCTACCTACCCGGCCTCTCCGCCCCCTCCGGGCGCAAGGGTCCAGACATCAAAGGGCACCCGTCCTATATCTGGGGCGACCCGACAACAGGGCAGTAGTTGTATCCTGGAGTCAAGAGCCCTGCTGATCGGATCGCGGCTGACCCTACGGAAGAAGACTCACCCTGAACCACCACTTGAGCCCTGCTGACGACGTCGCGGCTCCACCGTGCTTAAAGACCTTCACGAACCTTTGGGGCCCTGCTGACGCTGTCGCGGCCCGACCTTGTTGAACCTTACCACCTGAGCCCAGCTGACCTCGTCGCGGCTCGACCGAAGCGGACCTACCACCAGAGCCCTGCTGACCGTGTCGCGGCTCGACCTAAGCGGAACTACCATCCGAGCCCTGCAGACGCCGTCGCGGCTCTCCACGTCCGAGCCGCTCTGAGACCAGCATCCAAGGTCTGGCACCGAGCCCTCCCGTACCTGGTTGGTACTAAGACTGTCCCGCTACCCTATCCTCTTAACGAACATTGAGACTCTGATAGGATCCCTCGATCCCTCTGTAAATATTGCCCGTATTACTGCCGATAAAGAATCTAATCTTGCAACTGCTATTGAGTCCTGTGTGGTGGTGTTACTGGGCCTAGTACGATCATAGGAGAAGGACCTCCCCGAGGGGGCTTCTCAGCGGCGCTCGGCTATAACCTTGCGGTAGGAAGGTGCCCGGAATAGTCTCCCCGACTACCCGGTGGGCCTCCCTCCAACATTTGGTGGCCAGCGACGGGATCCGAGCCAGACGCAATCGTACAAGCAAGAAACGCAACCACTGCCGGACCAGATGGGAAAAGAAAACCATGGATGGCCAAGAAGCAACCGTGGCCGCAACCTTCCAGGTGGAGAAACTGGAGGAATACACCCACAAAGAACTCAAACAGTTCTGCAAGGACAAAGGGATCCCAACCACAGGATTGGGCACCAAGGACGATATGCAGAGAGCCCTGAAAGCCTGGGCAGAACTCGAGACCCCTCCACCCCGAGCCGAAGGGACCTCGGCCCGGGACGGAAACCTGCCGACCACGACCCCGACAAACGGGGAGCGAACCGTCCCGGACACCAGCCTTTCCCACGAAGAGATACGAGAACGGGAAAGGGCACGGACACACGAAATGGACCTAGCCCGACTCCGGCTGGACGGTGAGCTCCTACTGGCGGAGAAAAAGATAGCCCTGGAGCAACTACGGCTGCAAGAGGAAATCGAGGAGAAGAAAAGGCATCGGGAGCTAGAGGAGGGACGGCTAACCCTCGAGCACGAGAGGAGCCTTAAAGAACTTGAACTAAAAGCTAAAACTGGGGAGACCAGCAACCCCGGAGCCCGGGACGCTCTGCCCCTGACCGAGCCAAAGGTTCACATCCCCAAGGATGTCATCAAGGAGTATTATAAAAATGACGACATCCAGCAATGGTTCCGAGCGTACGAGGTAGCCATGACCTCCCATCGGGTACCCCGGAAGGATTGGGGCGCCGGCCTATGGGGGAGGTTCCTCAGCGAGGGGCGGGATACCCTGCTGCAACTCCCCGACGCTGTGATGACCTCGTACGACCACATGAAGGAAGCCCTACTCACACGCTACGGACTATCGGCCGAGATGTACCGGCAACGCTTCCGGGACTGCAAGAAGATCCCCGGTACCACATGGGTCGAATACGTGGACTTCTTCAGCCGAGCGTTGGAAGGATGGATAAAAGGGAGCAAGGTCACCTCATATAATGAACTGTTCGACCTCATTGTCTGGGAGCACCTCGCCAACAACTGCTTTGTGGAACTAAGGCAACACCTCCTGGACAGTAAACTGACCGAGCCCCGGAAGCTCGCCGCCGAAGCGGACCGATGGGTCAACACCCGGGTCCCCCGGAACCCTGTGGGGGACTACACCCGGAGTACCACGGGACCTCCCCGCCAGCGAGGCGGAAGAGGGGGGTCCCACCGCAGTCGAGAATTCCCAGCCGGGCCGCCCAGAAGTCCGCCACGAGGGCAAGCAACCAACCCCGCTTCCCCGACCCAGGGCCGAAGAGGGACCCCCTATCGCCCGGTCTGGACCACGACCGACAGTGACCTGCTTCGGATGTCAGCAGACCTGCCATTATGCAAGCGACCCGGCTTGCCCCGTGAACCGACGGAACGGGACCACGGGGCCACCTCCCCGACAAATAGCCGCCGCAGCCCTGGGGGAGAGAGAGGACGAGGAAGAAAACCACGACGACGGGTCCCCCGAGTGGGAACCAGCCGCCATGTCGCTTGTATGCCTAGGCTCCCGAGAAATGGTGCCCCGAGCCACCATCCCAAGCAACACCCAGAAGTACCAACAGTGGGTCACCATCAACGGGCGACGGGCCGAGGCCCTCTGGGACACTGGGGCCAGTGTGACCGCTGTCCGCTGCCATCTGGTGACCCCCGAACAGATCCTGCCACATGTCCTCTGCCCTGTCCGGACCGCAGACAACACCGAGAGCATGTGCCGGATGGCCCGAATCCCCTTCGAGTGGGGAGGAGTGTCCGGCACCCTAAAAGTAGCTGTCCGCGACGACGCCCCGGTGGACTGCCTCCTGGGCAACGACCTAGAGAGCGCCCCCTGGGCCCAGGTGGAGCAGCGAGAGCATCTGGGGATGCTAGGACTACCCGAGTGGGCCTGCGCCACCACTCGGTCCATGACCACCCAGCCAGCCGCGGCCCCGGCCTCCGACAAGCCGGCGGGCCCCGAACAATCCACCTCCTCCGGCCCGGAGGAACCTGACGAGGAGGCCGGGCCGTCCGAACTTTCTTCCAACGAGGCCGCTCCCCTCAGCGAGATCCCCGAGCTGGCCCAGTGGCGCCACGACGGGGGCCCCACCCGCGAACAATTCCAGCAAGAGCAGAAGGGCTGCCCGTCCCTCGAGGGGGCCCGACAGCAGGCGGCCGCGCAGGCTGCGGGGGACCCCACAGGAACCCACTGGGTCTATTGGGACAATGACTTATTGTATAGCGAGCAGAAAGTCGCCGAACTAGGGGCCGGCCAGGTGCTGGTGGTCCCCCTCCGATTTCGAGAGTTCCTCTTGAACCTGGCACATGACGTGCCCCTCGCCGGACATCTAGGGCGGGACAAAACTTACAGCCGCCTCGTGACCCATTTCTATTGGCCCCGAATGAGACGAGACGTGGACCAGCACTGCCGGTCCTGCCCGACCTGCCAAGCTAGCGGGAAGACTGGGGGACGAGTGAAAGCCCCCCTACAACCATTTCCAGCCATCCACACCCCGTTCGAATGAGTGGGGATCGACATCGTGGGGCCCCTCGACCCCCGAACCGCCCTGGGCCACCGCTTCATCCTGGTACTGGTCGACCACGCCACCCGATACCCAGAAGCTGTCCCCCTCCGAACTGTGACAGCTCCAGTGGTGGGCCGGGCCCTGATGGGCATCTTCTCCAGGGTGGGGTTCCCCCGAGAAGTAGTGAGCGACAGGGGGACGAACTTTATCTCGAAGTACATGAGATCCCTCTGGCAACAATGTGGGGTCACCTATAAATTCACTACCCCTTACCACCCCCAGGGGAACGGACTGGTCGAGCGGTTCAACCGAACCCTGAAGGGGATGATCAAGGGCCTGGAAGAGCCCCTCAGGAGGAGATGGGATGTCCTGTTGCCCTGCCTCCTGTTCGCCTACCGGGAGGTACCACAGAAGTCCCTGGGCTTCAGCCCCTTCGAACTGTTGTATGGGCACCCCGTCCGAGGGCCCCTCAGCCTGGTCAAAGAGGGTTGGGAGGCGAACGTCCAAAGTGCCCCGCCCGACGTCTACCGGTACCTCCTGACCCTGCGGAACCAGACTCGGAAGTTCCGGGCCCTGGCGGAAGCCAACCTTGAAGCCAGCCAAGAAGACATGAAACGCTGGTATGACGAGAATGCCTCAGCCGTCGAGTTTGAGCCGGGCCAGCAAGTCTGGGTCATGTCCCCCGTGGACCCCTGCGCCCTGCAGGACAAGTGGACCGGGCCCTTCAAGGTAGTTGAGAGGAAGAGCCCCGTCACGTACCTGGTCGACATGGAGTCTCCGAGGAACCCCCTCCGGGTCCTGCACGCCAACCGGCTCAAGCCCCACTTTGCCCGAACGGAACTAAGCCTACTGCTGGCTACTGACGATGGGGGTGAAAGTGACTCCGAGCCCCTACCAGACCTCCTGGGGTCCTCGAGCCAAGACGGCTCCTTGGAGGGCGTCCGCCTCTCCGCCACCCTGACACCAGAACAGCGCCATGACTGCCAGAAGCTGCTGCAACCCTTCGCTGCCCTCTTCTCTCTCACGCCCGGGGTGACCCCCTGGTGCGTCCACGACGTGGACACGGGGGATAGCCCCCCTGTACGACACCGCGCTTATAGAGTGCCTGACCGAGTTCGAGCCTGCATAAAGACCGAGGTCGCCAAGATGCTCGCCCTCGGAGTCATCGAGCCTTCCGACATGGTCCTGTTTCCCCGCGCTAAGCAGCACGAGGTCCCATGCACATCGGGACTCCTCCATCTTGGATTGCACGTCACTCCACGTGACTATCTGTATGACCCTGCTCTACCCGGCCTCGGTCCCAGCGAGGCCCGACATCGAGACACCAACCCCTGGCCCGGGGGATACCACGTGAGCCCTTCCCACTCCCGGCGGAGGGCAGTATCGATGGGACCCCCAACCGTCTCTCCACACCTGGGTGTGACCGCCCCACAGCTCTCTGGGGCCTGGCGCCTCTCCTGCTGGGCGTCTGGCCGCTCCCTACCCGGCCTCTCCGCCCCCTCCGGGCGCAAGGGTCCGGACATCAAAGGGCTCCCGTCCTATATCTGGGGCAACCCGACAACAGGGCAGTAGTTGTATCCTGGAGTCAAGAGCCCTGCTGATCGGATCGCGGCTGACCCTACGGAAGAAGGCTCACCCTGAACCACCACTTGAGCCCTGCTGACGACGTCGCGGCTCCACCGTGCTTAAAGACCTTCACGAACCTTTGGGGCCCTGCTGACGCTGTCGCGGCCCGACCTTGTTGAACCTTACCACCTGAGCCCAGCTGACCTCGTCGCGGCTCGACCGAAGCGGACCTACCACCAGAGCCCTGCTGACCGTGTCGCGGCTCGACCTAAGCGGAACTACCATCCGAGCCCTGCAGACGCCGTCGCGGCTCTCCACGTCCGAGCCGCTCTGAGACCAGCATCCAAGGTCTGGCACCGAGCCCTCCCGTACCTGGTTGGTACTAAGATTGTCCCGCTACCCTATCCTCTTAACGAACATTGAGACTCTGATAGGATCCCTCGATCCCTCTGTAAATATTGCCCGTATTACTGCCGATAAAGAATCTAATCTTGCAACTGCTATTGAGTCCTGTGTGGTGGTGTTACTGGGCCTAGTACGATCATAGGAGAAGGACCTCCCCGAGGGGGCTTCTCAGCGGCGCTCGGCTATAACCTTGCGGTAGGAAGGTGCCCGGAATAGTCTCCCCGACTACCCGGTGGGCCTCCCTCCAACATGCTTCCTTTCCTGAATCAAGAACCCCCCCTTTAAATCTGCATCATCCAATCCTCCAGTACAAACCCCTGTCCATTCTTCACTGCATCCTCATGCCCTTGAAAGATATACTGTCCATCTTTCACTGCATCACCCAGTATTTCAATAACCTACTCTATACGCTGTTCACTGCATCACCCAGCCAATCAATCACATACTGTGTCCATCCTTCACTGCATCACCCAGCCAATCAATCACATACTGTATCCATCCTTCACTGCATCACCCAGCCAATCAATCACATACTGTGTCCATCCTTCACTGCATTACCCAGCCAATCAATCACATACTGTGTCCATCCTTCACTGCATCACCCAGCCAATCAATCACATACTGTGTCCATCCTCCATTACATCACCCAGCCAATCAATCACATACTGTGTCCATTCTTCACTGCATCCCCATGCCCTTGAAAGAAATACTGTCCATCTTTCACGGCATCACCCAGTCTTTCAATAACCTACTCTGTATGCCGTTGACTGCATCACCCAGCCAATCAATCACATACTGTGTCCATCCTTCACTGCATCACCCAGCCAATCAATCACATACTGTGTCCATCCTTCACTGCATCACCCAGCCAATCAATCACATACTGTGTCCATCCTTCACTGCATCACCCAGCCAATCAATCACATACTGTGTCCATCCTTCATTACATCACCCAGCCAATCAATCACATACTGTGTCCCTCCTTCACTACATCACCCAGCCAATCAATCACATACTGTGTCCATCCTTCACTACATCACCCAGCCAATCAATCACATACTGTGTCCCTCCTTCACTACATCACCCAGCCAATCAATCACATACTGTGTCCATCCTTCATTACATCACCCAGCCAATCAATCACATACTGTGTCCATCCTTCACTGCATCACCCAGCCAATCAATCACATACTGTGTCCATCCTTCATTACATCACCCAGCCAATCAATCACATACTGTGTCCCTCCTTCACTACATCACCAAGCCAATCAATCACATACTGTGTCCCTCCTTCACTACATCACCCAGCCAATCAATATCATACTGTGTCCCTCCTTCACTACATCACCCAGCCAGTCAATCACATACTGTGTCCATCCTTCACTACATCACCCAGCCAATCAATCACATACTGTGTCCCTCCTTCACTACATCACCCAGCCAGTCAATCACATACTGTGTCCATCCTTCACTACATCACCCAGCCAATCAATCACATACTGTGTCCCTCCTTCACTACATCACCCAGCCAATCAATCACATACTGTGTCCCTCCTTCACTACATCACCCAGCCAATCAATCACATACTGTGTCCATCCTTCACTGCATCACCCAGCCAATCAATCACATACTGTGTCCATCCTTCACTACATCATCCAATCCTCCAGGTCAAATTACTATCCATTGTTCACTGCATCACCAACAGTAGCGGCAGGTGTTGGGTATGAGTGGTACGGCGGGAGGGGGCATAGGAGTCACGTGGGGGGGGGGGACTGGGGCAAAATTAAAATAATAAAAAATAAACTTACCTGCAGTGGGCCATGTCGCTCTGCTCCTCTTGTCCAGGCTGCACAGGTTCCCAGAATGCCCTATGGCCAATCCTGAAGCTGCTCTCACACGAGTGCAGCTTCAGGATTGGCCTGAGCACCCTCTATTAGCACTCCAGGACAGGCTGAGTCTGTGCCTGCTCTCTCCATCCCAGCTGCGTTGCTGGGCCTGAGAGAGCTTTCACGGCGCATGACAGTTTAGCCGGCCTGAGACAGCCGGCCAAACCGTCATGCACAGTGAAGGGAGCGCACTAGCACTCCCCTCAATGCCTGTCACCACCGGGCCCCGCCCCCAACTCTCGTCAGGATAGGAAAGGAAAAATAAAACTAGTGTTTAATATTGTTTTATTTTTTCTTTCCTGCCTCTCTTTGGGGGGGGTGATGCGCCTCCGCCATAACAGAGGAGCCCCGTTGATCACCAAGCTGGTCAAGAAAAATATTGTCCATCTTTCACTGCATCACCCAGTCTTTCAGTACCCTACTCTGTACACCCTACACAGCATCACCCAACCATTCAATAACATACTCTGCCCACACTTCACTGCATCATCCTGTCCATTCTTCACCTCAGCCACCGCCCTTCAATAAAATACTCTGTCCATCTGTCACTGAATCACTGAGTCTTTCAATAACCTACTCTGTACACCCTTCACTGCATCACCCAGCCCTTCAATAGCATACTCTGTCCATCCTTCTCTGCGTCTTCCAGCCCATTCTTCACTGCATCACCAAAGCCTTCAATAACATTCTTTGCCCTTCCTTCATGGCATCACCCAGGCCATCCATAATATACCATGTCCATCTTTCAGTGCATCACCAAGCTCTTCAATAATACTGTGTCCAGCCTTCACTGCATCATCCATCTGACCAACACAAATTTCTGTTCACTCATTCCTGCATTACAAAGCCCTCAATAGCACTTTCTGCTCTTCCTTCACTGCATCTTCTAGCCCTCCTATAACAATCTTTCATGGTATCATCCAGCCCTCCATAACAGAGTCTGTCCTTCTTTCACTGCATTCTGTCCTTCCTTAACTGCATCCCTCATCCCTTCAATAACATACTGTACACCCTTCACTCTGTCATCCAGCTCTCCAAAACACATTTCTGCATTTACTGCATTAATGGGTACAATAACATCATCTTCCCTCCCCACTGCATCTTCTACTCCTTCAATAACATACTGTGTCCATCCTTCCATGCATCATCCAAACTTTCAATTACTTATTAATTTCACCGTTCACTGAATCACCAAACCCTTCAATAACATACACTGTCCATTCTTTACTGCATCACCTAGTACTTCAATAACATACTCTGCCCATCGTTCATGGCATCACCCAGCCCTTCAATAACATATTATTATTTTTATTATTATTGCAACTTGTAGAGTGCACAGCTACCTCAACAGAGGTGTCCCGGCGCTAACAGCGGGTGCAGAGTGGTAGTAACTGGTGGGGGTAGCTCTCAGGTAGGCAAAAAAGCCAAGTCTTCAGAGTCTTCCTAAATAAAGGTTCTGAATTGGCCTTCCGGAGGTGCTCTGGCATGGAGTTCCAAAGAGAGGCGGCTTTCAGAGCAATCGATCGACCACCCAGCCTGGCTTTTGTGAAGCGGGGGATGGCTCAGAGTTCCCGGTGATTCAACCTCAGAGTCCTAGACTGATTGTATTTGGGAAGTCTGAGCTTCAAGTATTGGGGGCCAGTATCTCTGGTAGCCCTGTAGGCAGGGGTCAGAGCCTTAAACTCAATCCTCCTTTTAACAGGCAGCCAATGTAGGCTGCATCACCCAGCCCTTCAATAACATACTCTGCCCATCCTTCACTGCATCACCAGTCTTTCAATACCATACTCCGCCCATTCTCCAAGGCATCACTCCGCCCTTCAATAACATTCTTTACCCATCCTTCACTGTATCAACCACCCCTTCAATAACATACTCTGACCTTCCATCATGGCATCACCTAGTCTTTCAATACCGTACTCTGCCCATCCTTCACTGTATCACACTGCCCTTCAATAACATACTCTGTCCATCCTTCACTGTATCACACTGCCCTTCAATAACATACTCTGTCCATTAGTTACTGTATCACCCCGCGCTTCAATAACATACTCTGTCCATCCTTCACTGTATCACCCAGCACTTCAATAACATACTCTGTCCATCCTTCACTGCATCACACAGCCCTTCAATAACCTACTCTGTCCATCCTTCACGGCATCACCCAGCCCGTCAATAACATACTCTGCCCATCCTTCACTGCATCACCAGTCTTTCAATACCATACTCCGCCCATTCTCCAAAGCATCACTCCGCCCTTCAATAACATTCTTTACCCATCCTTCACTGTATCAACCACCCCTTCAATAACATACTCTGACCATCCATCACTGCATCACCTAGTCTTTCAATAACGTACTCTGCCCATCCTTCACTGTATCACACTGCCCTTCAATAACATACTCTGTCCATCCTTCACTGTATCACCCAGCCCTTCAATAACATACTCTCTCCATCCTTCACTTTATCACCATGCCCTTCAATAACATACTCTGTCCATTAGTTACTGTATCATCCCGCGCTTCAATAACATACTCTGTCCATCCTTCACTGTATCACCCAGCCCTTCAATAACATACTCTGTCAATCCTTCACTGTATCACCATGCCCTTCAATACCATACTCTGTCCATCCTTTACTGTATCACCCTGCCCTTCAATAACATACTCTGTCCATCCTTCACTGCATCACCCAGCCCTTCAATAACATACTCTGTCCATCCTTCACTGTATCACCCAGCCCTTCAATAACATACTCTGTCAATCCTTCACTGTATCACCATGCCCTTCAATACCATACTCTGTCCATCCTTTACTGTATCTCCCAGCCCTTCAATAACATACTCCGTCCATCATTCACTGCATCACACAACCCTTCAATAACATACTCTGCCCATCCCCGACTGTATCACCATGCCATTCAATAACATACTATGCCCATCCTTCACTGTATCACCCTGCCCTTCAATAACGTACTCTGCCCATCCTTCACTGTATCTCCCAGCCCTTCAATAATATACTCTGCCTTCCTTCACTGTATCACCCTGCCCTTCAATAACATACTCTGTCCATCCTTCGCTGTATCTCCCAGCCCTTCAATAACATACTCCGTCCATCATTCACTGCATCACCCAGCCCTTCAATAACATACTCCGTCCATCCTTCACTGCATCACCCAGCCCTTCAATAACATACTCCGTCCATCCTTCACTGTATCACACAGTCTTTCAATAACATACTCTGCCCATCCTTCAATGCACCACCCAGCCCTTCAATAATATACTCTTTCCATCCTTCACTGCATCACCTAGTCTTTCAAAAGCCTACTCTGTCCATCCTTCACTGTATCACCATGCCATTCAATAACATACTCTGCCCATCCTTCACTGTATCACCCTGCCCTTCAATAACGTACTCTGTCCATCCTTCACTGTATCACCCTGCCCTTCAATAACGTACTCTGTCCATCCTTCGCTGTATCTCCCAGCCCTTCAATAACATACTCTGTCCATCCTTCACTGTATCTCCCAGCCCTTCAATAATATACTCTGCCCATCCTTCACTGTATCACACAGTCTTTCAATAACATACTCTGGCCATCCTTCAATGCACCACCCAGCCCTTCAATAATATACTATGTCCATCCTTCACTGCATCACCTAGTCTTTCAAGAGCATACTCTGTCCATCGTTCACTGTATCACCCAGCTCTTCAATAACATACTCTGCCTGTCCTTCACGGCATTACCCAGTATTTCAATAACATACTCTGCCCATTCTTCATGGCATCACCCAGTCTTATAGTAGCATACTCTGCCCATCCTTCACTACACCACCCAGCCCTTCAATACAATACTCTGCCCATCCTTCATGGCATCACCTAGTCTTTCAAAGGCACACTCTGTCCTTCCTTCACTGTATCACCCTGCCCTTCAATAACATACTCTGTCCTTCCTTCACTGTATCACCCTGCCCTTCAATAACATACTCTGCCCATCCTTCACTGTATCTCCCAGCCCTTCAATAATATACTGTGCCCATCCTTCACTGTATCTCCCAGCCCTTCAATAATATACTCGGCCCATCCTTCACTGTATCTCCCAGCCTTCAATAACATACTCTGCCCATCCTTCACTGTATCTCCTAGCCCTTCAATAACATACTGTGCCCATCCTTCACTGTATCTCCCAGCCCTTCAATAATATACTCTGTCCATCCTTCACTGCATCACCCACTCTTTCAATACCACATTATGTCCATCTGTCTCTGCTTCATTGTATGCCCCATTGCATTCTCTCGCTGGTATCTTTGTCCCGTCTCTGTATCAGCGTCATTCAGTTACATTATTTTCCTTTCTTTACATCATCATACCGCTCTCCAATAACATTCTCTTTTCTTTTTAGTGCCTCGTACAACCTGCAGTATTATCCTTTGTTGTTTCACCTCATTCTTGTGGACTCATTCACAGCTTCATCCATCCCTTCAATCTTATCCTCTGTCCTATCGTCACTGAATCATTCAACCTTTCAATGCATTGGGGTCTGTCCTTCTCTGCATCCCCAAACCCAAGAATACATTTGTCTGCCCATCCTTCGCTGCAATATTATCTGCCCTTCTTTACTGTGTGTTCCAGACCTCCAATAGCATGTCATGCCCTTCCCTCTCTGCTGTACACAGCCCGCAATGAGATTATCTCTATGGTGCATTAATCACGCCCCGGCCCCAGCCACATTATCTTCCCTGCCTTCCCTGCATCAACCAAATGACAATAAATGGTCCATCTTTCCTGCAGTGCCAGCCCTCTGACGACAATCCTTGCCCTTCACTCATGGCATCATTCAACCCCTTATAACATTTGCTACCGTTCACTGCACCATCCAGCCTTCCAAAAGCATCTTACCCTTCCTTTGCTGCATCCTCAGACGTTTGATTAACACCCCTATATGCAGGTGTATATGGTATTTATATAGTGCAAACCTAGCCGAAGTCAGTGGATTGCTGTACAGGGTCAAAGGCAAGGATGCAGTCAACAAGTGACTAGAGCTGTAGCTGGTTTGTTGCTTGTTACTGATTCATGATGTCGTGTTCTTTAAAGAGCTTCTTTCCTGAATTGGAGCAGCGCCGAGATGGTCCTAATCAGAACATGGAAGATGTTCCGAATCCTAGCTGCTAAGATGGAAAAGGAAAGCTGCCTTTTGTGTTTTTTCTTTTTAACACTTCCTTATCCCCTGTCTGCTCTTGTCCTGGCTGCCAGAGCCATCAAAGATAGTGAGCTTGTCAGCCGGATGGGGGGGGGGGACAGGTCGTGATGGCTTTGTATATGATGCAGCTGGTTTGGAAGATGCTGTGAACCGCAAGGAAGCCAGTGGAGTTCCACCAGGATGATGGTGTTGTCAGTGTATTTCTCCAGGCCAATATGCGGATATTCAAATTGACGAAGGACAGCCCAGTACTAATACATCTATTTTATTTTTACTTCAGTGTTAATGAAGTAGAAGTAATGCGCTCTTCGAACCAAGCGGTTGGCTGTAGCCAAGCATTATTGTGGTTGCCACTCACATAGGAAAACGAAAGCTACCAAAGAACTTAATTAGAGCTATAAGTAGGTCAATGGAGATTTTTACAAATTCCTTTATTTGACTACATCACCCAGCCCTCCAATAACATGTTCTGTACTAAAATTCTCCTTACTTCCTTAGCCAATCACCAAGATCTCTATTAACATTCGCCATACACCCGGCTGTCCAGCATCCTTCTCTGTATTTTTTTTACACCATCCACGAGCCCTCCAATAAGATTATTTCCCTTCACTGCATCACCCAGCCCTCCAGTCACAGATTCTGTGCTTATCTTACTGCATGGCCTGGCCCTCCAGTCACATCCTCTCTGCTTATCTTGCTGCATCGCCCGTCCCTCCAGCCACAGCCTCTGTGCTTATCTTACTGCATGGCTCGGCCCTCCAGTCACAGCCTCTGTGCTTATCTTACTGCGTTGCACGGCCCTCCAGCCACAGCCTCTGTGCTTATCTTACTGCATCGCCCGGCCCTACAGCCACAGCCTCTGTGCTTATGTTACTGCATGGCCCGGCCCTCCAGCCACAGTCTCTGTGCTTATGTTACTGCATCACCTGGCCCTTCAGCCACAGCCTCTGTGCTTATGTTACTGCATGGACCGGCCCTCCAGCCGCAGCCTCTGTGCTTATGTTACTGCATCGCCCGGCCCACCAGCCACAGCCTCTGTGCTTATGTTACTGCATGGACCGGCCCTCCAGCCACAGCCTCTGTGCTTATCTTACTGCGTTGCACGGCCCTCCAGCCACAGCCTCTGTGCTTATGTTACTGCATGGCCCGGCCCTACAGCCACAGCCTCTGTGCTTATGTTACTGCATGGCTCGGCCCTCCAGTCACAGCCTCTGTGCTTATCTTACTGCATGGCTCGGCCCTCCAGTCACAGCCTCTGTGCTTATCTTACTGCATCGCCCGGCCCTCCAGCCACAGCCTCTGTGCTTATCTTACTGCGTTGCACGGCCCTCCAGCCACAGCCTCTGTGCTTATCTTACTGCACCGCCCGGCCCTACAGCCACAGCCTCTGTGCTTATGTTACTGCATGGCCCGGCCCTCCAGCCACAGTCTCTGTGCTTATGTTACTGCATCACCTGGCCCTTCAGCCACAGCCTCTGTGCTTATGTTACTGCATGGACCGGCCCTCCAGCCGCAGCCTCTGTGCTTATGTTACTGCATCGCCCGGCCCACCAGCCACAGCCTCTGTGCTTATGTTACTGCATGGCCCGGCCCTACAGCCACAGCCTCTGTGCTTATGTTACTGCATCGCCTGGCCCTTCAGCCCCAGCCTCTGTGCTTATGTTACTGCATGGCCCGGCCCTCCAGCCACAGTCTCTGTGCTTATGTTACTGCATCACCTGGCCCTACAGCTACAGTCTCAGTGCTTATGTTACTGCATCACCCGGCCATCCAATAACACTCTCTTGCCGTCCTTCACTGCAAGGCTCAACCCACATAAATATTGTCTGCTGTTCCTTCCTTTATCACTCAGTCCCTCTATAAGATTATCCTTATTCCATCATCCATCCACTCAGTAACATTCTTCCTGCTCCTTACCTCGTCATCCTGCCACCCAATAACATTCTTCCTGCTCCTTACCTCATCATCCAGCCACCCAGTAACATTCTTCCTGCTCCTTACCGCGTCATCCAGCCACCCAATAACATTCTTCCTGCTCCTTACCGCGTCATCCAGCCACCCAGTAACATTCTTCCTGTCACTCAACTTATCATCCAGCCACCTAGTAACATTCTTCCTGCTCCTTACCTTATCATCCAGCCACCCAGTAACAATCTTCCTGTCCCTCACCTCATCATCCAACCACCTAGTAACATTCTTCCTGCTCCTTACCGCGTCATCCAGCCACCTAGTAACATTCTTGCTGCTCCTCACCTCATCATCCAGCAACCCAGTAACATTCTTCCTGTCCCATACCTCATCATCCAGCCACCCAGTAACATTCTTCCTGCTCCTTACCTCATCATCCAGCCACCCAGTAACATTCTTCCTGCCCCTCACCTCATCATCCAGCCACCTAGTAACATTCTTGCTGCTCCTCACCTCATCATCCAGCCACCTAGTAACATTCTTCCTGCTCCTTACCGCGTCATCCAGCCACCCAGTAACATTCTTCCTGTCCCTCACCTCATCATCCAGCCACCTAGTAACAATCTTCCTGTTCTTTACCTTATCATCCAGCCACCCAGTAACAATCTTCCTGTCCCTCACCTCATCATCCAGCCACCTAGTAACATTCTTCCTGCTCCTTACCTCATCATCCAGCCACTAAGTAACATTCTTCCTGCTCCTTACCTCATCATCCATCCAGCCACCCAGTAACATTCTTCCTGCTTATTACCTCATCATCCAGCCACCCAGTAACATTCTTCCTGTCCCATACCTCATCATCCAGCCACCCAGTAACATTCTTCCTGTTCTTTACCTCATTATCCAGCCACCCCGTAACATTGTTCCTGTACCTTACCTCATCTTCCAGCCACCCAGTAACATTCTTCCTACTCCTTACCTCATCATCCATCCAGCCACCCAGTAACATTCATCCTGTTCCTTACCTCATTATCCAGCCACCCAGTAACATTGTTCCTGTACGTTACCTCATCTTCCAGCCACCCAGTAACATTCTGCCTGTTCCTTACCTCATCATCCAACCACCCAGTAACATTCTGCCTGTTCCTTACCTCATCATCCAACCACCCAGTAACATTCTTCCTGTTTCTTACCTCATCACACAGCCCTCCAGTAACAGTGTGTCCTTCCTTCATTACATCATCCAACCTTTACTCATACAGCATGTCCTTTCCTCTACGCCCTTTAGTCTTTTTTCATTATCCATGCTTCCTGCATCAGTCTGTCTTCGGTGCCTATTGCTGGCTCACCTGTAGCACTGATTATAAAGACGGTCTGCCTGGGAACGGTACATATAGAAACAGATGCCCCTTGGCTAGCGTGTTCCTGGACCTCTCGCCCTCGTCCCTTTGCTGCTCCTCAGATCATCAGAAGGGGCCCCACCACTCCTGCGCGAGAGGCGGGCAGGGCGGAGAGGCTGGCGGAAGGGAATGCACAATTAAGATGATTTAATTTACATTAGGTCTGATTGCAGCGCCTCGGTGATCTCCAGCCGCATGGCAGCCCCGCCGCAGCCTGGCCATCTGGAGGGAATCCGATTAGGAGCCCTCGTTCCAGCGGAGAGGCAGGGCCTGGGCACAGCTGTGGGCCTGCGGTGGGCCTCACTGAGTGGAGATCCCGAGAGACCCACAACGATGGGTCACATATATTCCAACTTTGGACTCTTTGGCTTAAAATGAAGTGCATCTCCTCCATTTTGGAACTGTCTCGCATGCAGAGTAGTTTAACTTTCGGCTTCACCCTCAGGTGCTATAAATCATCCATGCAGGCGACGGGAATGAGCCGGCGAGCTGGCTACGCTGCAGGGCTCTTTATTTGAAATGTAAATGACATTCATATGACTCTAAACCGCTATTCATTTAGGTTATCTTGAGATCTTCCACACTGCTGCACAGAATGTTCCTTCTGTTACCCAGGGGTGCACAAAATGGCCATCCCGCTGCGACAAAACACCATATTTGTCCTTCGCATGGCTATTATTGTACTTCACCGTAACTGTTAGCGGTGTCCCCTCTGTATAGGAACAAAAGGGACCCCAGGCCAGGTACTGCACTGAGGGGCTTCACCAGTCAGGTACAGCTTGAGTTCGATGGCGTAGGAGCAAGGAACCCATGCCGGGGCCTATCATCACACTTAGGGCGTCCCACTGAGGAAGAGGAAACAGTGATGAATTGAACTCCCTCATCTCGGCCACAGGTAATTGTGCTGGCCACATTCCAACCCCTCATTTTGTCTCACTGTGCACTACAGAGACCAACCGTATGCAAATCAGTTTTGCTCCTACTCCAGTAAGAACGGTTCAGCTTGGACTGCAAGGCCATGCCCCCCTCTGAATGAGGAAAACATAACTAGGTGGGTTTCCTCCTAAATGTGCTTTATCAGTGAAGTGCAGAGTGAGCCCTGTGGCACCAAAAGCTCACTGTCTGACAGTGCTTAATTTGCACCGGCACTTATGACAGTCTGCCAAATGGAGGTGCTGTTCATCTGATTTAGAGATGAGCACAACAAAAGTTGTTTACTAATTTAAAATGCATTACAAATTACTAATACCATGCGCCCAAGCCATATGCTTAGCTTTGGGGCCTTAAATAGTTTGAATTGTCACACCTGTAGGAGTGTGATGGTTTGTATTCGGGTTGGTACTGTTGTTGGCAGCGCTGGCAGAGGCAATGGACGGTGCAAGCAGAGGTGGACCCTAAGAGGGCCCTGGCACTTATTGTTTTACAAATTAAGCACTGCTGTCCGACGTGCCACAGCACGCAAAAAACGACCATAGGCTAACAGACTGTCCAATGTGGAAACGATAAACCAGGCCAACACATGTCAAACAGGGACAGAGGGGCGAGTTTACAAAGCCATGTGACAAGTTCTGTCCCTACAGGAAGCGCTGTCGCTCAATGGCCCGGGAGCAGCAGCGCTTCCTGAATGTTGGCCTGATCGGTCTGCGCTTGTCTAGACATTTAACATGCCAGTGGTCGCTCGATAATGGCATTTAACGTCAATTCCTCCCCTTGAGACCCCTCCCTGGTACAAACTTGCCTGATTTGTAAATCCGCTGCTCACTATCATCAAATCCGAAGTATGAACCAAGCACAGTCTCACATGACCGCAACAAGCACAGGTCATGGCAAAAAAGCCCACACGACCCAAACCATTCAAACTGTTAAAGGCAGATCACAAAAAACAGAGAAGGATCCTGAACGGACATTCACCAGCGCATTAAGGCAACGTACACATGAATTGCTATTTTTAAGTTTAACCAGTAACATCCATTAAAAAACTTGCATTCTTGAATAGATCCCAAAGTAAGGTGCCACAGCTTTTAGGGTTGGTGCGTTCGTTCTGTAGATCTGCTGGTTTAATTCCTGATAAAGCTGACTGAGCCTTTCATCCTTCCGAAGTAGGGCTATATGAGGACCACTGCTGCTTACATAGCTTTAAAGCTACATGCCAGGCCCCGTTGAGGGTGCCACTGGGCAAGCAGGGCTATCGGGCCTCAGCTCTGGTGGTCACCGCCTTTCACCGCTGAGGTCCTGGGGCCTGACCTACCGTGGCATTCCAAACTGGGCACTAAGTTCACCCTTCCACACTCCACTCTCAGGGTCCCTGGGCGAGCAGTCAAAGGCTTCTCAGTAGAGGTGACCTAGTTTGGAGACGTAGAACCCAAACCGTTATAAAACAGAGACAAAAAGTGCTGTCTAGCCTAGTGTTTTTCTTTACAGAACAAGAGAACTATTTTTATTACACCAAAACGTAGTTTTGCACAAAGGAAGGCTAGTCATTCCCAGGGTACTCAAACAGGTGCTGTGGACGAGAAAATGGCAAACGTGCAAGCTGATCGAAGCACGCGAGCAGCCTTCTTAGTTCTTTAGCCCATAGGTCAGTTCAACCATGTGCCACTGTTAAAAGGTTTTCTCAGAGCTTTAATGTGTAAAGAACAAAGACTTCTTCAGGTTAGTGGCAGAGGAACAGTCAATGTTCGAGTTCACGTAGGTGGTTTACCTGAAGTACGGGCTGCCCAAAAATCTTGAGAGCGATGACCTCAGAAAACAACAGCACGAGACGTCCTACTCTCCATTCACAGCAGTCGGGTGAGCGGGGCCCTGTCTCTTTTTGCCAGTGTCATTAGAGGAATGTGGCAGCTCCAGCAGGGCAACGGCCCAGGCCTAGGTGGACCCATCTTCGATCAACAAAGAACTCACCCGTAGCAGGTGCTCTGACTGTGGCGTCAGCTCCCAATAGAATCAGTACAAGTCAATTCACAGTTGTGCAGAGGGTCACTCACTCAGGCTGTCAACTTTGCAAGAACTAGATGCTTGAGCAGCAAACCTACTGGGGAGCCAGGAAACCCACTCTTAGACTCAGGCTGGCACCGGTAACACTTAATTGATTCAGTCCATTCTTCTGGGATGTTCCATTCTCTGGGCACAATGGCTGGACATCTCCTCCACTGGCAGCCACCTTGCTGCAGGGTCAGACACACCTTCTCTCTTATCAGGCCAAACGGTTTCCAGGCTCTAGGCAGACCCAAAACTCTTCCTGCAGGATGGTGCGGGCTTCAACACATGTTCACTCATCTCAGAGAGGTTGACCTTGAAGGATGCCAGGCCTGGATCTCAGAGGTCCTTCGAGTACTCTGCGTGCAGGGCACTCTTTCTCTTGGTCACAAAGAAGATGGAACTGGAACCAAGTGTGATGGTTTGGGACTCACTCTCATAACGGCTTCCCAGAAAGGGAATGCTGCTCCCTTTGTCAGTGTTGTGGAACCAGTTCGAGGCATTTTCTCTTCAGAAGTTCCTTCTCCTTCAGTGCAGCAGTTACAGTTATTGTTGAAGGTGATGGCATTCACAACAGGTAGTCCAGGTTTCTAAACCTCAACGCCAAAAAGATGAGCACTGAGAAATGTGAAGAGTCTGCACTTGGCCTTCTGAAGTAGCACTCTGGGGCTCCAACACTTCAGAGTTTGAGGCCTCACCCTTCTACTCTAGAGTGGAAGCAATGCCATGCAAACTTGCACTCAAAATAACCATGGAATCGTGTGGTATTATCAATCAAAAAAAGGGTACACTGCCGCCAATGTCTCATTAATGTATTGCCAGGACATGGACGATGATCTGTAAACTAGAGAATGACTTGGTCCACCCCACCAGGCCTCAGAGCCAGGCACTTGGTCTCATGATTAATTAGAAATCCTGGGCCTCAGCACAAAAGCAGGATCATTGTCAGAATCCCACATAAACCTACAGCTGTGGTAGCTCAGGGCAGGACTGCATTTCTGTCCTACCATGCATGTACATTCCTGTCTCAACACTACATAACAGAGTAAGAAAGCTCTGTAAAAAGTTGATTCTCGCTAATCTGGCTCCTGGCTGTTTACACAAGCGGGTGTCTGCTACTTGCCAGTGGATGTCTTTGTGTTCTATCTGCAGGTGGAGCTGTCGGGATCTGGTCACCTAAGCTGATGCTTCCAGCAGAAAGCTCAAGCTCCCATCATTCACCACTACTTACCCGAGCAACAGTTCCACTCCATTGGTGGTTCTCTTATCTCAAAGTGATATGTCACATATTTCCTTCAGTCGCGCCAAGGGGTGGCCGCTCTATACCTTGGGAATGAATGGCCCTCAGTGTAGTTGTTGTAGAGTGTGGTGCATGGAGACGATGGGGCCCGTGGTGGACTGGAGCAAGGTGTGTGAGACACATGCTCAGAGCATGGGCAGATTGTGAAATCCCTGCTAATGCGAGTATACCTACTTGATGGTATCTATTGAACTTCTGGTTGGTCACAAGCTAACATTGCAAAACAAATGTGGCAGCCTCTGAAGACTCTATAGTTACTGAGAGGTCACCTATAAGCTTGGGTTCTAGGTAGTAAATAAAGTGGGTGGAGGTGAACACAGGAGGCACAAGTGAGACATCCTGGATAGATTTCTTTTTTTAAAGACTACCAGACAATTAGTCAAGGTTTTACCATAGACGCTGTGTACTTCCTAAGAGAAGCCACCACTGCCTGCCTGTGTCCGGAGATGGTTCTGTGATGTTTGTTTTCCGTGTCAGGAGTGCTCCTTGGAGTAGGCCTTCTGCCATGTCTTCTCTTAATCTCTAACATGTATTCTTTCAACCTTCATGACCATGAAGATCAGTGACCCAAACTCAAGCTTCAATCCTAAATTGTTATAAGATTTGTTTTAATGGAATACGTTTTGATTCTTGCAACTTCTATTGTCTCTTAGTAAATGCTCTAATATTTCTGCTACTGTAGGTTCAAGAGGTTTTGTGGTGACACATATATCTTTTAAGTATTCTTTACTTGAGGCTGCTATACTCATCAGGTTATTTCCATTAACTGTTTATAATACACTGTGACTCTTCTTCTTTGCAAAACTTAATCCAGCCTGTCCATCGGTGCACACACAGTTATACTTCCTGTGTTTTATCCCCAGTCTATCAGTCTGTAGGTGCTTTTCCATGATTTTCGGTCTGGGCACAATCTAAACTCATCTGTGACAAGGACTTTCTCTACCATCTTCCTATATCTAATGACGTCAATATATGAGGAAATCTGACCTCTTGACCTGCAGAACCCATCAGATGTCAGTGGCGAACATTCATTCACCAACTGATAATCTTGCGCCTTGCTAAAATACTTTAATGATAGTCATGGTAACTGGATTCTGTACATTGAAAAGGCGTGTGGCTCCACATTACATTTCTAGTACAGGGTCCCACATCACCTACCCACCTAGCTCCGGTCACCAACTTCCCTGAAAGACCTCCTTTGCATGATCCACTTCAAGCTCATACATGTCACCCTGTTCTATCCTAGGCTCATTTTACTGTATGAAAAAACAGAATTGGCAACCAGGTATAGTCACAGACAGAGGGCGCTCATCGGGAAGTGTATTACACAATAGTAAAGTGGTGCTACTAGGAGAGGAAGGGTCGGACACCAATTCAGCCATTATTGTCCCTTTAAAAGATGAGAACAAAGCAACAACAGAGGTCCTTTCCAAGCACACATTGGAGTAATAGGAATATCAATAATGATCCTGAGTTCACACATGTAATATCAGTCCACTTTTAATCCATAGACATCAGTTCAGGATCAAGGTTCAATCCAAGTTCTTATTACAGCCAGTCATCCATATGATACAATCCACGTGATAATTGTAGGTTTCTTCAACATTACATCTTGATACAGTCAACACGTGTTTCGTTGTATGGTATTATATACCTCGACTTCTTCAGGGCTGTAATTTCAAATACATAGTATCATAAAATTAACTAATGTAGACCGAAATGGAACCGGTACCCAACAATGTGTCAGGCTGGGAGTAATTACCGGAATCTGAGTAAATCAGAGAATGTGTCTGCAGTAGACCGAAACCAAACCATCACCCACCATAGTGCCAATCAAAGAGTTATTTTCGGAATTTGAGAGGATCAGAAAACCGTATTAACCAGAATTATTTGTTCAAGAACAAGCATTTCGTTAAGTAGTGATGACTCTCATGAGAGGAGTGCCTCCCGAATAATGGACAAGATGAATAATTCGAAAGACTGGCTGTGTAGTTGCAACAGGAGAGGGAACCACTAGAAAAAAGACCATGCAACAAGGCTACATACAACCCATTAAAAGTCTATGGTCAGAGCCACAAGAAAATGGAGACAAATGACAGTTTAAAGTAGGTAATAACCTACGATGATATCGGAAATGTGGTTGTTGTAAGCTGTCCGTCAATAACGTCTTAATAGATTCATCGTAGAATGTGGCACCGATCTATAATCTAAAATAAGTGGCAAATAAGTAACTCAAAATAGGGCTTTCTTCCACAAATCTCCAAAAGACATAAGAAAGGCAATAACCTGCAGCCAATTCGTAATTGACCCACGGTGTAGTTCCACCCTTATCAAAGGTCCAATGTGTAAAACGCGGCGAAAGTGTAAAATCTGTAGTAAGGAGAAAAATCAAGAGTAGAAAATATCAACACAAAATAGTCAAATCTGACCAAATAAACATGACTAGCTACCCCAATCACCAATTCCTATTGCTACAAGACAGTGGAGGAGGGAAACGGACAACAGAGGAAATTAGCACACATAATCTCTCTGACACCAAACCAACCAACTCATAGGTCAATGTAATCATAGTTACGAATCAATCTGAAAATGGTAAACGCAAATAGTGCCAAAGATTAAATCAACAGTAATCACGGTTGAAACCCAGTTATTAATGACACAAGGCAAACGTTCCTCTAGCATGCAAAGTTTAAGCACCTCAAAGTGTGGCAGTGTGTAGTTAGACTTATAAAACAATAGTAAAGCGCAGTGCATACATTCCTATCAATTGCAAAAAAGTGCCTCAAAAACTGTTGCATCCCGTATGTTTAAATTACTGCTACCCATTTAAGCGGTACCAGTGTTAGCAATGGTCAGAAAACCAAAATCGTAGCAGGACATGTAAAGGCGGCTTCAATGTATACTCATGAGGAATGATAGCGTGTTGAGCCCGGAGAGTATTCTGAGGCGTGGACCATCAGCGCCATCTTTTCAACTTCCTATATACAACAAGTCATGTGATTGATGTGCTCTCAAAAAGTCAGCGCCATCTCAACACTGTCATTATAATATTATAACCCGAAAATGAAGTTGTGAAGAACATGGCATCTATATACGTATATAGATATAATGGAAAGGTAAGTCAATTGTCAATAACGTACCCTAATCAAGAGTTACCTTATATGCAGAAGTGCAGACGAACGAGCAAGACTACAGGAAAGGTTCACAAGAGCCTATGTGCTACGTCACAAACAAGTGTCATCTTAGAGCTAACCATCCGTAACAGCAAACCAACATCATCTAAACGATACGAAAGTGAAGTATAGACTCTAGACTCTAAAAACTATCCAAATGAAAAAGGGGGACACCAGGAGGTGTAGGTTTGTGCAATTAGAGTCACACTCTGATATCAGATCACCATAAAGTATTACTTTCCCCATCAGAAAGCATGCTAACACCTCTAAGGATAGTGTATTGGGTACGAGTCAGTAAACTATGTCAAAGTCTGGCGCCATCTTGGTACTGTCAGTCTGTGATTGGGATTAAATAGAAATCCCTCACAAAGCATGAAAAAGTTCACAATATAATGTATTTTTATATCGGAAATAGTTATACGCCTGAAATGGGGGGTATAGTGATCGATGGTAAACCCTAACAAGGCAGTTCAGTTCAAATTACTTTATTCGATTCACAGGAATCATAAAAGTGTTCCATACATACATAAAACAATAAAACATACAAAAATGGGGTGAGTTCATGTGAAAAATCTGAATTTTTAAAAACATTTTTTGTTAAAAACACAACATTCCATTAAGACAATTTTCCAATGACAATTCATACCTTTTCCTAATTGACAGCTCAGTTCTAATGAAGTTGAGCACAGCACTACAAATTTCAGTAGTGGACAAAGATCGTAAATAATTAAAACCTTCTTGATACGAACAGGGGCGAATTTCCTTTAATAGAGGCTTAAGAAAGCGTTCCCTAATATCTTTATAAAGTGTGCAAAAACAGCATAAATTGCATAGTACTTTGTTGGGCTAAGTTATTACAAAGACAAGGAGTCAGTCTCTCACACCAACTCGTCTGTTTAGGGAAAGCTACTAGAAAGTGCAAAGTGCAAAGACGAAGCCTAGTCAGAAGGAAACGAGCTTGTGTATGAATAGTAAAAGACAAATAAAATTGCTGATGGAGTAGCGACGCATCGTTAAAAGCATCATTTTCCCAGTTGCGGTACTTATTTCATTATAATATGCATTTTTTATGATTGATTTCATATTAGATTGAATACCATCTGGATTATCGTAGTAGTGTCCCAAGCCGATCCTATGGAAAGTGTTCTTGACATAAAAAAGCCAGGAAATAGACATGGCCTTTTCCAAGTTCATGCAGTCTCTAATGATCACCCTTGAGAATAATAAATCCTCCGAAGTCCATACCTTTCCCCATAAAATCAATGGGGCAATATTTAGTCTATCTCTGACATAGTCTGAGTGACAACATTTTGTAGAAGAGCTAATGGGGATCATCAGTAATCTTTTCAGGAATTTATTTTCTAAAATGTGTATCTGGCTGCTTTTTTGGTGATCCCATGCTCCTGCCCCATATGTTGCAACCGAGAGGCATTTTGATTTGTATAAAATCAACATTTCTGTCACTGGCTTATGTCCCATTTAGACGCGAAACGGAACAGCCCCTCTACAATTCTACTAGTATGTTGGGCCCTAGCTACAATCAAATGGTCCCAATTTAATTTGTTATTAAAACGTTCCCCAGGTATGTGAAATTGGGTACCTTATCAATGATCTTTTCTTTTACCACAAATGTTCGTGTTTTAGTCTGCTTGGGGCCACATACCATGATGAATGATTTAGTAAAGTTTACTTTCAAGTCCAGACCCGTCATACAGTCAACACGTGTTTCGTTGTATGGTATTATATACCTCGACTTCTTCAGGGCTGTAATTTCAAATACATAGTATCATAAAATTAACTAATGTAGACCGAAATGGAACCGGTACCCAACAATGTGTCAGGCTGGGAGTAATTACCGGAATCTGAGTAAATCAGAGAATGTGTCTGCAGTAGACCGAAACCAAACCATCACCCACCATAGTGACAATCAAAGAGTTATTTTCGGAATTTGAGAGGATCAGAAAACCGTATTAACCAGAATTATTTGTTCAAGATCAAGCATTTCGTTAAGTAGTGATGACTCTCATGAGAGGAGTGCCACCCGAATAATGGACAAGATGAATAATTCGAAAGACTGGCTGTGTAGTTGCAACAGGAGAGGGAACCACTAGAAAAAAGACCATGCAACAAGGCTACATACAACCCATTAAAAGTCTATGGTCAGAGCCACAAGAAAATGGAGACAAATGACAGTTTAAAGTAGGTAATAACCTACGATGATATCGGAAATGTGGTTGTTGTAAGCTGTCCGTCAATAACGTCTTAATAGATTCATCGTAGAATGTGGCACCGATCTATAATCTAAAATAAGTGGCAAATAAGTAACTCAAAATAGGGCTTTCTTCCACAAATCTCCAAAAGACATAAGAAAGGCAATAACCTGCAGCCAATTCGTAATTGACCCACGGTGTAGTTCCACCCTTATCAAAGGTCCAATGTGTAAAACGCGGCAAAAGTGTAAAATCTGTAGTAAGGAGAAAAATCAAGAGTAGAAAATATCAACACAAAATAGTCAAATCTGACCAAATAAACATGACTAGCTACCCCAATCACCAATTCCTATT
This sequence comes from Triturus cristatus, assembly GCF_964204655.1. NCBI lineage: Eukaryota > Metazoa > Chordata > Amphibia > Caudata > Salamandridae > Triturus > Triturus cristatus. The sequence continues at coordinate 204,185,980 of NC_140590.1, read as the reverse complement.
GCTACAAGACAGTGGAGGAGGGAAACGGACAACAGAGGAAATTAGCACACATAATCTCTCTGACACCAAACCAACCAACTCATAGGTCAATGTAATCATAGTTACGAATCAATCTGAAAATGGTAAACGCAAATAGTGCCAAAGATTAAATCAACAGTAATCACGGTTGAAACCCAGTTATTAATGACACAAGGCAAACGTTCCTCTAGCATGCAAAGTTTAAGCACCTCAAAGTGTGGCAGTGTGTAGTTAGACTTATAAAACAATAGTAAAGCGCAGTGCATACATTCCTATCAATTGCAAAAAAGTGCCTCAAAAACTGTTGCATCCCGTATGTTTAAATTACTGCTACCCATTTAAGCGGTACCAGTGTTAGCAATGGTCAGAAAACCAAAATCGTAGCAGGACATGTAAAGGCGGCTTCAATGTATACTCATGAGGAATGATAGCGTATTGAGCCCGGAGAGTATGCTGAGGCGTGGACCATCAGCGCCATCTTTTCAACTTCCTATATACAACAAGTCATGTGATTGATGTGCTCTCAAAAAGTCAGCGCCATCTCAACACTGTCATTATAATATTATAACCTGAAAATGAAGTTGTGAAGAACATGGCATCTATATACGTATATAGATATAATGGAAAGGTAAGTCAATTGTCAATAACGTACCCTAATCAAGAGTTACCTTATATGCAGAAGTGCAGACGAACGAGCAAGACTACAGGAAAGGTTCACAAGAGCCTATGTGCTACGTCACAAACAAGTGTCATCTTAGAGCTAACCATCCGTAACAGCAAACCAACATCATCTAAACGATACGAAAGTGAAGTATAGACTCTAGACTCTAAAAACTATCCAAATGAAAAAGGGGGACACCAGGAGGTGTAGGTTTGTGCAATTAGAGTCACACTCTGATATCAGATCACCATAAAGTATTACTTTCCCCGTCAGAAAGCATGCTAACACCTCTAAGGATAGTGTATTGGGTACGAGTCAGTAAACTATGTCAAAGTCTGGCGCCATCTTGGTACTGTCAGTCTGTGATTGGGATTAAATAGAAATCCCTCACAAAGCATGAAAAAGTTCACAATATAATGTATTTTTATATCGGAAATAGTTATACGCCTGAAATGGGGGGTATAGTGATCGATGGTAAACCCTAACAAGGCAGTTCAGTTCAAATTACTTTATTCGATTCACAGGAATCATAAAAGTGTTCCATACATACATAAAACAATAAAACATACAAAAATGGGGTGAGTTCATGTGAAAAATCTGAATTTTTAAAAACATTTTTTGTTAAAAACACAACATTCCATTAAGACAATTTTCCAATGACAATTCATACCTTTTCCTAATTGACAGCTCAGTTCTAATGAAGTTGAGCACAGCACTACAAATTTCAGTAGTGGACAAAGATCGTAAATAATTAAAACCTTCTTGATACGAACAGGGGCGAATTTCCTTTAATAGAGGCTTAAGAAAGCGTTCCCTAATATCTTTATAAAGTGTGCAAAAACAGCATAAATTGCATAGTACTTTGTTGGGCTAAGTTATTACAAAGACAAGGAGTCAGTCTCTCACACCAACTCGTCTGTTTAGGGAAAGCTACTAGAAAGTGCAAAGTGCAAAGACGAAGCCTAGTCAGAAGGAAACGAGCTTGTGTATGAATAGTAAAAGACAAATAAAATTGCTGATGGAGTAGCGACGCATCGTTAAAAGCATCATTTTCCCGGTTGCGGTACTTATTTCATTATAATATGCATTTTTTATGATTGATTTCATATTAGATTGAATACCATCTGGATTATCGTAGTAGTGTCCCAAGCCGATCCTATGGAAAGTGTTCTTGACATAACAAAGCCAGGAAATAGACATGGCCTTTTCCAAGTTCATGCAGTCTCTAATGATCACCCTTGAGAATAATAAATCCTCCGAAGTCCATACCTTTCCCCATAAAATCAATGGGGCAATATTTAGTCTATCTCTGACATAGTCTGAGTGACAATATTTTGTAGAAGAGCTAATGGGGATCATCAGTAATCTTTTCAGGAATTTATTTTCTAAAATGTGTATCTGTCAAGAATTCCTGTCATGCGAGGGGAGGAAAACGGTAACCAGCGAAAACGGACTACATCTCCCAGGATGCTTAGCGGTTGAGAGGTTATGTAAACAGGAGAGCTGTTACATAACTCAAGGAAAACACGCCCTTATGTAAACAGGAGAGCTGTTACATAACTCAAGGAAAACACGCCCTTATGTAAACAGGAGAGCTGTTACATAACTCAAGGACAACACGCCCTATAAAGGGAGGAACCGGGAGGTACAACGCTGTCGGATATTGTGTTTACACCGACGTACCTGCTTAGTGAAGAGCAGTGTTCCGGAGTGGTGCTCCAGTAAGGCAAGAACGGAGGTAGGTCGAGTCGTTACTCCCTGGGCCGTGTCTTGCCCCATCGTCACCTGTGAAGGACCCGGAAGCTCTACCGGATAACCATTGAGCTTCGCTTTTTGACTCGGCTGAGTCAAAGCGCAGTGGCGCTTTTGCTGGTTGGAGTCGTAACTCCCAGCCCGACCAGAGATACAGGGACTGCCAGCTGTAACGCACACCAGGAGGTGTTTGCCGCGTTACAGACTCGGAAGTCCACGGGATCGATCGAGCGGCTGCTCTCGGTTCAGTCTTCTTTGCTTGTGATTGGGGTATCGGTGACGCATCACCAGGAGGTGACTCCGCGTCCCGGTGCAGTCTGAGGAAGAGGTTGAGCGGCTGCTCCCTTCAGGTAGAGACCCCGGCTGGGTGTTTCCCTGACTCCTCGATTCTTCCCAACACTCTTCGTGCCCCTCACAGCCTACCGATTGGCATTGTCGGCCATTTCATTTCTGCCCTCTGTTGGCATACGCCGGGATCGGCGTATATGCAGAGGACGGTTAGGACCATCCGTGCTGTGGGCTGGTAACGTACTTAGCCTGGAGGATTCCAGTGACTATAACCTTTGTTTATTCCTTGTATTATTTTTGCCTTCATTAAAATAACTAAACCTTCACAAGTGGTTGCGTTCTCATTATCGTGTCTGTTAAACGATCCTGAGACGTTCAGGGCGTTACAAAATATCCGACCTTAATAAACACTAACTGTCTGCCGGTCGATAACAGACATGGCAACACTTGATGATGTGCTGGCTGCTTTAGCGACCGTGCAAATTGAATTGGCTGCCTCCAGGCAAGAAACAGCCGATGTAAAAGCCAGACTGGATGCTATCCAATTGGACCCGCTCACGCCCAGCACCTCCCTCACGAACCAGACCCCTGCGGTAGTAGTCGAAATGCCGGTAGCCGTCCCCTTGGCAACACCAGAGAGGTACAGTGGGGATCCTAACACAGTGCAGGTATTCCTCACACAAGTGGCGCTACATTTATCGTGCAAACCAAGGGCGTTCCCCACGAGTCAGGCTCGTGTGGCTTTCCTTATATCCTATTTGGCTGGAAACGCGGCACAATGGGCCGTACCTCTGGTGAGCAGGGACGACCCCATCTTATGTGATTGGGGTGCTTTTCGCGAGGAATTCCTGAAGGTCTTCGACAGAAGGGCTGACTCGTACACGGCGGACCGTGAAATGCTTGAGTTGAGACAGGGATCCAACGACCTGGTGCAGTATCTCAACGCGTTCCGAAGGCTGGTTGCGGAAACCAAGTGGCCTGTTGCTAAACAGACGGCGCTCTTCCATCACGGGCTGTGCGAGGAGCTCAAGGACGCCGTGGCTCATATTGACCCACAACCCAAGACATGTGAGGGCCTTATCAACCTGGTATTACGGCTGGAACATAGGCTAAGTGAAAGAAAGGGGGATCATGGGAGAAAAGTAAAATCCCTTCCATCCTATGTGACAGTGGGAAGTCCTGAAACTGCCACCGCATCCAAGGGAGAACCCATGGACATCAGCGCAATACGAGCGAGCCTCACAGCCACGGAGAAAGAGTCACGCCGTAAACAAGGATTGTGCCTATATTGTGGCAAAAAAGGCCACTACGTACGTGAATGCCCTGCCAAACCGAAGACGTCACGTTATCGGGCCAACCGGTCGGTAACAGCTGTGGTGGACGTACCGGCGGAAAACTAGAGGACTCCCAGACCAAAGAAGGGGCATCTCGGAGTCACTCATCCATCCCTTCACTTTCCAACTCGGTCACTAAGGGACAACGACACCTGTTTCTCACGGTGCACGTGGGAGTGCATGACCAATGGATACCCGTTGTGGCCATGGTGGATTCAGGGGCCACTGGCATGTTTATGGACCACAACGAGGCATGCAGGCTAGGGCTAGTGCTTCTTCCCAAAGCTGTACCCGAAGATGTCTATGCTGTAGACAGAAGGCGATTGGTGACGGGGCCCATCGGGCAGCACACGGGGGTCCTTCCGATGAGATGTGGGAGGAACCATTTGGAACAAATCGATTTTAACATCATCCGAGCGCCCCAATATGGCGTCATATTGGGATTGCCGTGGCTACAGAAACACAACCCCTCTGTGGATTGGCCAACACATCGCATCGAACTGACGTCACCGTATTGCATCCTGCATTGTGGAATAAGAACGGAATCCCTTGACGCAGATGAGAGCGGGAGTCAGACGGTGGCTACAGCGGCAGAAAAAGATGTGGCTCTCCCCCAGGCTTATCACAGTTTTGAGGATGTATTTGATGAGGTGAAGGCGGAAGTGCTACCACCACATAGACAGTTTGACTGCCAGATCGACCTGGTGCCAGGGGCCAGCGTTCCCAGCGGCAGGCTGTATGCCCTGACGGAGCCTGAAAACGTGCATCTCCGGGGGTACCTGGATAAACTCCTCAAGCTAGGATTCATCCGCCCGTCCAAGTCTCCGGCCGCCTCGCCACTCTTCTTCATCCCGAAGGCTAATGGGGAGCTGAGAGCCTGTGTGGACTTTAGGGCGTTGAATGCGATAACCGTAAAGAATCGGTACCCCTTGCCTCTCATCAGTGTACTTCTGGAACAGGTCAAGAAAGCTCGTATCTACACCAAGTTGGATTTGAAAGGGGCATACCATCTGGTACGCATGAGGGACGGAGACGAGTGGAAGACCGCCTTTAAGACCAGGTTCGGCCTTTTTGAGTACCTCGTCATGCCGTTCGGTCTGTGCAACGCCCCGGCAGCCTTTCAGTACTTTTTGAATGAGGTATTCAGAGAGGAGTTGGATATCTACGTGGTCGTATATATCGACGACATCCTCATCTATTCGTCCAGTGTGGAGGAGCACGTACACCACGTCAAAGCTGTGCTCCAAAAGCTGAGGGAAAACATGCTGTTTTGTAAACTCAGCAAGTGTGACTTCCACGTCACATCCGTGGAATTCCTCGGAGTGATGCTGAGTCCAGAGGGACAGGAGATGGCAGAACGAAAGATCAAGGCGGTGAAAGAATGGCCGGTGCCCCAAAGCGTGAAGGACGTCCAAAGTTTCATTGGCTTCACCAACTTTTACAGGCGGTTTATAGATGGATTTTCAGGATTGGTGGCCCCAATCACACAGCTACTGAGGAAGTCCAAGGAGTTTGTCTGGTCCCCTGAAGCGAACACAGCCTTTGAGGCCCTGAAAAGCGCCTTTGGTAAGGCGCCGGTGTTGGCTCACCCCGATCCGGATCTCCCCTACGTGGTGGAAGCGGACGCATCGGATGTGGCGCTGGGGGCTATCTTGTCCCAACGCAACCACGACACAGGGGTGCTTCATCCCGTTGCGTACATGTCCCGCAAACTCAACGACGCCGAACGCAACTACCATATTGCGGAGAAGGAGCTTCTCGCAATCAAGGACGCCTTCACCGAATGGAGGCATTGGTTGATGGGGGCAAGACATGTGGTATCGGTGTACACGGACCATCGGAACCTACAGTTCATGACGGCCACAAGACACCTTTCTCCCAGACAGCTGCGGTGGATGATCTTCTTTGCGGGGTTCAACTTCCGCATCACATATCGGCCGGGGACGGAAAACCGGAAGGCGGACGCCCTGTCCCGTCAATCTGCAGTTAAGGAACCATTGCCTGCGACCGAGTATTCCATCATTTCCCCGAGGATGGTATTGGGGGTTATCCAACCGGATACTTTCCTGAGGGGAATAAAGAGAGGGATCAGGTCATTCGCATGGCGGAGGTGGCTCCTCAGTCACAGAGAATGGCAGCTGAAGGACGGGATACCCCTGAAGGGCAGGTGCCTATTGATACCCACGCCTAGGCTAAGGAAACAAGCATTCATCTGGTGCTATGACTCTCCATGCGCAGGTCATTTGGGCTTTGAAAAAACGGTGGCTAGCATGGGACGGCATTTCTGGTGGCCAACCATGAGAGTGGATGTCAGGAGGTGGGGACAGGAGTGTCCTACGTGTGCTACCATGAAGGCCGACCATGGCCGAACCCAAGGGCTCTTACATCCACTTCCTACCCCGGATAGACCATGGGATAGCATATCTCTGGACTTCGTGGTGGGCCTACCGGTAGACCAGGGGATGACGGCAATACTGGTGGTGGTGGATTACTTGACGAAAATGGGGCACTTCATCCCCTGCAAGAGAGTCCCTACGGCCGGGGAATTGGCGTCACTACTCCTAAAGAATGTGGTACGACTGCATGGATTACCTGGGGTGATCGTGTCGGACCGGGGGTCGCAGTTTACTGCGCAATTCTGGAAGACTTGGTGCACTGCGCTGCATGTTAAGACCGCCCTGTCCACCAGCTACCACCCTCAAACGGACGGCCAAACCGAGCGCCTGAACCAAACGCTCAAACAGTATCTGCGATGTTTTGTGGACCAGGGCAGGGAAGAATGGGTCGACTTGCTATGGGTTGCAGAGATAGCCTATAACAACGCCACTCACAGCTCCACACAGTCATCTCCGTTCTATAGCAACTATGGCCAACATCCCAGGTTCTTGCCATTTCTACATCCGTTCAGAGAGGACAGGATTCCCGCCACAGCGGACAGGGTGGCACACATAAAAGACACGTTGATGCGCTCAAGGGCTGTCCTAATAGAGGCCAAGAGAAGATACAAGGCTGCGGCAGACAGGAAGAGAAGGCCCGGACCACTGTACCGCACTGGAGACTACGTCTGGATATCCACAAGAAACATGAGGTTTCGAAAGAACAGTGTGTTCCATCCCAAGTACATGGGCCCCTATCGAATTACCAAGTGTATGGGTCCCGTGAACGTGAAGGTGTGCTTGCCCCAGTCATTGCGGATACACCCTGTCTTTCATGTATCATTGCTCAAACCAGCACCCTCCAAGCCGTCTGGGACACCCAGGCCGGTATGCGTGGAGTCGGAGGTGGAGTATGAAGTGTCGGGCATACGGGCGTCCAAATGGCGCAGGGGGAAGCTGTGGTACCTGGTTGCGTGGAAAGGCTATGGCCCGGAGGAGCAGTCATGGGAACCGGCTGAAGGGGTTCATGCTCCGCGCTTGGTCTCCTTGTTCCATCGGCGTTTTCCTGCCAGCGCTGGACCCGTGGGGAGCCGCTGAGAGGGAGGATGTACTGTCAAGAATTCCTGTCATGCGAGGGGAGGAAAACGGTAACCAGCGAAAACGGACTACATCTCCCAGGATGCTTAGCGGTTGAGAGGTTTTGTAAACAGGAGAGCTGTTACATAACTCAAGGAAAACACGCCCTTATGTAAACAGGAGAGCTGTTACATAACTCAAGGAAAACACGCCCTTATGTAAACAGGAGAGCTGTTACATAACTCAAGGACAACACGCCCTATAAAGGGAGGAACCGGGAGGTACAACGCTGTCGAATATTGTGTTTACACCGACGTACCTGCTTAGTGAAGAGCAGTGTTCCGGAGTGGTGCTCCAGTAAGGCAAGAACGGAGGTAGGTCGAGTCGTTACTCCCTGGGCCGTGTCTTGCCCCATCGTCACCTGTGAAGGACCCGGAAGCTCTACCGGATAACCATTGAGCTTCGCTTTTTGACTCGGCTGAGTCAAAGCGCAGTGGCGCTTTTGCTGGTTGGAGTCGTAACTCCCAGCCCGACCAGAGATACAGGGACTGCCAGCTGTAACGCACACCAGGAGGTGTTTGCCGCGTTACAGACTCGGAAGTCCACGGGATCGATCGAGCGGCTGCTCTCGGTTCAGTCTTCTTTGCTTGTGATTGGGGTATCGGTGACGCATCACCAGGAGGTGACTCCGCGTCCCGGTGCAGTCTGAGGAAGAGGTTGAGCGGCTGCTCCCTTCAGGTAGAGACCCCGGCTGGGTGTTTCCCTAACTCCTCGATTCTCCCCAACACTCTTCGTGCCCCTCACAGCCTACCGATTGGCATTGTCGGCCATTTCATTTCTGCCCTCTGTTGGCATACGCCGGGATCGGCGTATATGCAGAGGACGGTTAGGACCATCCGTGCTGTGGGCTGGTAACGTACTTAGCCTGGAGGATTCAAGTGACTATAACCTTTGTTTATTCCTTGTATTATTTTTGCCTTCATTAAAATAACTAAACCTTCACAAGTGGTTGCGTTCTCATTATCGTGTCTGTTAAACGATCCTGAGACGTTCAGGGCGTTACAGTATCTGGCTGCTTTTTTGGTGACCCCATGCTCCTGCCCCATATGTTGCAACCGAGAGGCATTTTGATTTGTATAAAATCAACATTTCTGTCACTGGCTTATGTCCCATTTAGACGCGAAACGGAATAGCCCCTCTACAATTCTACTAGTATGTTGGGCCCTAGCTACAATCAAATGGTCCCAATTTAATTTGTTATTAAAAACGTTCCCCAGGTATGTGAAATTGGGTACCTTATCAATGATCTTTTCTTTTACCACAAATGTTCGTGTTTTAGTCTGCTTGGGGCCACATACCATGATGAATGATTTAGTAAAGTTTACTTTCAAGTCCAGACCCGTCATAAAATCAGTAAAGGCAATCAACATTTTTTTAAGGCTATTGGCCGTTAGGGCCATCAGAACCGTGTCATCGGCATATGATAATAAAGGGACCAACTGCCCTCCTATACTAGGATAATCCATATGCTGATCTAGTAAAAATTACTCCACCCCATTTGTATATAAAAGAAATAAAAAGGGAGCCAGAATACAGCCCTGTCGCACGCCCTCTGTTGAGGCAATAGGCCTAGTCTTCTCTCCTCCTGGGCCGCAACGAATAGAGACAGTAGTTGGCGCATGCAACCTGCATAGCAGGGTGATAAGGGATTCCTCAAAGCCCATTTTTTCCATAAGTGTCCATAATTTACCCCGACTCACTGTATCAAATGCACTGGATAGTCCATGAAGGCCAGGTGGATTGAGCCTCCCCTGGCCTTCATGTACTTACCCATAATTAAAGAGAGATTAAGACACTGTTTGCTTGTCCCCTTTCCCTTCCTAAAACCATATTGGCTATGGGACATTAGGCCAGTTTCATTGGCCCACGATTCCAGGCGGGCAAGAATTACCCTCCCAGGACCTTGCATGTTGCATCAATTAAAGAAATGGTCCTGAAGCATACAGGGTCATGCCTACTACCTTTCTTATATATAGGTACCACCACTGCCTCTTTCCACAAACCAGGAATGTGGCCCACTATTATTGATTTAAAAACTTTTACCAACAAAGGTGCCCATAATGGTAGATTACTTTTAAACAGATCGAGCGGCACCCCGTCTGGACTTGGCGCCTTTGAGGGAATGCCCTTTGTCAATGCCTCTTCAACCTCACCAAGAGAAATAAATGAACTAAGTTGATTCTCAGTTTCCAAGTTAATTACTATTTTATCTCTTTGATCATATGGCCCTAACAAAGCAATAAAAGACAATACAACAGCAGTATGACATCATAGGAAGGCACTAGATATCGGGGCCTCCTAACGGAAGTTTAATGGATATTAAAAAAAGCTGAGTACCCTGTCTATGTGAGCAGTAAAATTAACAGCATAAGTTCACGAATAAGGGCGCAAAAGTAATAAAGACAAAGAAATCGTAACTCCACTGATGGGTGGGTTCTCTAAGGAGAGAGTGTACACTTGACAATAGCAGCCATATCGGATATTATTAGTAATAAAAGAATCATGATATCTACCAGTTTAGAGTGTGACGTCACTATAGTCAGGAAGAGTAAAGAAATAATGGTGCCTAGATTGGGCATATACCCTACTGGGGGAGGTATATAGACGACTGCCTGCTAATATGGACAGGCTCCATACACCAACTGGAGATTTGTTTTGTGTACCTGAATTCAAATGATTATAATCTCTCATTCACATTTCAGTACAGTAAAGAACTTATTGTATTCTTGGATGTGGAACTCTATGTATCGGGTACAGGATCTGCAGTAAAATGTATAGAAAGAGCACATCCTGTAACGCCCTACTGCACGTAACCAGCTGTCATCCTAAATTTCAGATGAGTGCAACCAATCAAACTGCCTTCAGTAAAATGGGCGGTAGGGATCAAGTTTTGCAATGTCTGCTCTCTGCAGCTTAATTGCTACTTGTTCCAAATAGGTTAAAAGGCGGCTTTTTAGCTGTGCATCACAACCCTGCAAACATACTGAAGTTGCTGCCACATCCTCTGCATCTACTATATATTTATTTAGCACTTACTACCCCTGATAAGGCATCAAAAATGTTTGGGGGCGGGTAGAATTCTACTCAGTGGTAACCAGAATTAGTTGGTACTGTTTTTTTAATTTTTTTATATTACTATATTTCTTTTCTAAAAGGTACAACCGATCTCCAAAACCAGGAGGAATTATACATTTGCATAGTGAGCATACAAAATACAATGGTTTCAAAGATCAGTAGATAAGTGTGTAAATACAGTAACAGATCGTAGGTTGAGGTAATACATTACACTCCACATCCATTTAGTGAGAGATTCAACTTGACAAGTATTGCAATACATTTAAAAAAATATTTCGATTAACTAACAAAGAGGATCAAGAGGTATAATCCAAATTATGGGGTTATCATTTTTGTGTAGAAGTATACATGTAGGAAGGTGGAATCTGACTGAATGGTTGCCTCCACTTTTTTCCTGGTGTTTTGCTGGTTTTCGACTTAGTCTGGCTGGGATCCTGCTATTCAGGACCCCAGCCTATCTGCTTTCTCCCTAAAATTGATTGCATGTACTTTAGGTACACTCCAGTTTGGATTCTTGGGTACCCTTATAAATCCCTAGTATATGGTATAATGTGTACCTAGGGCATAGGTACCACAGAGGCCTACCAGGGGCTACAGCATGTATTAGCTGGTTCTGTTGGCTCAGTGGACTAATGCATCCACAGCAGGGGCCTGTGTTCGAGCTCATGGTCACAGGTTCAAATCCTGGCGGGTCCACTCAGCCTTTCATCCATATGAGGTCAATAAAATGAGTACCATTGAGTTGGGTAACAATAAACATCTGTTATTCAGCGCCAAGAGACCTTGTTGGGGTGAACGTGCGCTTTACAAACACTTATGTTATGTTATTATGCCACCTTCCAAAATGACGCAACAGGACTGCTACAGCAACCTGTGTAGGGTGGTGCATGCACCCCTTACTGAGATATAGGTTCACTATATCTCTCCATATCACTGCACATATAAACATATCAGTCACCCCTATGGCAGGCCTTACCAATCCTGAAGGCAGGGTGCTGGGTTTTATGTGAGAGGGTGCCCATGCATGAGCAGAGCCCCTCTGCAGCCTTTGGAACCTTTATTCTGGGGTTGTTTGTGATGCAGCCAAACCATATATTCTTAAGTGCCTTATAACCAAACGGTAAATGCTAACTTTGGAATGGCTGCATGGAAACATATCGTGTTTGGTGTCAAACACCTTGGAATCATACCCCCACACCAGTAACTGGTGTGGGAGTATGATCCCACCCTTCTAGAGGGAGAACCATGACAGCACCGGTATACTCGGCACCAGCTTTGCAAGCCCTGGCATCACAAAATGGATGCTGCCAGCCACAGACACGAGTCTGCCCTCCTGCTGCTGGAAGAAACTCCGGCAGGGGAGGCCTGGACAATAGGTTTCCTGTCACAGGGAGGTGTGACCCAGGCTTTAGTGTATTGGGGCTGGGTGGGTGCACTCCAAGAGTGCTTTGAAGTCTGCACTGGGGGCACATTTGGTGTCCCTGTGCATAGTCCAGCTCAAACCGGTTGCAGGGGCTACCAGCCCCTGCTCTGGCGTGAAACTGTACAAAGGAAATGGGTGTAGCTTACCCCTCTTTCCTGACCCTCCCATAGGTGGGTCCCCAGTGTTTGTCCCACCCCTTCCTTGGGTATAAAGTAGGAACCCCTGGCTACAGGACTTTAGCTTTACCTGGACGAAACTCTGATACATAATCCTGTAACTTTGACGATCTACAAGGCGCTAGATGACTGAAGAATCTCCCTTGGAGTAAAGGAGTTAATTCCCTGCAAGGCATGTACCTAAGACGCATCTGACCGGTTTGCATCTCCGAAGCTCCCACCGGACTCTGAAAAATTTGCAACACAGGAGGTGGGTTCCCAGACTTCCCAGAGGCCGACCCGAGCTCCCAGCAAAGCTGAGACCCGTAGCCCTCGTGGGGACCGTGGAACCGGAACCCCTGGACACCGTGCACATTTGCAAGTGCATATGCTTTTCGTCGATTCTTGAGGCTGTGCTTTGGGCAATTTTAAGTCCATACCCCGAGCAATGTTTCCACTGAAGATTACTGGCCTACACTCACCGAGTGTCCCGTGGACTGGTATTGTGTGATTCCTCTCGAGGTCCCTTCGCGATCCCTTGTCTGTTGACTGGTGGGTCCCTGTGAAGGCAACTCTAACTCTGATTGGGCTTACCTGGTTGCTCCCAACGTGCCCTGACTCTCCATCGCTTGGGGAGTCCCCAGGACCTTGCTGGTCCTCACCGAAGCATATTTTCTTTTCCTGTGTGGGTTGCTGTTGCCAAGGCTTGTTGGGTTCAATCCGAGCACCGACACAGCAGCACTCAACATCCTTTGTGGGACAGCTTGAATCCAGCTCCTGGTCATCGTCGACGCCTCCTGGTCCTTGTGGCTGCAGAGTCAAGCTTCACCTCTTCGCACCTGAAGCACCCGACATCGGTGGGCATACGTCTACCGTGCCCCTGGTCACTGGCAAGTAACCCAGACTCTTCCCCCTCTACTTTCAGGTTCTTCTGATCTTCGATCCAGGCTTGGATCACACCGGACACTTTTCTTCTTCCCGGCAGCAGCACTTTGCAGCAGATCGCCATTGAAATCAACGACGATTCCCGACACTATTTGACACCTATGCACCCGGCTTCCCTGGGTGAGGTAACTCAAGTACTCTGGTGCTCCTATGGGTGTTAGCCCTAGAACCCCCTAAGTCTAAAGGGGTTTACTCGAAGTCCTCTCCTAAGTGTCCTTAACCTTTAAATTTCCAACCGCGACTTTCCCATAGAATAGTACAGGGCTCGCGGCTGTGTTCTCACACTGCACGCATCCCCCGTGGGTCTCCTGTGACACTACCTTGGGTGGTTCCTTGGGGTCCCAGTGATTCTTCATGTTCTAGGCACTGTGTCTAGTCAAGTTGTGGTTCTTATACCACTTTCTTATATGGTTTGGTCCCCCCCTGGGGCCCATTGTATATTGTGCTATTTATTGTTGTTTTCGAACTGTGTTATTGTGTATCTTGGACTCTAATCTTATATAGAGATTAGTAGTGAGTGTTTAGAAATAAATACATATATTTTACATATACCTTGTGTGGTTCTCCTTTCATTTATTGATTCGGGAGGTTATAATCTGGTAAACCAAGCTGCTTTACACTCCTTCAAGACTTAGCCTGATGGCTGCTCTCTATAGCTACCACTAGGATAGCTTTCAATAAAGGTTATCTTTAAACCTATTCATCAATAAGGGTTGTTTGGACTGGTACAAGGTGCCCACTATAACTAGCGGACAGCACATACCAGGCCAACTTCTCACAATACAGATTTCTGCTTAGGGCCTAATTACGATGTCGAGCAGACTTAAGTTCGCCCAACATCGTTTCGGGACTGGGACGGACGGATGTATGACGTTACAATGCATACTTTTACAACGCATGCACTTACAACGCAATTTTTACAACGCAACATCCACTACAACGCATTCCATTACATCGCATGACACTACAACGCATTTTTAAAAACTACCTTTACAACGCATTCCATTACATTGCATACTACCTTTACAACGCATACCATTACAACGCATAATGTTAAATTGCATTTAAGGTAAGTATTGGATAGTATAGGGGTAAAAATTACTATTCTAACTCCAGGGGGTGCAACAGTAGGGTAAGTGTTGGATAGTATAGGGGTAAAAATTACTATTCTTACTCCAGGGGGTGCAACAGTAGGGTAAGTGTTGGATAGTATAGGGGTAAAAATTACTATTCTAACTCCAGGGGGTGCAACAGTAGGGTAAGTGTTGGATAGTATAGGGGTAAAAATTACTATTCTAACTCCAGGGGGTGCAACAGTAGGGTAAGTGTTGGATAGTATAGGGGTAAAAATTACTATTCTAACTCCAGGGGGTGAAACAGTAGGGTAAGTGTTGGATAGTATAGGGGTAAAAATTACTATTCTAACTCCAGGGGGTTCAACAGTAGGGTAAGTGTTGGATTGTATAGGGGTAAAAATTACTATTCTAACTCCAGGGGGTGCAACAGTAGGGTAAGTGTTGGATAGTATAGGGGTAAAAATTACTATTCTAACTCCAATGGTATGCATTGTAATTGTATGCGTTGTAATGATATGCGTTGTAATGCCTGCGTTGTAGTGACATGCCATGTAGTGTCTGCGTTGTAATGGTATGCGTTGTAATGGTATGCGTTGTAGTGTCATGCGTTGTAAAGGATGTTGCGTTGTAATGCCTGCGTTGTAAGTGTAGTGCGATGTAATAGTTGCGTTGTAAAGGTTGTTTCCCGGGACGGACCGACCTCCTGTCGGCTGTCCCAACTGACCAATTAGGATGTTACCGAATACTGTTCGGTTGCACTCCTATTCTTTACAATGGGAGCATGCATTCAGAGCGGAATGTATGCTCTCATTGTAAAACTGGGGTGCAGTTCATCCCTGCAGTAATCAACAGGGTGCACCATAGGTGCCCCCTTGGCCACCATCAAGAGGCCTTGCATCCATGGGGGCCCTGATGGGGGCCCCAAAGTCGACTTCCGACAGCCTTTCTGTGTCGGAAAGGCCGGCACAGAAAGGCTGTCGGAATCCGACATCGTAATCCCTCGGGCCCGTCGGAAGCCAGTTTGAATGAACTGTAGGATTCCTTTCCGACCCACACCATCCTAATGGGTCGGTCAGAAAGGAATCCGAACAGCTGATTACAATGCAGAAGGATCCGTTTCCTAACGCATCGTAATTAGCCCCTGTGTGTGTTGTGTCTTATCTTGGACGGTTGGCGGGGGGTGGGTTCAGCTGCAGGGGGCAGGGCATTTATTGTGTTACGTCTAGGAGAGGTGCGATGTGGTCTGTATAGTGTCATGGGCTGTCTTAACTGTTGTTTGGATCCAAGGCGTTTTGCAGTGCTGTACTTGACAGTGAGACAGTTTGTACTGTGTTGCAATTAGTTGCCTATTACGCAAAATGATTAGATCTGCTATATTGATCTGTTTTCTACAATTTCTAGAGGAACGTTAGTTGTTAATGATGCAAATGTTTCACTTACATATTGATTTTCACTTAAAATTGCATCTTTGTGATTAAAGTCAACTGCGGAACAGTGTATTAATATATTGTTTGGTTGTTCTAGTGAACTGTCTTATCAGATGGTAGTAGTGTTGCCTGAGAGTATATTTATTAGTATTTTTGTTTATGCTTTGTTCAGGCTGGTCAGTGAGTGCAATGGAAAGAACTCATTAGGACTTCGGTTTCAAGGTCAGGCATTATAGGATATAGGGAGCCATGGATTGATATAGGTTTAGTCAGTAGGGCTTTTAAATAAGACTATTATGCAAGTCAAGGACATTTAGGTCATAGCTTTCATGCTCTGCCATGGAAAGGAGTACAAGTAAATGTTTGTATTGATTTTATTTTTTTATTACATATAGTATTCTTCAGACTGTGCAAGCATTGAAAGTTTTCAGAGTTTTGTTAGTGCTGTCCAGGTCTCCCTAGTTATGTTCTTTCCTCTCTTCTAATCATCTTCCAGTCCCTTCCAAAGTGTGCCACTTTGGACCTTCTCCCTGTTTCACAATGGTCTTCCTGCTTTACTCACCCCTGTGCTCTCTCCTAGTGCAGTGTCCCTTCCACCGCCACACTCCATCCACTCACAGAACAAAAGACACCACAAGATTATTTGCTTTTCTTAAGGAAAAGAACCCCCTGCTTGCTTCAATACACACTTTGATAACTTCACAGTTTCCTGTGGGACCCTGTGAATCTTGTACAATAATCCCACATTTGGATGTTGCCATGCCAAGTACCCAAGTCTTCGTGCTTCTCCTTATTTAATAGCCCAACCTGTTTACATGTAATGATAATAACATAAGGCTGGCTTTTAGCTAAGTTATCATTGTCATCATGGTGGAACCGTGATTTTTGATTTCTGCCATATACTGGAGCAGTTTTGTACTTGGTGGTTTGAGTGGTTTCCACCATGGTCCTTATCTATTGTCTGAATTGCCTCGGTTTATTTGCCGCTTTTTTCTACTAGTGGATAGCCATTCCTTTTTATGCATTCAATGGTGCCTTCTGGCTAAATTGTGTTCTTTTGTCAGGGGCGTAGCTTAAGGGGGGGGGGTGTTTGGGGTGTTAAACCCCTGTAATAAATGTATTTTCTGATGAATAGTTGGGTACAGGTGGTTTCAGTCGGTGTGGTGAGGAGTCTGTCGTAGTCTGTCGTATTTCACCTGGGATTTTTGCATGCACATACTGACAAAAACACAAACACACTCTCTCTCTCATCTCTGTTTTCGAAGTCCTAAAAAATGTTGATTATTTTACAAATATTATGTTTCTCTAACTTAGTACTCCTATCAATCCGCATTCCTCTCCCTTTCCACTGTCCCTTAAGCCCCTCTCATGCACCCTGCTTGTCATATAATGCATTTTAGCATTCTATAACAGCGTGATTGTTGGGAATTCTGAAGCTCACACCCCCTAATCTTACTGAGCAAGCTACGCTACTGACTTTTGTCCTTCATATCACAAGTGGTAAAACCACCCAAATTTATTCTGGTGCTTCGTATAGAGACCTCATTTGCCTCTGAGTTAAGTCAGCCCTTCTGCATTCAACCCTGTGATCTGTAGACCACCACTCTGATCCCCTATGCTTCTTTAGTAGAGGTGACTGCATTAATATTGCTGTTTTTCTCACATTTGAATGAATGAAGATATTTATATAGCGCACAGCTACTCTAGGAGTGTCCTGGCACTTAAACAGCATTGGAGTGTGTAGTATACTTGTACTACACACAAGATGGCCACTTGTGGTAACTAGACCTTCCTTTGTGTTTCCTATGCCCCAGCCTCCCAGAATACCTGTGTGCATTCTATCTTGTACTGTTTGTGAGTTCCACTCTTGTCAGTTGATGGTCTGGTCAGCTGGCGAGGTGTGTGTCTAGCTGTATCTTACAATAAACCTACTTGTAACTAATAAGAAGTGTCCACGATCTATTTACAACAGAGGCCTCAACAGAGAACAGAACACAGCCGTAGTCCCCTACACCCTAACTGCTAAGGAGCTATGTGTTTAGCGCTTTTTAAAACTGCCGTCTTCACTCATTAATCTCAGCTGTCTAGGCAACTGGTTCCACCGGCTCATGGCCAGGACCATAAAAGAGGAACCCCCTCTACGCTGCTTTTTTAAAACAGGGTACTGTCAAAAGCCCAGCCTACTGGAAAGCAGCCTTCTTTTCATAGGTCTGTAAGCCTCGATTCTTTTGTTATAATGCAAAGGGCCCCTGCTATGGAGGGCTTGGTGTGTCAAGGTCAATGCTTTGAACATTACTCGCTTGCACACTGGAAGTCAGTGTTACATGTAAATAACATCTTCTGATTGGCCTGAATGCATCAGTAATAATTGACCGGCTAGAAGGAGTTACCTACTTTGACCACCAATGGAGGACCTTTATCTAGTTATTTGAATATTCAGAGCAGGCGGTAAATATCAACACTAAAGTATCTATAATTATGAAAATCCACCAGTGAACAACCCCGTAAATCTGGAGCAGGTGGGTTATTCCCAATCTGGGGACTTTAGCTTGTAATCTCCATTAACTCCTATAGGAATAACTGCTGGAATATTTAATTATGGCCCTGACATTTCTCCACTGAGATAAAAAAGGATCTGGTAGTTACGGCCTAAGTGACGACAACTGTGTGACCCCTCTTATAATTGTCCTAAAAGCGGAGCAAAAGATGGAAAGTTGGAAATCTTGTTCTCTGTCCAAGAAGAGTTTCAAAATCTGCCCGTGAGGGCTACCTCTTACTCCGAGCCCCCGCAATCCCTGAAGGATTCAGGGTGAGAGACAAAGTCAAATGTAATTGAGAGGATTAATAATCTAGATCACGGGAGGAGCCTAGCGCGCAACCAAGATGGCCGCGTAGGTGCGAGGCTCCCGAGGACCTCCGCGACCTCCTACATATATCCTGACAATATCCTGTCCTAGATGAGGGGACTGTGTTGGTGAGCCCGAGCTGAGGTGGCACCCGCTTTCCGCTTCCAAATTGGACCTCGGACTCCGGCGGTAGCACCGATTGAGATTTGCGGCCTTCTCCACGCCGGACCCCGGATTGGAGCTGTGGGGTGATCCGGAGGCAAAGTGAACAACAGCGGCGGGCTGGGCGCGGCGGCTCGCGTACCCCGCACTTTCACTTTCGCTTTTGCACCCTCCTTGCTGTCTCGGCGAGGTTGGGTCGCGGGGCACTGTGAGGTGGTGTGGCCTTGTTGGGGTGCCCTGCCGGCCCGCCGGCTGTGACCTGCCCCGCGGCCCTGTGGTGACCCCCCCCCCGGATCCCGTGAACCGGCTTGCCCGCCCTTTACGACGTGCCTGGCACGGCCGTGGGACTGGAACCATGTCCACAAAGCAAGATGGAGATCGGGCAAAGGTGAAATCGACCCGACGTGGCGCAGTCCACCAGTCTAACAGCATGGACCGCTATACCCTCCAGAAGGGATCTCCCGAGGTGCCGCGTAGGTCCCCTGAGGGCCCGACTGATGCTCCTGCTCTGCCCGCGGATCTGACCCTGCGGGATGTAATGGGCGCTATCGCTGAGATGAAGGCCTCGGTGGACCAGCTTTTTTTATACACTGGCGCAGAAAATTGACTCGGTCCTCGTGGATGTTGGCCTGGTAAGGGCCGATCTATCCAAGACTAATGACCGGGTCGATTCTTTGGCCCACACCACATCGGGCCTCACGACGGATGTGGCAGCCCTCCAAAAGGAGGTGCGCCGGCTCGGCCAGGCGAGCGCGCTGATGGATCGTCGCCTGGAGGATTCTGAGGGTCGGGCCCGGAGGAACAATGTCCGTATTCTCGGGGTGCCTGAGGGACGTGAGGAGGCGGCGGCGGATCTATTCGTGGAGGACTTGATTCTCACCCATCTCCAGCCCCGGGGGCTGAGTAAATTCTTCGCGGTGGAGCGGGCCCACAGGGTTCCCGGGGGAAGGCCCAAGGCCGGAGCCCCTCCGAGGCCTCTCATCGCCCGGATTTTCACCTTTCGGGACAGAGACGCTATCCTGCAATCCTCCAGACTACAGGGGCCGGTCAGACTCGACAATATGGATATAAATTTTTATCCTGACTTCACCCCAGCGGTCCAAAAGCAGAGACTAAGCTTTCTCGGAGTCAAACGTCGTCTACGGGACCTAAATCTCAAGTATGCTATGCTTTTCCCGGCTAAGCTGCGGGTGGAGTTGGATGGCCGCACGCACTTTTTTGATCGTCCCGAAGCAGCCGGGGACTGGCTAGATACCTTGCCTGGGGATCGGGATCGGGGGGGTGGGGGGGGGAGCGGTGGGGGGAGAGGGCCCGCCGGATCAGGACTGAGGGACTAATATTATGCCTCGCTCTGGACAAAATTGATGTCACTTTTGACTGTTCGTCTGTTCGAGTAAGTCTCCTCCTGTGGAGGTCGTGTGGGGTCTCTTGGGGGTTCTCCCTCCTCCTCTGGGGGTCTAGTTAGTTTCACCGTCTATGGGGCGACAGGCACACTGCACTTTGGGGGGGCTGTTTGGGCTCATGCAGGGGTGCAGGGAGGGGGGAGTTCTGTTGGGGTGGGGGAGTTGGGGTGGGGTGTTGTTCGTTTTTACCACAAGGCAAACCCTTTTTTGTATTGTTTTTAAGGTGCTCTCCAGGGGACGACTGATGGCTCCTGTGTGTGATGGGGGGTAGGGATTTGACTTTGTTGTCTTGGAACGTTAATGGACTGGGGGATAGGATCAAACGAGGTGTGGTCCTGCAGTATTTGAAACGAATCTCACCCGATGTAGTCTTCCTGCAGGAGACACACCTTATTGGAAACTCTTTTTGTGCCATGAATCGGCGTGGCTATCGTTTGGTGGCCCACTCGGGCTTCACGTCGGGCTCACGGGGTGTGGGCATTATGGTGAAGAACTCGCTCCCGTTGGAAATTGATGAGGTGCGCCATGATGATAGGGGACGCTATGCTGTTTTAGTGGGGAGAATGGAAGGCAAAGTAGTGGTCTTTGTATCAGTATACGTCCCACCGGGGCTACAGGCGACCACTTTTGCAGACCTGGGGCGCCTCCTCCTGGGCCTTCCGGGGGGACTCCTAGTGGTTGGGGGGGACTTCAATGCGGTGGTTTCTGGGACTCTGGATCGTCACCCCCCTAGGGACCTCCCCCGGGCGCAGGCGTGGCTATCCGGCCTCTTGGATACACTGGGATTGGTGGACTGCTGGCGCTTAAAACATCCCACGCAGCAGCAGTACACTTTCCACTCGGGGGCCCATGGTAGCCTCTCACGGCTTGATCATGTCCTTGTCCCGGCGGCCTATGCTGGGAGGGTGGGGGAGGTGCGCCATTTGGCGCGGGGTATCTCAGATCACTCCCCGCTCCTGTTCCATTTTGATGTCCTTCCGAGGGGTGAGGGCAGGGTAGTTCCCATCAATGCCTGGTACCTGCGCGACCCCACCATTCGCGCTGATGTGATTAAATCCTTGCAGCGATACTTTGATGAGAATGTGGGGTCCGTCCCTTCGGCTATCTCCCTGTGGGAAGCCTTCAAGACAGTTCCCAGAGGAGAGGCCCTGTCCCTTATTTCCCATGCCCCGAGGCGCGAGCGGGAGGAGGTTACCCGGGTGGAGGCCGAAATTGCTGAATTGGAGGGTGATTTAGAGGGCGGAGTGACGGATGCTGCACTACATGTCCTACAACTTAAGCAGGCGGCCTACAGGGCCCTCGTTACGGAGGCGGCCAGGGGCCTCAGTAGGGAGCAACAGGGGCGACTGTATGATGTGGGTGATAAGGCGGGCAAACTGATAGCGTGGTTGGATAAAAAGGAGAGAGTGAATCGTGTGGTCCCGCTGATTGAGAGGACCGATGGTGTGAGTGTAACCGAGTCAGAAGAAATTGTCTCCTGTTTCGCGGATTATTTCCGCGAGGTGTATTCTCCGGTCTCTCCTTGCTCGGAGGAGGACTCCCATTCCCTGCTTAGGGATATCGCGCTGCCCTCCCTCTCGGAGGAGGACAGGGTGTCGCTGGATGCCGCTCCTACATCCGACGAAATTGCCCTCGCCATACGTTCGGTTGCCTCTGGCAAGGCCATGGGCCCGAATGGCATCCCTATCGAGTTGTATAAGTTGCGACCAGATGTACTGGCACCCCACCTCCGCGCGATGTTCCTGGCGGCCCACTCGCTGGGCTCCCTCCCGCCGGACCAGCGTCTGGCTACTATCGTGGTGATCCACAAGGAGGGGAGACCTCGGGACCGGTTTACATCCTATCGGCCTATCTCGCTCTTGAATGCGGAGCCCAAAATTCTCGCCAAGGTGCTGGCCAATCGGCTGGTCGGCGTGGTGGGCGATCTGGTCCACCAAGACCAGTCCGGCTTTATCCCCCATCGCAACACGGCCCTTAATCTGCGGCGCTTGCACGGGGTGCTCGCACGTGTCCCATTCGTGCGGGAGCCGGACATTTTGGCGTCCTTAGACGCCACTATGGCGTTTGACACGCTTGAGTGGCCATACATTTGGGCGATGCTGGCGAAGTTTGGATTCGGCCCGGGCTTCATCAGTTGGGTCAAATTGTTGTATTCGGGCCCATTGGCGCAGGTGGTGGTGAATGGAAGAGTTTCGGCCCCATTCGAGCTGGGCCGGGGCACGCGACAGGGCTGCCCCTTGTCGCCGCTCCTGTTTGCGCTGGCCTTGGAGCCCCTGGCGGAGTGGCTGCGGTGGCACCCCTCCATCCGTGGTCTCCGTTGGACCCCCGAGTATGAGGACCGTGTGTCCCTATACGCTGACGACATCCTTTTGTACCTAGCCTCCCCACGTAAGTCACTCATAGTCCTGGTTGATGTTTTACGTTCATTCGGCCGGAACTCAGGCCTTGTCATCAACTGGGCTAAATCATGTGTGTATGTGCTCTCTGGGGAGGCTCCTGTCCTCCCGCGGGGTTGTCCGATTCAGATTGCCTCTCAGGGGTTTCGATACCTGGGTGTCTACATTACTCTGGACCCAGAGGCCCGCTACGAGCGGAACTTGCTTCCCCCCCTCCAGCGCTTGAAGGAGGACGTCGTGCGCTGGCGGCGCCTGCCTCTATCGCCGCTCGGCCGGGCGGCGTTGTTTAAGATGATGTCGTTGCCACGTTTCTTATACGCTCTCCAGAACACTATGGACCCAGTCCCGGCGCGCTACTTCCGTGAGGTGGAGAGTCTACAGCGCCGCCTGTTCTGGGACGGGAGGCCGCGCATTGCCCTGGCGAAGTTGACGCTCCCATGGTATGACGGGGGGATTGCCCTCCCGGATATTAAACGGTATTACTGGGCCTCCCAGCTAGCTGCAATTAACCATGGCCTCTACGGGCCCGCCTTGAACCCGGCATTTGAGATGGACAAGATGCTACTGCCCGGTGGCGACTACAATCGAGCGCTCTACTCTGGCGCGCCCGACGCTCGCTTGACGGGACCTACGCGTGTCATGGTCAGAGTATGGCATGCGGCTAATGCAGCTATGGGGTGGAAGGACCGTTTGACCCGGGCGTCACCGCTGTATGCGTCTGAGAAGTTGGGCTCTCTCTGGACCTCGAAGGGCTTCGAGAAATGGGACATGATAGGCATCAGTAAAGTGGGGGATCTCTGGTCGAGGGGAGGATTTAAAACATTCGAGATGCTGCAGACGGAGTTTCAGTTGCAGGGCAGTGAATACTTTCGGTACCTGCAGGTCCGTCATGCACTGGGCTCCGTCTTCCCAGACGTCGCCTCCATCCCGGAGTCTTCCCCCCTGGAGGATAGAGTGCTAGATGGCCACGTCCCAGACAGTACGATCTCCCTTATTTATAAAAAACTGATTAATGATCGCTCGGGCTTGCTGATTGGCCTTCGCGAGGCTTGGGTTGCCGACGGTCTGGAGTTGGACGATGAGGACTGGACCTCCGCGGTGGCCTCTCCGAAGGAGGTGGCTATACCGGCTCGCCTTCGCTTCGTCCAGCTTAAGATACTCCACCGGGTCTACATGACGGGGCCAAGGCTTCAGCGTATGGGCTACACTGAGGATGGATTGTGTAAGCGTGGTTGTGGTGCCTTGGCGACCTTCCTGCATATTTTATGGGAATGCCCGAAGGTGGAGCGATTCTGGCGCGGTGTCCACGAGGTCCTGCGAGTGGTTACGCGTGTTGCGCTGCTGCCTGAAGCGAGGAGATGCCTGTTGAATGTGTGGGAACCAACTGACTACTCGGCTCCGCAAACGTGGTGGGTGACTCTGGGATATATGATTGCTAAGCGTGATATTGCGCAACTGTGGGGATCCCAGAACCCCCCGGCGGTGTCGGCCTGGAAAGAGCACATGGACTGGTGCATGTTTCGAGAAAAGGTGGTGTATGTGGCGAGGGGTAAGCCTGGGACATGGCTGAAAGTGTGGGGCCCCTGGAACGCCTACCGTGGGAGTATTTGCGCGCCACCGTTGCTGCCTGCTGCCTCACCAGCCCCGTCCCCTTAGCTGACTCCTTCCCCTAGCCCCGGGCACAGGGTTCCCCCAGTCCTCGCTCTGTTCCCCTTCCCCTCTTTGGACTCCTCTGGATAGTTGGGGTTCCCCATTTGGGGAGCACGTGCTGCTACTTTCGACTGTGGGTAGCCTTGTGGGTGTTGTTTTCTTGTTGTCTGTATAAAATGAAACCGTACTGTGGGGTATTATGGCTGTGGCCCATGATGTTGATAACTCCTGCTTATGCTCCTTTGTAACGCCAAGTGTTCTATGAACGTATGCCATGTGTTTCTGCCATTCCTAGCGGCCGGCCAGCCGGAAGGTTGTGGGCCCATATTTGTATATTCTTGAGATTTGTAATAAACGGTTTCAAAAAAAAAAAAAAAAAAAAAATAATAATCTAGATCACGGTTCTCCAAAATCAGTCCTGGAGGGCTTGATCTATGCCAGATTTTTAAAAGAACTACATTTATCTAAATGGGGATATGCTAAAAATGTGGAATGGATCCAGCTCTCCAGTATCAACTTTGGATAACCCTGATCTAGATCCTACTGTGTTAAAAGAAAACAGAAGATCATTAAGGGCAGCAACTTCTACTGAATCTGTTCCATTTCTTTTGTGAAAACCCATTTGATAAGAATAAAGAAGTTTGTTCATTTCCAGAAAGGTGGAAAGTTGATTATTGACAATAGATTCCATGACTTTAGCATCTGTTAGCAGGGGTGAGGTGGGATGGTAGATGGCCCATATACAGCCCTTCTGAAATTCTAGGACCAACCAGATTACAATGATAAATTACAGATGGTAGTTAAGGAAGTGACTAAGTGATCCATGGTCAGTTAACAATTCTAAAAGAGCAGGGATTAAGAGGAGAACCAGACATAATAGAAAGCAGAGTAGTCATTTATAGACTTGAAAGGCCAGAATGTTGCATACCAACATATTGGGAGTGAGGGCCATCTTCCCGGCTCTGATGTTACTTCACAGAAAGTTACTCATGATTCACACATCAAAAATAACTTTTGTGTACTAGTTGAGGATGATGGACACGTACTACCAGTTTTACTTTTTTAGTGGGTCCCCTGGACCACGGCATCTCCGTATTTGTTGCCTAGCTTGTGCAGGTAATGACTATAGAGATTTTTACTCTGCAATAGTCATCAATCTTTGTATGAACAGGAACACATGTGTCTCATTTAATGTTGAATTCTCGGGGTTTGTCATGCAGCCACCATACTCAACTGGAAATACTAGCCAGGTGCATCATGGGTGGACATGATTGAGCTCCATGGAGAACACCTTCAATGGTATTATTCCGTGTATCTTCTTCAGATGATTCTGAAGGATTCTCATTGAAAGGCGCTTGTCCGTGTACCGCTAATCCCGGTCTGATGATGCCTCACATGAAATTTGAAAGATAGAGAATGGTCTGGATTGTGCGTGTGCAGTTGTTCTCTGTGGCGATAGGCATCAATACTGTCAGAGGAATGGCGTTATTTGTATCACTTCAAACACCTCATTATGCACGCAAGATATCATGGAGAACTCTCTTGATGTAATTCATGACTCTGCTTACATCTGAGAATGAGATATGTCAACCTCTCCTTACCCAGAACTCTCTAGGTGCTGTCACTGTGTCCATTAATATTTCATGTGACACTATATGTAACTACCCAGTACTACGACCATATCATAGACAGGAGTGGCAGATGTGTTATTGTCCAAGAGGTAGCTGGAATAGGGTGCGGTTTACAGTTCTTACACTTTTTCAAAGATGTTTTGAAGAGTTGAGCAATAAAGTACTTGTGCTGCTGAACCTGCCACTATACCTCTGCTGGTCACAGAACTAGTCATTATCAGTAGCTGTAGAGGCAATAACCCTAAAAAGGCTGTTTCAAGCGAGACATCGTGGGCCTGATTCACTAAGGTAACTTACACTTTAGAGTGAGTTTGCACTTTTAAGTAAGTTTACTACTTTTCAGTATTCACAAACTGCACTTTTGTAATAATTTACACTTTAGTAGCGAGTCCAGAACTACACATGGTATATGGCTAACCACTGGTACTGCAACACCCTCCCATAGAAAGTAATGGAGGTAGGGACTTAATTTTAAACCTGCAGGAAATAATGTGGGTCATTACATTTTGTGTATGTTTTCTCTTTCTCGTCGATGCTGCACAACAATGGAAAAAAGCATTGGTAAAGCCAATTGGCTTCTCCGGCGCTTGTCTGGTAAATGGTTTCATATCTCCTGACCCAATCAGTGCCACCTTGATGACTGAATGATTGGTAGCTTCCTGTTATCATTTACTAAAGACTCGACCTCTAACATGGATCCTAGTTACATTGAGAGTAGCCCCTAGTTGGAAGTGTTTCCTGGACTTTTAGTGTCCACCATCTTTAATTGGAGCTTGCTCACTGATGGGGCCATCGTGATTTTCAGTTCTTGCTCAGTTCTGAATCCTCAGTCAAAGGCCTTGTGAAAAAAACCTTAACGAGTCATGCAACACTGTGAATTTGAAGGTGGGCACAGAAAACATCCCAATATAAAAACAGTGCATTTGGCAATAATTTACGACTTAATGTATGGTACAGGGGCTCCATTTCTTTAAGTGTATGCTGTGTAGGTGTAGGACTGCAATCTTGCCATGGATGTAATTTAAGGGTCACCAGGAGTCGCAGGTGCTACCCGTTGCTTGCCGCTTGTGACCCCTGGCACTGTTCAGAGGTAGCAAAATCAGTGCCAAGGAGACAGAGACAGCTGGCCCTCATGGACGTTGTGCTCCACCTTTGTTTTCTGCACATTTTTTATTACACTAATTGTGAATAATAGTACTTTGCCAGGGCCGGTTTTGGTTCCCAGTCCGGCCCTGCTCATTATATATATTTTTTGGCATAAGGACAGAAACTCATGTCATATTAGGGGGGTAACAATGACAAAATACTGGCTCGGATGTACTGGAGATAATTTGACATAAGGGAAACCTGCAGTATATGATGGCAATAATTGATAAATTCTGACACTGAGGTATTGTAGGTAATTGTGGCATTAGGAAGCACCCAGGGCATATGAGGGGCACCCCTGACTAAATGCGGGCTCTCGCATAATGGAGGTGATTGTTGACAGAAAAGGGCATCTATTGCACATTCCAAAAACAATGGGGTGAACTCCTTGAGAGTGTCGGGATTCGTTGGCCTGGCACACCTTGAATGGACTTGAATGTGAATGAGCGACCATGGGGTGAATGAGCGACCATGGGGTGAACTCCTTGAGAGTGTCTGGATCTGTTGGCCTGGCACTCCTTGAATGGACTTGAATGTGAATGAGCGACCATGAGGTGTACTCCTTGAGAGTGTCGGGATTTGTTGGCCTGGCACTCCTTGAATGGACTTGAATGTGAATGAGCGACCATGGGGTGAATGAGCGACCATGGGGTGAACTCCTTGAGAGTGTCTGGATCTGTTGGCCTGGCACTCCTTGAAAGGACTTGAATGTGAATGAGCACCCATTCAGAGCCTATGGCTTTTTAACAACTTCTCGGTGAGAGACCGACCACTCCCGAGCCACCCAAGAAGAGGCCTGGCTCAGTACACATTCAGGGTAAGTATTACATCCCACTACTTTCAAAGATCATGTCAGCACCCTAATATAGGTGGTTTCTGAAACAATCATTTGTTTGTGTTGTGTTATACTAATCATGCAGTTATTACAGGACTTCAGCAATGTTGATTATTGGGATGTCTGCAGGGTTATGGTCATGTGACACCACTTACTGAGAACATTTTGGAGGTCAAAAGGCATTTGATGTCACTTTCTGTGATGGAATTAAGGTCAAAGTGTGTGTGAAGTCACTTCCCCTTATCACTGGCATTTTGGTGAATCGATGCACAGGTGTGGAGTTCAGGCTCTATCAATTTTATGCTGTTGACGAAGTAAGTGCATGAGCAGAGTTGTGTAACCTCCTGCCTCATAGCAAATACACTTCACAAACAAATGATGGACGGAATGCTGAAATAAATCATACATTCACCCCAGTCAAGAGATCTGGGTTAAATCCATTGTTGTTTTGCTTACCATGCCACCCCAGTTTTGACCCAGCCATGTGCAAATCAGTCTTGACCCTGTGCCTCATGCGAACAGTCCAGACCGAACTGCCAAGCCAGGTCCTCCCTGGACTGGAAACAAGCATCCTGGGACCGGTTTCTGGGTATTACCCTTCATCAGCCAGGCTAGCTTGAATCCGGTGGCACAGTGGGCAAGGGGCCCACATCTGGGCATACCCATCCCACTTAGGGTGAAAAGTGCTATGCAAACAAATGATGGACGGAATACTGAAATACAAGCACTTAATCTGCAGTGAGCACTTCATGTCAGAACCAAAGACATAGCATCAGGCTCCTGGTGAGCTGCGCACTATAACAAGGGCATGGATGGTGTGCCAGAGAGCTCCAGCTAAATAACATAGCAGCAGTACTTAATTGGTAAAAGAATAAGTCCTGCAGCCAAAAGATGCTCGGAAGAACGCAGAAGGCTCTGTTAAAGGGCAGTTGTGCTGAATACCAAGGCTGCGTAGTCTTGATTTCACCCTGTACCTCTTCCATCCACCACCAGACCCACCCCCCCAGCTTCTTGTTCTCACTCCTGCAGGCTCTCATTCATTCATGCAAATTACATGACTACGGAAAGCCGTGCTGTATGCAGGGCTGGACTGGCTGTAGCGGGCACCGGGCTTTTCCCCGGTGGGCCGGAAGGGTGGGGGCTGGTTTTGGACCGGTGAGGGACGTTTCATTTTACTGGGGCAAGATTTTGCAGCAGGGCTGCAAAATCGGGCCCTTATAACAGCGCAGCAGCAGTGTTCCCGCCAGCACCAGGGCCCGATCGGACGTAATTGCCAGAGCTGGTTTGTGATCCCAGTCCGGCCCTGGCTATATGACAGCAGAAGAAGGTGTTCCCCTGGTGTGTGGTCCCCATAGGGTCTTGTCCCAGGGGAGCATACTGCAGCTGTGTTGTTCTTCAGCGGTAGAGGCATTTCTCTCGGGTACACTGCTGTAGCTCAGTTCTCTATGGAAGCTCTGTGCAATAACTTTGTTCCTAGGACTAGGACCGCTGCTGCAGGCCCGGTCCCCGTGGGAGCTTCTCCGAGCTGTGCTGTATTGCAGCGGAAGAGGCTTTGCATCTAGGACTTGGGCACTCTTCTGCAGGCCTGGTCCCCTTGGTAGCTTCCCAGCTGTGCTGTACGTCAGCGGAAGAGGCTTTGTTCCTAGGACTAGGACCGCTGCTGCAGGCCCGGTCCCTATTGAACTTCATAGAGTTGTGCTGTACTGCATTGGGAGAGGCTTTGCACTTTGGATTTGGGCCCTCTTCTGCAGGCCTGGTCCCCTTGGTAGCTTCCCAGCTGTGCTGTACATCAGCGGAAGAGGCTTTGCATCGACTAGGACCGCTGCTGCAGGCCCGCTCCCCGTGGGAGCTTCCCAGAGCTGTGCTGTATTGCGGCGGAAGAGGCTTTGCATCTGGGACTTGGCCCTCTACTGCAGACCCGGCCCCAGTGGCAGCTTCCCAGAGCTGTGCTGTATTGCAGAGGAAGAGGCTTTGTTCCTAGGACTAGGAGCGCTGCTGCAGGCCTGGTCCCCGTAGGAGCTTCCCAGAGCTGTGCTGTACGTCAGAGGAAGAGGCTTTGCATCGACTAGGACCGCTGCTGCAGGCCCGGTCCCAGTGGCAGCTTCCTAGAGCAGTGCTGTATTGCAGCGGAAGAGGTTTTGTTCCTAGGACTAGGACCGCTGCTGCAGGCCCGGTCCCCGTGGTAGCTTCCCAGAGCTGTGCTGTATTGCGGCGGAAGAGGCTTTGCATCTGGGAATTGGCCCTCTACTGCAGACGCGGCCCCAGTGGCAGCTTCCCAGAGCTGTGCTGTATTGCGGTGGAAGAGGCTTTGCATCGACTAGGACCGCTGCTGCAGGCCCGGTCCCCGTGGGAGCTTCCCAGAGCTGTGCTGTACATCAGCAGAAGAGGTTTTGCATCGACTAGGACCGCTGCTGCACGCCCGGTCCCCGTGGGAGCTTCCCAGAGCTGCGCTATATTGCAGCAGAAGAGGCTTTGCATCGACCAGGACCGCTGCTACAGGCCCGTTCCCCGTGGGAGGTTCCTAGAGCTGTGCTGTATTGCAGTGGAAGAGGCTTTGTTCCTAGGACTAGGACCGCTGCTGCAGGCCCGGTCCCCGTGGGAGCTTCCCAGAGCTGTGCTGTACTGCGGTGGAAGAGGCTTTGTATCGACTAGGACCGCTGCTGCAGGCCCGGCCCCAGTGGCAGCTTCCCAGAGCTGTGCTGTATTGCAGTGGAAGAGTCATTGTTCCTAGGACTAGGACCGCTGCTGCAGGCCCGGTCCCAGTGGGAGCTTCCCAGAGCTGTGCTGTATTGCGGCGGAAGAGGCTTTGCATCTGGGACTTGGCCCTCTGCTGCAGGCCCGGTCCCAGTGGGAGCTTCCCAGAGCTGTGCTGTATTGCGGCGGAAGAGGCTTTGCATCTGGGACTTGGCCCTCTGCTGCAGGCCCGGTCCCCGTGGGAGCTTCCCAGAGCTGTGCTGTATTGCAGCAGAAGAGGCTTTGCATCGACTAGGACCGCTGCTGCAGGCCCGTTCCCCGTGGGAGGTTCCTAGAGCTGTGCTGTATTGCAGTGGAAGAGGCTTTGTTCCTAGGACTAGGACCGCTGCTGCAGGCCCGGTCCCCGTGGTAGCTTCCCAGAGCTGTGCTGTATTGCGGCGGAAGAGGCTTTGCATCTGGGACTTGGCCCTCTGCTGCAGGCCCGGTCCCCGTGGGAGCTTCCCAGAGCTGTGCTGTATTGCAGCAGAAGAGGCTTTGCATCGACTAGGACCGCTGCTGCAGGCCCGTTCCCCGTGGGAGGTTCCTAGAGCTGTGCTGTATTGCAGTGGAAGAGGCTTTGTTCCTAGGACTAGGACCGCTGCTGCAGGCCCGGTCCCAGTGGGAGCTTCCCAGAGCTGTGCTGTATTGCGGCGGAAGAGGCTTTGCATCTGGGACTTGGCCCTCTGCTGCAGGCCCGGTCCCCGTGGGAGCTTCCCAGAGCTGTGCTGTATTGCAGCAGAAGAGGCTTTGCATCGACTAGGACCGCTGCTGCAGGCCCGTTCCCCGTGGGAAGTTCCTAGAGCTGTGCTGTATTGCAGTGGAAGAGGCTTTGTTCCTAGGACTAGGACCGCTGCTGCAGGCCCGGTCCCCGTGGGAGCTTCCCAGAGCTGTGCTGTATTGCGGCGGAAGAGGCTTTGCATCGACTAGGACCACTGCTGGAGGCTCGGCCCCAGTGGCAGCTTCCCAGAGCTGTGCTGTATTGCAGTGGAAGAGGCATTGTTCCTAGGACTAGGACCGCTGCTGCAGGCCCGGTCCCAGTGGGAGCTTCCCAGAGCTGTGCTGTATTGCGGCGGAAGAGGCTTTGCATCTGGGACTTGGCCCTCTGCTGCAGGCCCGGTCCCAGTGGCAGCTTCCCAGAGCTGTGCTGTATTGCAGCAGAAGAGGCTTTGCATCGACTAGGACCGCTGCTGCAGGCCCGTTCCCCGTGGTAGCTTCCCAGAGCTGTGCTGTATTGCAGCGGAAGAGGCTTTGCATCTGGGACTTGGCCCTCTGCTGCAGGCCCGGTCCCCGTGGTAGCTTCCCAGAGCTGTGCTGTATTGCAGCGGAAGAGGCTTTGCATCTGGGACTTGGCCCTCTGCTGCAGGCCCGGTCCCCGTGGTAGCTTCCCAGACCTGTTCTGTATTGCAGCGGAAGAGGCTTTGTTCCTAGGACTAGGACCGCTGCTGCAGGCCCGGTCCCCGTGGTAGCTTCCCAGAGCTGTGCTGTATTGCGGCGGAAGAGGCTTTGCATCGACTAGGACCGCTGCTGCA
Source organism: Triturus cristatus (assembly GCF_964204655.1). NCBI lineage: Eukaryota > Metazoa > Chordata > Amphibia > Caudata > Salamandridae > Triturus > Triturus cristatus. The sequence goes on along the minus strand of NC_140590.1, from coordinate 204,153,983 downwards.
GGCCCGGTCCCAGTGGGAGCTTCCCAGAGCTGTGCTTTATTGCGGCGGAAGAGGCTTTGCAACTGGGACTTGGCCCTCTGCTGCAGGCCCGGTCCCCGTGGTAGCTTCCCAGAGCTGTGCTGTATTGCGGTGGAAGAGGCTTTGTTCCTAGGACTAGGACCGCTGCTGCAGGCCCGATCCCAGTGGCAGCTTCCTAGAGCTATGCTGTACGTCAGCGGAAGAGGCTTTGCATCTAGGACTGGGCCCGCTGCTGCAGGCCCGGTCCCAGTGGCAGCTTCCTAGAGCTGTGCTGTACGTCAGCGGAAGAGGCTTTGCATCTAGGACTGGGCCCGCTGCTGCAGGCCCGATCCCCGTGGGAGCTTCCTAGAGCTGTGCTGTATTGCAGCGGAAGAGGCTTTGCTTCTGGGACCGGGACGAGCCCTCTGCCGAGCCCCGAGCCCCGTGGGAGCTTTGTTTTGTGCAGTCACAGACTGCTCTGAGAGCGCCTGCTCTGCCTACCCTTGGCAGAGGTGATTTCCTGCGTGTGTTGCGGTCTCAGTGGCCGGCAGCTCCTGTCTCATGCCGCAGGAATGCCTGGTAAAGCGCAGTGGGATTACACTTTGCATACCTTCTTCATCCACTTATCTGCCTGGCTCCCCGCCCTGTGCGCGGCTGCCGACATGTTCTCCTTTTCATCACATGCCACTCTGCTGGCACGAGAGCCATGGCGCGATGACGCAGGTGGTGCTGCTGAGTGACACGTCAGGGACAGGCTCCTGTCTCACTCTCCGTTTCTCTCTATGACCTCAGGCTTCTAAGAATCATAGAAAGTCGGACGTGCTGGGGTTCAGGGCCCCTCCACGGAGAGGCTGCTCCACGTGGGTGTCTATTGGGGGCAGGGGCGTAGCTTCAGGGGGTGTTTGAGGGTGTTACACTCCTGTATTTTCTGATGAATAGTTGGGTACAGGGGCTTTCAGTGTGATGAGGGGCCTGTCGGATTTCACCTGGGATTTTTGGAAAGGCACATTGACACAAACACTCTCTCCCTTCTCATCTCTGTTTTGAAACTCCTCAAATATGTTGATTACTTTACAAAATATTGTGTTCCCCTCACTTAGTACTCACGGCAATCCGCACTCCTCTCGCTTCCAGCTGTCCCTTAAGCCCCTCTCATGCTCCCTGCTTGTCATATAATGTATTTTAATATTCTGCGACATCGTGATTGTCCGGAAATCTGACCCCCCCCCCCTCCCCAATCTTACTGACCAAGCTACGCTCCTGATTAGGGGTTGCAGCTGCTACCCCCAGCCTGTCTTTTGGTGCCTACCCCTGGTACTGCCCTGCTCCATCTGTTTTCAGGGGTAATACAAGTGGCGGCAATAGACAGACTCCAAGAGCCCTGCTCTCCTGTCATTTCCACGCTGTGGCTTTCACTCGTGTAGCTGCCAATGGAAGGCTATTGCGGGGCCTGAGATGGGGCAACAGACTGACCCCGTGATGTGATCACCAAGGGGCACGAGTGTCCGCTGTCACTTTCACTGGAGCGCATCAATGTCCATGGAGGTCCCATGTACCAAAGAAGTGTAGGCTTTTCATATACACATAGGCGTCATATGTGTCAAACCACAAAAGGCAGTAGTGTGATGGCGATGCCTGCGTTCTACGAATTCTAACCGCTTTACGTCAGCGCATCCCGGCATACTTCCATGGACATGGTGTAGGATACATTATGAAAAGAACAACATCTGAGCCGTTGTAAGAATAATTAATGGCATTGCTTTCCTGGACTTCCCTATTGGTGTGGAATCCATTGTAGGTGTTAATGGATGCCCATGCGGCGGCCTTTTTCCAGCACAAACACCTTCTGCGTTCAGTCTTTTCCGGAGGCCCTTAAATGCCTAGCAAAGACTTACGCAAGCAGCTTTGGCCTCATGTTTACAATTTCAACCAATGATATTGCAGTATATTTCACGTTAAAAGAAGGACTAGGAATCATCGCTGCGTGTCAATCATTACCTCCTTAAAAGTTCTGTGCCTTTGAAGTAAAGTGGCTCTACCACAGCTCCGAAGCCAAACTATCCTCAACTGGTGATTCCTCTCCACAGTGTCCTCTCAAGGAGAAGATCTTTCTGCTACTTACCCACGGCACGCGTTCCTTCTAGATAGAAAGTTATCAAACCAGGTTATATAGAAAGACTGCAGCTCAGAAACCTTTCTCACCCGCGGAATTCCTAACTTACCTGGAAAGGTTTTTAAAAACAGCGACTCACACTCTATCCCAGTTGCACAACCGCAATAAATTTAGGGAGTGATTTAGAACTCGGCAGGTGGGTTACTCCATCACAATCGCATCCACAAAAATGTAAATCCCATTACATCCTATAGGATTTATATTTCGGCGGACAGGATATCCGTCCCTGTTGTGACAGAGTGACACAGGGTTTATAACTTTGTACAAGTTTGGTCTGCGACCACCACCAGTCGGACTCATTCGCCCGTTCTGTGGGACCTCTAGTGACTCTCCATTTCACAAAGTATTTAATGCCACCTCGTCAATTCCCCTACAAGACTGTCTGCACATCTCACTATGGATTGGTAAAGCAGCCGGCACTCTTTGGGTTCCTCTTTGATTGCAATAGCAGCTCAGCGGGCTGCTGTGAGCAGTGAGCTCCTGTCCACGAGGGATGCGAAGAGATGTGTGTGGAGTAGTGTGGGTGAGGGACAGAGAGCCGCTTCTAAATATTAGCTGAAGAGGTATGTACATTAAGGGACCCTACATATTTATACGATTTGCTTTTCTAAACATTCTAGAATTAAAATGGGTTTTTTTCATCATTGTTTTTGCCGATTTTCTTTTAAATTCCGACAGAAATTATAACATTTTTGCACAGATTTTCACTCATTTTGCCCTAACTTGGAATGCTTCTACTCATTACCTCCTCATTAGTCTTCCTCGCCACATGACTAACAAAGTGAACAAAGTGAGCTTCAGCTCCACACCAGAACCCTCCAAAGCAAACAAGTCAGCCTCCCATGCCTCCCATCCCTTCCCAATATGGCCGACCCATAACACCCATGACTTCTATAAGAGGCGGGCCGGCCCAACCCATCAGCCTGTTTTTTTTGTTCTGCGCTGCAGTTCTCTCCTGCGCTTCTTTCAGGTAAGTTGTTCCTGCTGTAGCTGGAACTGGGGTCCCTGGTTGGTGGCCCTGCTCCTGCGGGCCCTAGGGCTCTGGGACCATCCTCCTTCCTTCCCCCGGTACTCTGGGCCAGTTAGGCTCTTCTTTAGTGGGCCCTGGGTGTACAGGAGGCAGGGCGTGGGGGTCTGGGACTTTTCCTATCTGCGTTGTCCTGTCCCCTCGTCCGTGTGGGCAGAGTGTTTCTCTTCACTCTTTCCCCCTGAACCATGTGTTCCCGTTGTACCTGCTGGTCGTTTCATGGGTCAGCTTGGGTGTGTGGTGGGGGCGCCCGGCGTTCCGTTCTGCGGTCTCCGGGCGCTCCTCAGTTTTGTTGTTTAGGGGGTTCCGTGGGGCCTCACTGTGACTGATGATCTATCCCGGGGGCGGGTTTTTTGGCGCCTCTGGCTCTTCTTTTGTTTATGCCTTGCTGCACACCCGAGGCTGCACCGGCATGCTATGTCTCTTGCTTGCGTCCAGCGAGGTTTTCCCTTTCCTGCCGCGGTAGCCGCGCGGCCTGTATTAAGAGGTTCCGCGCTGCATTCCCTGCTGCTTCCGTGGGGGCCGGCGCTGGCAGCTGCGGGGCTCCGTCGATGCCTGTTTTAGTTGCATACTATACCACGTTGGGTAATCGGGGCATGTGCATTGTACCTGTGAGTGCGGGCAGAGGGACCGCCACTGCACTGTGCGGTGCACGTGAAATAAGTTGCCGATGGCGGTTTGCTACGTTGAGAATTGACGGGTTCTTTTGGCTTGCAATTAGACTCGCTTACCTGGTGTGTCTGGGTGCTGGGGTTTGCTTTGGCTTCTTATTCCCTGAGTCCATGCTCGGCAGGCGTCAGGGGCTGGGTTTACATTTGGCTTGGCCGGGAGCCGCGCGCTGCTGTCTTTGCCTTTAGCGTTCCCGGTCCCGATGTTGTTGCACGCTCGCCCGTTTCTGGGTTTGAGGGCGCGCGGTCTGTACAGTGTTTGTCCAGGGGTTCTTGGTCCATGAAGTGGCTCATGTCCTTGTGGGTTTCTTTCTGTACTTTTTTTCTGGCCGTGTTGTTTGTTGTCTTGCGCCCACGCATGCGCGCTCCGTTCTCTCTCACGCTGCGAGTCGCTGATTCGTGCTTTGCAACTGTGTGCGTGTGTTGCTAGCCTCTTCGGCTGCCTGTCGCTTTTCCGACTCTGCCGTCTCGTTGTGCTGTGCCACGGGACCTGCGTCCTGTGGGTGAGTGTTCCTCTGATGCTTTGCATAGTTGCTTTCTGGTGGTGTTTCAGGCACCTGTTGCTGGGGTATTTGCCTGGCAGCTTTTGTTGGTTGATTTCCCCCATTTTGACCTCTTGTGGTCGGTCCTGGCTGATTGCATGTTCGTGCTTTCTGTTTGTTGGGCTTCTGAGAGTCGAGCTGGCCTTATGGTTCAGATCTTGGACTCTTACTCTGCAGATTGGGTGTTCAATCCCTGGTCTTTCGGAGTCGCTGTCTGCTCAGTCTAATGCGTAGGCAATGGTATTCCCTTCCGTTGAGTTGGGAAATATTTGAAACGTTCTGCTTTTGTTGCAGTTCTTCCCTGCCGTTTTTTTGAGTCTGTTTTGGGTGTGCATGTTTTACACTCTTGGTTACGGGTTGGACCTCCCAGCTGGTCTGTTTGGCCTTTCATCCTCCTGGGGGCGTATACGTGAGTGTCTTTGAATTGGGTTACAATGGACCTCGAGGTTTTGTGTCCTTTCCCATGGTGCCTGTTTTTCAGCGCCGAGGACTCCTATGGGCACTCACGGTTCCCTCGGTTGGTGCTCCTCTCATGTGTGTGGAGGTGTTTGTTTTTGTGTTATTTTCCAGCCGGGTCTGGTGGCTCAGTGGCCTACTGCATCCATGGCCTGTGTTCCACCTCTTGGTCAAAGGTTCATGTCCCGGCGGGTCCACTCATCTTTTCATCCATCTGTGGTCGACAATATGAGTGCCTTTGTGTTCGGTAACACTGAACATCTGTTATTCAGCGCCATGAGACCTCTGGGTGAACGTGCGCTTTACACAGACAAATGTTATGTTCTGAGGGAGCAGATTTTTTTGTGTCTTTGGGTGCCACGTGCTGTGGCTCAATGGTTGGTCATATGCCTGTGTGGGAATTGTGTCTCAATGGGCGTGGGTTCGGCTCCTGCTGCTGCTGTCGCAGTGTCTTTGGATGGCGATTTTCAAACCCTGCTGTCTGGGGTTTGCGGAGGCTGTTGGCTTCTGCGTTTCTGTTAGGGGCGGGCTGCTGTTGGCGCCTGCCTTTTCCCATGAGGCTCAGTGTGGTCTGTTGCAGCTGGAGTGTGGCTCTCAGCTGTGCAGTTGGTTTTGGCCTCCTTGGCCCCGTGGCTCTGGGTCCCCTTCATTCCGGTGGGTGCTTCCGTCTCACGGTATGGCCGAGTGTGTTTTTCGGCGTTTTGTGGGGCCCTGGTTGTGCCTTCCCTTCTCCGTGTGTCGCTGGGGCCTAGTGGTTGGAGCTTCTTGCTCCTCGAGGTTTTGTGTTTACCTCTTTTTCTAGTATCCCCTTCACATGGTTGTTGGGGATTCTGTTTGTGTTGGTTTTTGTTGGCCCTTTGTTGACTGAATTACGGTCGGTTGTTCGGGTGAGGTGGTTGGGTGTCCCCTTCCTTCCTCTCTGTGGCTCCGGTGTTTTTTTTGCATGGAGGGGTGGCTTGCTGCCGCAGTTTTGGGGCGCTGCACCTTGGTGTTTGGTGTGTCCTTCTGCTTCCCGTGCTTGGCTTCCAGGGCCTTTTGGCCCTACTGCCCTAGGGACATCTGTTCTGGGTGGTTGACCTGGTTCTGGAGTTGTTGGCACCTTGAGGGGTGTCCTCCTGGGACTGCCCGGTGCTGTGGGCTGGGTCTCCGGGGGGGCCCGTGTCTTGTGTGGGTTGTGGCTTCGCGTCTTCGGATGCTTCCTTTTTGGCCCAGTGGTCTTTCTGTTCTGGGTTCCCCTTCCCGGGTTTTGGCGACCTTTGCCGTCCTTTGGGGCGTGCATGGGTTCCCGGTCGGTGCTGGGTCGGTTGGTCTGCTTTTTGTCGTCCGATCCTTGGCTTCTCTGGGCTTTGCCCCGGCCCTGCCTCTTTGAGGAGGTGGTGTGGTGCCGCTGCCTGAGCGGCTGACTCCGGATTCTTGGGATCACGGTTCGTTCTCCGGCGCAAGCAGCGTTTTAGCCCGGCTCCGAGTGTCTCTGGGCTATTACTGGCTTGATCTTCCCGACGGCCTCTGGCGACTTGGGGCCCTTTCAGGTTCCGGGGGGTTTGCGGGGTTTGCCCCTGTTGTTTTGTTTGGCACGAGGGTGCTGTCCTTCCCTGGGTCACTTTTCTTCTGGTTTGTGACCCCGGTGTTGGCTCTTCGGCCTTTTTCACCCGGGCTCCCGGCTTTGCACTTTCCTGGGGTTCTGGGATTGTTTTGCCTGGCCGGGGCGTTTGTCCTGTTGGTGGTGCTCGCCTGGGTGCTTCTCCGTTGGCGTCTGCTGCTGCGGTGGGTGGACTTGGGGGCTGTTGCTCGGTGGTCCGTGTTTTGCCTCTCTGGGCGCGGGTTTTTGTCCTGCCCCTGCTTCTTGCTTCCCCGTGGTGGTCCAGCGGTGCTTTTGGATGTCCGTGGGGTGTTGGGGCACCGGGTTCTCCTTTCCCGGTCGGGGCCCCGCGCTTCCGGTATGGACTTTGTGTCCTTTTCTCCTTGGTTTTGGGGTCCTGGGCCTGCTGGCTCGGGTGGCTCCTTGGGAGTGTTGTCTTGGCTCTGGCTCGTTCGCCTGGCTCTTCTGTCCTTCTCGCCTTGGGTGTGTTTCTGCCTGTGGCTGTGGCTGTTCCTCCCAGTGGGCTCCTGGTCCTGTCGGGTCTTCTTTGTTCGGCTGGGCCGGTCTAGTTGTTACCCGCCTGGGTGCTGGCTTCGGTTCCATCTTGTGGAACATTGCTGGGTTGCTTGGTCCCTGTGCGGGGGGTCTCGCTTCTCCTTGCTGCTTTCCTCTCCCTGCCGGGCTCTCGGTGCTTTCTTCTGCCTGGTGCCCTCTGGGGCTTGTTCGCTTCCTTTCTGGTGGCTTGGCCTTGGGCCTGGTTCCTTCTGCTCTTTTGTACTCCGCAGGCGGCCTTGTGGGCCTTCCCCTTTTCCCTTTTGGGGCAGTTGGGTTCCCTTGGTGGCCGGGTGCCTCCCTGGGTCCTCTCCTTGGTGTTGCGCACCCTTCCGGGGGGTCCTTTTTGCGCCTGGGGTCCGTGTCCCGCCTGTTTGTGTCCTTACGGGTGGGGTTGTGGTGGCCCTTGTCTTTTTTGGGCGTCCTTTGCACCCCTCTCCTTTCTTGCGGCTCCTGCCGGTCTGTTTGTTTCTGTCTGGTTCCGCTGCCCCATTCCTCTGGTGGTTTGGCTCTCCTGCGGTTGGTGGTCCACCGTGCGGTGTGGCGGGCTGCATTTCTTTTTCTACTGTGGCTTTTTGTTTGGTCACTGTAGTGGGGAGTCCTCAGTTCCTCTGTCTGGGCTTCTGCTCCCCTCTCGTTTTTGACTGTCCATTGGGCGGTCTTGATGTTGTTGGACCTGCTTGCTGTTCTGGGGCCTGTTTGCGGTGGCTTTTGGCTCCGTGCGGTCTGGGTACGTGTCTGGGTACGTACCTTCTCTGTCCTTCTTTGGCTTTTGGTTCGGGCAGATTTTCTGGTGACTCTTCGTGTCTCGAAGGCCCGGGTTTCGGCCCTTCCGGGGTCTTTCTGTCCCGGGCTGGTTCTTCCTGCTCATGGTTGCCTCTCCCTTGGGTGGTCCTTCCGCTCGTCTGGACGGTTGGGTTTGCCCTCATTCGTAGGCGTCCCATTCTGGTCCGGTGATTTCTTGTGAGTTTCCATGAAGCCGCTTGGCTTTGGTATGTGCTCACTTTGTTAGTCATGTGGCGAGGAAGACTGACGAGGAGGTAATGCCCCGATTACTTACCGGTAATCTTCATTACTCCAAGTATAGTCTTCCTCGTCACATGAGTTCCCATCCCTCCCTCCCTGTCTGGCTATCGGCTTCATGTTTCTGCTTGGTAGTTTCATGCTGATGGGTTGGGCCGGCCTGCCTCTTATAGAGGTCATGGGTGTTATGGGTCGGCCATATTGGGAAGGGATGGGAGGCATGGGAGGCTGACTTATTTGCTTTGGAGGGTTCTGGTGTGGAGCTGAAGCTCACTTTGTTCACTTTGTTAGTCATGTGGCGAGGAAGACTATACTCGGAGTAATGAAGATTACCGGTAAGTAATCGGGGCATTACCTTTCACCCTTCTATTTGGCCAACCCACTCGCTTAAACATGTCCTTCATCTCTTCCTCTTCATGCTTATTTCTAAGTATCACAGCATACTACAGATCCGGAGACAGCAGAACACCTCACAGCATACTACAGACCTGGAGACAGCAGAACACCTCACAGTACACTACAGACCCAGAGACAGCAGAACACCTCACAGCACACTACAGACCCGGAAACAGCAGAACGCCTCACAGCACACTACAGACCCGGAGACAGCAGAACACCTCACAGCACACTACAGACCCGGAGACAGCAGAACACCTCACAGCACACTACAGATCCGGAGACAGCAGAACGCCTCACAGCACTCTACAGACCCGGAGACAGCAGAACACCTCACAGCACACTACAGATCCGGAGACAGCAGAACGCCTCACAGCACACTACAGACCCGGAAACAGCAGAACGCCTCACAGCACACTACAGACCCGGTGATAGCAGAACACCTCACAGCACACTACAGACCCGGAGACAGCTGAACGCCTCACAGCACACTACAGATCCGGAGACAGCAGAACGCCTCACAGCACACTACAGATCCGGAACCAGCAGAACGCCTCACAGCACACTACAGACCCGGAGACAGCAGAACACCTCACAGCACACTACAGACCTGGAAAAAGCAAACACCTCACAGCATACTACAGACCCGGAAACAGCAGAACGCCTCACAGCACACTACAGAACCGGAGACAGCAGAACACCTCACAGCACACTACAGACCCGGAGACAGCAGAACTCCTCACAGCACACTACAGACCCGGAGACAGCAGAACACCTCACAGCACACTACAGACCCGGAGACAGCTGAACACCTCACAGCATACTACAGACCCAGAAACAGCAGAATGCCTCACAGCACACTACAGACCCGGAGACAGCAGAACACCTCACAGCATACTACAGACCCATAAACAGCAGAACGTCTCACAGCACACTACAGACCCGGAGACAGCAGAACACCTCACAGCACACTACAGACCCGGAAAAAGCAGAACGCCTCACAGCACACTACAGACCCGGAGACAGCAGAACGCCTCACAGCACACTACAGACCCGGAGACAGCAGAACACCTCACACCACGCTACAGACCCAGAGACAGCAGAACACCTCACAGCACACTACAGACCTGGAGACCGAAGAACGCTTCACACCACGCTACAGACCCGGAGATAGCACAACACCTCACAGCACACTACAGACCTGGAGACAGCAGAACATCTCACAACACACTACAGACCCGGAGACCGAAGAACGCTTCACACCACACTACTGACCTGGAGACAGCAGAACACCTCACAGCACACTACAGACCCGGAGACCGCAGAATGCTTCACACCTCACTACAGACCAAAAGACAGCAGAACACCTCACAGCACACTACAGACCCGGAGACAGCAAAACACCTCACAGCCAGTGGCGTAATGAAACTTGAGGGGGCCCCCCTGCAGGGTACGTGGAGGGCCCCCTCAAAACTCAGTCTGGAGCTCTCCAGCCAAAGTGCAGTGCTGAGGGGGCCCCCTGGAGGTTGCGGCCCCCCGCACCACAGGAGCTGCGGGGGCCTGTGTTACGCCTCTGCTCACAGCACACTACAAACCCGTAGACAGCAGAACACCTCACAGCACACTACAGACCCGGAGACAGCAGAACACCTCACACCTTACTACAGACCTGCAGCAGCTGAACACTTCACACCACACTTCAGACCTGTGGAGAGCAGAACACAACATTTCACACTACACTACAGACCTGGAGACTGCAGAACACTTCACACCACAGTACAAAGCTGGAGACAGATGAACAATCCACACCACACTCCAGACCTAAAGATCGAAGAATGCTGTACACCACACTACGGACCTGGAGACAGCAGAACACCTCACACCACATTACAGACCCAGAGACAGAAGAACACCTCACACCACACTACAGACCTGTAGACAGCAGGACACCTCACAGCACACTACAGACCTGCAGCAGCTGAACACTTCACACCACACTTCAGACCTGTGGAGAGCAGAACACAACACTTCACACTACACTACAGACCTGGAGACTGCAGAACACTTCACACCTCTGTACAAAGCTGGAGACAGATGAACAATCCACACCACACTCCAGACCTGAAGATCGAAGAATGCTTTACACCACACTACGGACCTGGAGACAGCAGAACACCTCACACCACACTACAGACCTGTAAACCGCAGAACACTTCACACCACACTACAGACCTGTAAACCGCAGAACACTTCACACCACACTACAAAGCTGGAGAAAGATGAACAATTCACACCACACTACAGACCTGAAGACAGTAGAACACTTCACACCACACTACAGACCTGTAAACTGCAGAACACTTCACACCACACTACAGACCTGTAAACTGCAGAACACTTCACACCACACTACAGACCTGTAAACTGCAGAACACTTCACACCACACTACAGATCCAGAGACAGCAGAACACCTCACAGCACATTATAGACCCAGAGACAGAAGAACACCTCACACCACACTACAGACCTGTAGACAGCAGGACACCTCACAGCACATTACAGACCCAGAGACAGAAGAACACTTCACACCACACTACAGTCCTAGAGACCGCAGAACCCTTCCCAGTAGAGACACCCACTCAGAGAGAATGTGGTACTAAAAGACAGATCAGCCAAGGGAAGAAGTGAAAGGTGAAATCTGTGAGAAAATACTGTTTCTTTGCTACATCTATGCTCATGTCCCAGTGCCCCTTCCACCTCTGGTTCCACCTATCCTGCTCCCACGCCCCTCCCCGCCCCCCCCCCGTTCCTGTACTTCACCCAGTCTGTGTGCACTCCTTCGTTTTTACTGTTAATGTCTCGCCTACTCTTTTCCACGGGTGTGGCACACCCCTTTCACTTGGCACCCACCACACCTCTCGAGGTTTTTGACACATTTCCTAACCAAGGACAGTGTATTTCTTGACATACTACACAACTCCACGACACGCGCTCCACGTGACAGACATTACTCACTCTCAACTGTCATAGCGCTTGAAGGGGTCATAAGTATAGCGCTACCGGTATCTACTTGAAATCATAACTACTGATTTCGACCTTTGTAGATTTATTCCAGAAAAGTTTACTTGTTTGTCTTAAAATCCTGACTTACCTGCACACCCATGCACTCACATCCCATTTTCTGTACCCAAATAGCCACTTGTTTAAATTTGTATTACCTTACAGTTACAAGACCTAAGGATCTTGTTAATGTTTCCGAATTCTTATTGTCTTTTATCTCCCTCCCCTTTAAAAAGGAATTATTTGTATTAATTCCGAACTACTTTCGGCTACAGCTAAAATTGGTTCCCAGCATTTTCTATTATAGTGCGCTATTCCATTATATAATCCTGATTTTTCTTTCATACGTCCATATATATATTTCTAATTTTGTAATACGTGCTTGCCCTTTACAATTTGGAACATAAAAAAATCAATAAAATATAAAAATGTAGTCGCTCACTCGCACATCGACAATCCAATCCATTTCGGTTTCAGTTGAACATCAAATTAATCTGTCGAGTTTTTTTTTTTTTTTTGTTGGTCCATTTACCACCAGAGTCGCGGGAGGCTGCTGCTAAAACCACACTTGGGGGGCAGGATTTCAGCCTGATAAAGAAAAGCTGAGCTGAGCTCTTGTGGTGGGAGCAGCGCTCATAATGTGTCATTTCAGTAAAACCGTGGGCGTGGCTTCCGGACAGGAATTGTGATTTCTGTAGGTTTCATCTGGAGATGGACGGAGCGCCAGGGGAGATAAGGGCGTCAGCAAGATAACGGAGCGACGGAAAGGCAAGCCGTGAGACTCACGCACTGCAAAAATAAACACGCGTGGTTTCGAATATCCCGTTACAGCTAAAACATACAAGCAGTCGAGCGTCCCCCCCTTATACTTGAAAACGGCCGCCTACCCACTTTCTGAGGGGCAACGTTGTTTCAGTTTTAATGTATATGGTCGCAAAACAGCCACGGTTCGCGGACTTTAGCATTCGCCTGCCTAGAAAGTTGGAAAACATGTTTTGCCAAAAATATTTCTGATACACGAAATTTCGGAACGGTTCATCAGTGCTCCGACTCCAGTCATGTGCGATCTGCTGACTTTACACAAACTATATAAAAAAACACACAATGGAGCACTCCAGAAACGTGAACAATTCGAAACTTTGCGATGTGCAATAGTTTTGCAAAACTCACAGTAAATTTGTTGTTCCACGTGTAGAGGTGGATTTGTTCATGATTTACGTTGGGCGGAATATTTGGCTCGCCTCTACCAGCGAGCAGTCATAGACCATTGATATGAGCGCACTCTGATTAACTGCATAGAGTCACCAAATGACCCAGTTTGAAATATAAAATGATAACATGCAGCGACCATGGGCCCAGACGGCCTGGATCCCGGATACTGGTGCTTGAGGGTCTGTAGGGGACCCCAGCGTTTCCTTCACTCTCCCGCAGTCGCATGGTCGAGCAGTGAAGGCAGCACCTATGGAAAGTGGGGTGAAGGCTTGTACGAGACAGAATGGACAGGGGATTTTCTTTAATACAACATAATAAGAACAAGCAAAGCAAACAAACCCACACATGAGTAACTGTTGAGAGTTGGCCTCAGACAGCGTTAAAAAAGGACAGAATCTACCAGGCTAACATAAAAGAGGGGCTATTATTATTGTACAGTGTAACGCCAGTCTGTCTCTTCAGTAAAGCAGGTGCATAAATAGAATCACCCGGTGTGATATACTCCGGTGTTAAGCAAAGTCAGTCTTAGGTTAAGGCCCGGTGTGATCATATGATCCTTTCAGCGCCAGTTCTAGCTCCAAATTTGGTACCCGGTGCTGCTGTCCTGTTTGATGGGAGTCCATTGCGGGGCTCAGTTGACATTATAATGTGGTTTCTCCTGGATACCAACCTTCGTGGTTTGATTGTTTTTTATCCAGGTCAGCTGGCTTGTCGGTGTAGTACCCGAACTGCACTGTCAGACGCCGAAGGAAGTCTCAAATGAATCCTTTTTGGTTGCAGTCAGGACTTTATTTTCTCTGAGTTGCTCAACCAAATGGCTCCTCATCATTACTATCAGGGTCCAACCAGAGATACATTTTTTTTTATCTCTGTTCTTGCGGGTTGTATTCAGGGCTTTCTGATCCCCTCACACCAGGGAGTACATGGAGGACTCAAGTCTTCAAGTATAGAATTAGAAACCGCAGGGAAATGAAAAGGGCCCCAGTCTTGGCTCTGAACACTCCTCATCCCATTTATGTGTTGGGTGGGCCATTGGATTCTGATGGTTTTGCCCGGCAGAGGTGGTCACAGACTGGCATGTCGACTGCATAGGAGAAGCATATTCAAGTCCTGATTGCATGTTATTCATCTCATTCCAACTTTGGAAAATAAAATGGGCATCACGCCTGGTCCAAACTCTGGAGGCCTTGACGACCATCTTGAGATTACTGGAGATGTTGGCCAGAGAGGACCCTATTCATGTAGACTTAGCGATCTGGATGTGGGTTACAGCTCTGTCACTGCCAGTGCACATACACTAGAGAAGACCACATCTTTCTATGGTCATTGATTAGTGGAGAGCCACCAACGACGGAAGCAAAATGAGAGGGAGAGAGTTAGGGAAGACACGTCAGAGGGTGGACCATGTTAATAAGACAAAAATGACAAATCATTCTAGGCTTCCCCTTTGGAAGGCTTGAAGCCTTGTAGGACATCCAAGACGTAAAATGAATCACCCCTACGTGGAAAGAAGACAACTGTGCTGCAAGAGCAACATTGGAACATACCACCCCAGGCCGGAGGGTTTCTAGGTGGATTTCGCCATCTGGAAACACAAATAACTGTTACTTAACAAGCCAATTTAAATCAGAAAACAAAGCTCCTTGATTGTTAAGAGTACTCAGCCTCACCACCCAAAGATAATCTCAATAACCTTATGCACAGAGTCAATGAGTTTCTATCTCTTCTCATTTAGAAAACTGTTCCTGAAATGTTGGTAGCTGAAGTCTCACTGCAGACCTCTGAATTATCTTGGTCAGTCTGATTGCCCTCGAGATCCTGTGAGATGATGTAGAAGAGAGTGTTTCTCCCCAAATTCTTAATGATTGGTTCCTAAGAAACATATGAAAGCAGTACCGTTGGTTTTGTAACTGAGAGCATTGGCTAAGGTTAGAGATGTGATATACTCTCCCTGTGAAGGTCCCAGAGGTCTGCAGGCATGTTATGCAGAGGGAGTGACATAATGCTCCTACCAGGAGTCAGTCTTCAAGATCCTCTCTCGGGTCGTTGGATCCCTTTTCTGAATATTCGTCTTGAACCAAGTTCAAATAAAACTTCACCTTTCAATTTTGAGCCATTATCTCCAAGATTTATAATCAGTGAACCTTAGAGCGCCCCGCCGCTCTGAAGACCCTCCATAATAGGCAGTTTAAACATGGTTTCTCCTGCTTAAATCACCGACTCCATCCAGTTCTTAGTGAATTGCCAAAACTTCTGGAACCCGCTTCTAAGGTAAAAGAGGATGTAGGAGAGTACATTTCTTTTGTATCATATTGAGGAGTCTGTCTACCTCCCCTCAATAATCGCTGATATATTCTGCTGCCATTTAGAGGGCCCTGATGTCAGCATGCTACAGGGCCCTGAAGTGAGCATGCTAAAAATGAAAGAAGATAAATGTAAGAATCATCGAATCGGTTGGCCCCTAGTATCATTACGGCACGAGTGTTTGTGGGTGGATGTTGTACAGTGGTGCACGTGCGATCACTGAGAATAGGCAGTTTGCCTAAAGATGAATGAACTCTTAGGAAGTATGGAATGAACGCTGTCAGAATTAGTTATTCTTGTGTTATCCATGTGACTAAGATCAGGTTATATCAGGAAGATCAAGAATTTGTTCAAATATATATATATATATATGTCTTCTTGCTCGAGGACCATACTCAGGAGTTCGAGCACATAATCGGAAAATACCAGTCTTTAGAAATGTTATCTTTTTTGTTAGGATCAGGGACAAGTCTGAGTGTCAACAATTAACAGTAATTGATCTGCAGTGCTAATAGCTCTTAACATTCCAAGTGAACTGCACCCCACTATAGTTTCTGTTTTTTCTAATACATTGAAGTTCAATTTCAGGCACATTTCAATTTTGAGAAGAAACATGAGTGGTTGAATTTCAGCAATTTGTGAACAATTGTAGAATTGTAATAACCTCAGGAAATGCATCTAATAGGCTTTTACGAATTCTTGGTTGTTTTGAATTTTTTTGTTGTTGTTATGAAATTCAGAATGGAGTTCGCAAAAATGGGACTTGCAAACTACAGTAGAGAAAATATTGTCTGTGTGAAAGTTACGTTTCTAGAAAGGTTAGGAACAGTTCTTGCTCTAAACATAGATGCTCAAATACTTATCCCAGGATGTGGAGTGCTCAGAAGTATCTACAGGACAGGGTGCAAGAAATCTTCAGACCGTTGGCAAAATGATTAGCTATAATGCCTAGAGCCTCAGAAGAGAACTTGGTAATTATCTTGGTGTACACTGAACTAGAGGTGCTTTTGGAAATAAATGTGGAAAGTGAAGCTAATTATAACATTCGGGACAACATAGGTTTGGGAAAAGGAATAGCAGTAGGACCTGTAATACTAAAAATTAATTTGTCAACCACAAGGTTCCCAGCCAACTCATCCGGAGAAAATTCCTTTAAATTCATTCTGGGTTTGTCCCAATTTGTGTGGATCCATTTTTAATATCTATATTAAGTACTGGGTTTGTTCTTCTGAGAGTTAATATTGACCACAAGAAAGAGTTCAAACTAGTAATCCTGTGAAACAAGGCAGGAGTATGCTGTGGCCTCAAGAACAAGCACTGGCAAAGCCAGTAGTCCTCACCTGTTAACCTTATAATCCGACATTTTGGCTTTTCTAATGTTGATGCTGTTCTGCTTTGGCAAAATGACAAAAAATACTTTTTTACCCATGTGGAATAGCATCAGGGCAAAAGAAACTGCATGATGAATGTGTGTGCTTGCGTCACCAGATAAGCAGACGCATATGTCATGACGCAGCAACCATTTTGTTTGTTTTAATTTATCATTCTTAGTTAGCAGATGGCCAATTTGGAGCAGCATATTAATAATAAAACTGTGCAATAGTGCATTTTCTTTCTAGAAAGGAGCTGCTGAACCTGAGGGCAGGAACATGGAGAGAGTGCAAGGAGACCGGTATGTAGGATACACATCATCCACTCAAAGGGATGATAGAGAAACTATGTTCAAGGGAAAGAAGAAAAGTAGAAAGCCATTGAATGAGAAGAAACGAATGGCATTGACAAGAATACCAAACCATGATAAGCCATATGCTGACCCAAAACCTACTGTACGTATTGGTACTGTTCAAAGTAGGCTGTGACAACAGACTAGGAAATGCTACGTGTAGGTTAAAACTAAAATAGCCGGACTGAATAGGAATGAAAGAAGTAGTTTGAAAAGGAATATAGACTTTCCAACTGTTATGAAACTGATTGTTTTGACAAACATTTATCAAAGATCATAAAGCAACTATCAACAAGATCTTGTGTGACAGAATTACATAACAAGAGGCCTTGTTAGATAACAAATGCTTTTATTTTAAAAAAGTGTAAAAAGCAACCAGGGGTTAACAAAGTTTGTGTAAATACATCAGCATGTGAGCAAATGTCAAAATGCGAAGAATAATCTATTAAACTATTCACAGTTAAAGAAAATGTGTATCTTAAATACACGTAATAAAATACTGCAGATAGTAGGCGCAGGAGATGCAATGCATTCTATTAGCAGTAAATGCAGTACCAAGTAAATCACATTCTATTGGTAGGGTGACCAGATTTTGAGGAGTAAAAAATCTAGGACAGGCCAGAAACAGAAGTAGGACTAAAGGCGGACAATGAAACAACGATCAAGGAATATATCTAGTGTGTCCCATTTTAAGCGCAGCCTTATAAATGTGTGCGTTTCTGTACAAAAGACGGGCACTCGCAGGTACATATAGATCCAGAATTCACTCTTTATTCAGCAGATGCGTCTTTTGTATTTCGTAGCATGTGCCATGAGTCCATCTTCACAGATGGAGGCAACCGCCCATCAGGACTTCGGCAGTAGTTGGTGGAAAACTTTAAACAGGTATAATATATGTATATAGCTATATTACCTACTGGCGGTCGCCAGTAGGTAGTTATAGTTAGGACCCCTTTTCCATAGGAAATCCGCAACATTCTATTTTGAATAACATTGGCGCCGGTCGATGAATCCTCGCGAATTTCTCAAAATAGGTGGGGCGCTACGCTCCGCTCCTACCCTGAAAGTCTCGGGGGGATACGTCAAGCGGGGGCTGAGATAAAAGGGGGGTCCCAAAACGCGTTTTTCCCATGCATTTTTCCATAGGACCTTTAGAACGAGCTACAGCCCGAACGGCTGAACAGAATTACTAGAAATTTGGCAGAGAGGTAGTCCCTATGTCAAGGAAGTGCCTTTTGTAGGTTTGGTGTAAATCTGTTCAGTAGATTCTGAGAAAATAGCCTTTAAATCAATATATATATCTGAGCCCGCTTACGGTACGCTTACCGTACGCTTACGGTAAGCTTACGGTACGCGTACGGTGGCGTGCGCGAGCGCGATTCTGATTGGCTGTTAGATCTTAGTAAACATTCGAATCGGCCGAAACCAGGAAGCGGCGGCCGCCATTTTGTGTGTTTCACTCAGAAAAAAAAGAGTGAAAACAAGAAAAGGGGGCAATAAGGAGAGTTACAGACCCCCTTACATTTGTGAGGGGGTCAAAGAAGGACTGTAAAGTACAAAGAAAACATTTATTGATTTTTAAAAAAATCACGGGGTACGCGTACGGTAAGCTTACGGTAAGCGTACGGTAGAAAAAAAAAATAAAAAAATAAATGAAATTCAGATTTAAGTGTTTAGATATTAGGGGGCTCTAAAAAGAGCCGTTGTGTTTATGAAATGATTTTTTAGTGGTACCTACAAGTAAGTACCGATGCAGAGTCTAAGGTTCAAGAGGAAGACTCTGTTCCCTTCATCATTGAAGTGCACACCATCTCCTCTATAAATGTCTTGCATGTCATAACGCAAGTTGTTGTGGTAAATGGCACCCATACCATAGTCACGGAGGAAAGCAGAAACAGATTTGTTGACGTGCTTTCTTGCTTTGTCAATCTGCGGACAGAAATGATTGGACCAGTTCCATTTTTGCCTTTGGCATATGTTGGAAAACACAAAGGCAGTTTTAGGGAAAAGTGAAAACAGTTGTGCAAAGGTGTCCTTCATAAGCATTTCCAGACCTACCCCAGTCAAAGTGCCTAGGTCATTGCCACCACAGTGCACTATTATGAGGTCAGGGTGTTGGATTTGCATGAAGGATTTCACCAATGGCATCAATTGGTGCCACTTTAACCCTCTCTGACCAATCCATTTAATGTCTACATTTGGCAAAGCAAGGTCTCTCACCATACCTGTTTTCTCTGCAAACTTTTCACTCCAGAAGACATAGCTGTGCCCTACAATCCACACTGTGAACATCTTCAAAGGAGAACTGGATGCACTCAGGAGGTGTCTTTCAGTAGAATGGCAATATGAAAAGAAAGACAGTTTGGAAATGGAGGCATACATATTTTTTTCAAAACAAAAAGAACTGATTGGCTGTTTCATACCATTCTAGAATAAAAACTAGGCTGTATGTGTAAATTAATAGAAGCATGTTTTGTATTGGTACAAAAAAATGTGTTACCAAAGAACAGTACTATGGATTTGCTGTTAGGTTTGAAAAGTCAAGCACTCTTGCTCTGTGGAATTGAAACATTGTGTGGCGAACTTCTGACCTAACTCCACACAGCAGTGTTCCATGAGCTGTTGCTATGGTAGCAGGCAGAAGTCAAGTTGGGGGAAGGGTACTAGGCAGAAGTCAAGTTGGGGGCAGGGTACTTTTGGAAAAGGGTTGGTTTTCAACCAATAGAAATGTGTGATTACATTTGAAAAAAAGGGAGAAGCACTGAGATTTGAAACTTACATGTATATGTGTGGAAAAATAGAGGGAAAGTTTGCCATTATCTGGTTCTGCTGAGAGGAGAGAGGTGAACAGAACAGAGATCCTGGCTCTGATAATCTGCTGTTTGACTGCCACATTTCTTTCACAACTAACTAATTTTAAAGGTGAGGTTAGAGTTTGAGAGGAGATGTATATGCGCATAACAGACACTACCCGACACTTCCGCGTAACGTGCGCGTGTAGCGTACGCACGCACGCGTCCCACGCGGAGTACGCGCGGCTACGCAAATTGCGTAACTATACGCAAGCAGCGTAGAAAAATTACGGGCGTTGCGTAAACCGTACGCTTACCGTAAGCTTACGGTACGCGTACTAAAAAAAAAATAAAAAAAAAAGTACTGCAAATAAATTTTACATGTTTATTTTAAAAAATATATTAAAAAAAAACATATTAAAGAATTTTAAAAATTTAACCATAGTCTTGATAAAAGGTAAGAAAATTAAAATAAAAATATGTTAAAAAAAAATAGAAGAAAAAAACAATTAGCATTTAAAAAACCTTGCAAATTCACTGAAAAAACCATGGGTTTCACACACGTTATAGTTAGGAATTAGCATTTAAAAAACCTTAGAAATTCAGTGAAAAAACCATAGGTTTCACACATGTTATAGTTAGCTGGACATTTTACTCATAAAAAACCAATGAAATTCCCCCGTTATAGTTAGTTCAGCTAACTATAACTCGCGCGCCCGCAATGCACTGCTGATGACGTCACATATTACATCACTCATGACATGGTCAGTGACATCACTCATGACATCACTGATGACATCTCAAATGACATCACTGATGACCTCACTGATGACATCATCCTTGTGATAGAGTGGCAGACCTCCTCTTCCCCTAATAAAACCTTTGATACACACATTCAAAAATAGAGACTAAAATTTACAAAACAATGGACATACCAATAACAGTTACAACAACCTCTTCAGTAATTCTAAGATCCACATACACATCCACTCATTCACCAACAGTCCAATACCGTCACTCATACATGTACTCACTTATCATATGTACTCATACACCTATACATCCTGTTACACAATGCCACTCATCCATAGAGCTACTCACACACATAGTCACTCATGCTAATAAAGAATCAAACATACATTTACTTGCATATACAGTTATACACACACCACCACACTTACTTCTACGGAAACTTACACATACTTAGTCTTTTAAACAATTACTTATAGAAATACATACTTATTCATACAGGAACTCTTTCAATCTCTCACTCTCACATATACTCACATATATAAACCAATAGTCACATATACTAGTTTTAAACATATGTAGTTACTCATAAAGACACTATTGAGACAGTCATTCACTCACTAACACACCCATACACACACTCATCCACCCATGCAGTCCTGCACACATGCTCTGTTCAACACATACAAACAGTGAGTCACTCATTCATGCACCTATGCACTACGTCATACCCCCCACCGAACCATGCAGACACTCATACTGATACTCAAAAAACCAACTAATAACCTATATAGACACCCATGTAGCTACTCTCCAACCCATGCAGCCACTTATACACAAAGTGAGAGACTGATACAGATATTTATATATTTAAACATTACTCACTAAGCCATGTATTCACTATGATACACTTAATCAGTCAGTTACACAATCAATTTTTCAAAAAGAAATCATCCATTTAGACAGTAATATACCCATTTATTCTTCCATCGACCTTGAGATATACATATATAAAAAATATTTAATTTTCAGAAAAACACACATTCACTGGATGATGTCATCAGTGAGGTCATCAGTGATGTCATTTGAGATGTCATCAGTGATGTCATGAGTGATGTCACTGACCATGTCATGAGTGATGTAATATGTGACGTCATCAGCAGTGCATTGCGGGCGCGCGAGTTATAGTTAGCTGAACTAACTATAACGGGGGAATTTCATTGGTTTTTTACGAGTAAAATGTCCAGCTAACTATAACATGTGTGAAACCTATGGTTTTTTCACTGAATATATATATATATATATATATATATATATATATATAGTCACTGAAAAAACCATAGGTTTCAGGCACGTTATAGTTAGGAATTAGCATTTAAAAAACCTTAGAAATTCACTGAAAAAACCATTTGAGATGTCATCAGTGATGTCATGAGTGATGTCACTGACCATGTCATGAGTGATGTAATATGTGACGTCATCAGCAGTGCATTGTGGGCGCGCGAGTTATAGTTAGCTGAACTAACTATAACGGGGGAATTTCAATGGTTTTGTACGAGTGAAAAGTCCAGTTAACTATAACGCCCCTGAAACCTATGGTTTTTTCAGTGAATTTCTAAGGTTTTTTAAATGCTCATTCCTAACTATAACGTGCCTGAAACCTATGGTTTTTCCAGTGAATTTCAAAGGTTTTTTAAATGCTAATTTCTAACTATGCCTACAGAGATAGGACATGTGAAGAAAGAAGAAAAAACGCACAGAAAGAAAAAAAAGAAATGCAGAAAGAAGCAACAGAAGTCCTCAAAAACGAAGAAAAGTGCAGGAAGAAGGATAACGTGCAGAAAGAACAAACAGAAGAGCAGAAAGAAGCCTTGTTGCAAAATCATCCTGTACCCTCAACTTTTTCAGACGGATACTGGTGGTAACTGAGTCTGACTAACCAGTCCTAGAGCCAGTGCTATGTTAAAAGACACTCATAATACAGTGAAAACACCTACATACACTAGGGAACACTATGCGTTGGGGTCCCCCTGTGATCAGCATGACATCCTATGTAAGCCCCTAGTATATAATAGGTCAGGGGATTAAAACTACCTCTTAAAACGCGCCACAGGGCGTGTTTGCACACGTCACCTCAGGCCCCATCCCCTCACTTCCCCACTGTGTAAACACGCCCTGTGGCCGTTTTAAGTTGGGAGATTAAGTCTCCATGAATCCTGAGGGTCCCTAGGGTCCAACTAGACCACTAGGTACCTCCAGTAAGCGCCACAGAGCTGCGTTGCAGAGAGATGTGAAAAGGGGCACGGCCTAGACCACCTCTCTGCAACGCAGCGCAGTGGCGCTTACTGGAAGCACCTGGTGGGCTAGTTGGCCCCCAAGGTCCCTCAGGATTGAAGGGGAATTATTTCCCCAACTTAAAACGCACCACAGGGCTTGTTTGCACACGTTAACTCAGGCCCCGTCCCCTCCCTTCACCACTGTGTAAACACGCCCTGTGGCCGTTTTTTGTTGGGAGATTAAGTTCATTTGAATCCCGAGGGTCCCTAGGGTCCAACTAGCCCACTAGGTACCTCCAGTAAGCGCAACAGAGCTGCGTCGCAGAGAGGTGTAAAAAGTGGCACGGCCTGGACCACCTCTCTGCAACGCAGCTCAGTGGCGCTTACTGGAAGCACCTGGTGGGCTAGTTAGCCCCCAGAGGCCCTCAGGATTGAAGGGGAATTATTTCCCCAACTTAAAACGCGCCATAGGGCGTGTTTGCACACGTCACCTCAGGCCCATTCCCCTCCCTTCCCCACTGTGTAAACACGCCCTGTAGCCGTTTTTTAAGTTGGGAGATTAAGTCCCCTTGAATCCAGAAGATCCCTAGGGGCAAAATAGTCCACTAGGTACATCCAGTAAGTGCCATTGCAGAGAGGTGTAAAAAGGGGCACCGCCTGCACCACCTCTCTGCAACGCAGTGCAGTGGCGCTTACTGGAAGCACCTGGTGGGCTAGTTGGCCCCCAGGGTCCCTCAGGATTGAAAGGGAATTATTTCCCCAACTTAAAATGCACCACAGGGCGTGTTTGCACACGTCACCTCAGGCCCCGTCCCCTCCCTTCACCACTGTGTAAACACGCCCTGTGGCCGTTCTAAGTTGAAAGATTAAGTCCCCTTGAATCCTAAGGGTCCCTAGGGTCAAACTAGCCCACTAGGTACCTCCAGTAAGCGCCACAGAGCTGCGTTGCATAGAGGTGAAAAAAGGGGCGTGGCCTCAGAACACCTGTCTGCAACACAGCTCCCTGGCGCATACTGGAGATACCTGTTGGGCTAGTTGGCCCTCAGGGACCCTCAGTATTGAAGGGGAATTAATTCCCCAACTTACAACTGGCCAGGGGGCGCGTTTGCAGAGTGCTGCAAGGAGGGGGCGTGGCCTCCGGCGCGTTGCCGGTCTTTTATTTATTTTATTTTTTTAAGAAGGAGGGCTGTGTGGCCCCCCTTCTTTTTCTAATTTACTGGCCCTGAAGACCCCATGCCCCAGGGCCTGCACCCTAACTTTTTTTGTTGAAAAAAATAAATTTGGCCCTCCCAAGGCCTTAATCGGCCCCGGGGACCCCAACCCCTGGGTCATGGCCTTTTTTATTTTTTATTCTTTAGGAGGGGGTTGCGTTGCCCCCCTCCTCAGGCCACTTATGGCCCCGGGGTCTCCATCCCCCGGGGCCGGCCTTTGTTTTTTATTATTTAAAAAAAATATATATTTATAGAAACACCTAGGACATGCTGGACAAACCGTATGTACCTATCACCATGACGATTTGCGTGATATTAATTAAAAGGCGACTATGCATAGAATGAATCCACATGGAATGTATTTACACCGCTAGTGAAGCTCTGACGTGTCTGACGCCCTACCGTGCCTAATCCCGGAGCCCCCGCCGGTGGGTACTCTCCAAGTAGACACCCTTGGCCTTTATTTATACAAACATGGGTAGCTATTGACAGGCACATTTAATATACACGCACACCAAGCCATTCAAAGGGGTTTCGACAAAAATTCGACCAAACTATGCAAGAAACCCCCCTCACGGTTAATAAAACACACATCCACTGCCGGATGTGTAATACTTTTTATTTTACTCTCTGGAAAGGAGACGAACCTCACTTGAGAGTCACAGTGTGCTCCTGGCTGAGCCCAATGCTGTGTTACACCCACCAGTGCCCGCCGAGTGCCTCACACCTCTGTGTTGTATTCCACCAGCTAGTGCGTATGCTATGACACTCTCTAGCCCATGTGCACTGTAACACCACCCTGTGAATATATCATGCCACACTTGCCTTCACACGGGTTATATTGCCCCATCTAACGTGCCTTCGTCAATGCCTATGTTATAACGCACAGTGCTATGCCATACATATTACAATCTGGTATCCATATCTTTGTCACAGTGCATATGCAACGTTACACTCCCCAGCACATATTTTATATTACAACTTTAGAGACTAGTTAGGTTACACAACACTGCCCTGTGCATATTACACTCCAAGGCGCATATCGCATAGCACACGCTAGTGCCTGTGCTATCTCGCGCTCTCCAATGAATCTGTCATTGCGCACAATGTATTGCATATTATATTTCACGCCCGGTTCATCTTATATCACACTTTTTGGTGCTTAGTTTATACCATATACTATATCTAGTTTTCATTTTCAATCGTGCTCCCAGGACTATGTTCTATATAACACTGCGTCCACCTACCCTTTTCACGGGCATTACATTTTGCGATGGGGGTGGAGGGTCAGGGGGTGTTTCTGCCAAGTGAGCCCGGAGTCACAGTCACAAACGTCCTCTTCTTCCTTAATAAAAGTGAGATTATGCTGCATACTTGTTAATATTTTAAGTAGTTCGCACAGACACACATTTTAAAAACAATAAAGTTCCTAATACCCACCTTCTCTGAACAGTTAGCTTGCTGTCCCATCCACCTCCTCCCTATCCTCTGTTGTCTGAATCCACGGACTAGCCTCCTCCCTCCTGCCATGCATGGTCTGATGTGCTGCCACTGCCCTCCATTTAGCATGATGTACCAGTCCACTCCTCCTGCCCTCCATTGTCCAATTCTATGGCCCATCATTGACCTCCTGCTTAGCCTCTGTGCTTAGCTTGCTGCCCCTATTCTCCTTCCCCCTGCCCTCTTTGTGCATGCCCCTGCTCCATCCTTTTTGCCCACCATGTTCCATGGACCTGACACTCCTATCTACTCTGAGTGTTCTGTTGAGCTGCACTCCCCTCCCACCTGCCTAGCATTGTCAGATGACTGTAACCTGTCCCTGCCACCTCCACCCTGCCTGTCCACATGCCATGCCCCTATCCCTTTCCTCCTGTCCTCCATGGTTCATTTTACTGCCACACCGTTCTGCCCTCCCTGGTCTGTTGTGCTGCAACTGCTCCTCCTGCCTGCCCCGTGCAGTCTGTTGTGAGGCCCCTTCCCCTGAACTCTCTTGTCTGTGCCCAGGTCCTCCCCCTCCCTTCTATCCTCCATGGTCCTTTATGCATGCCCCTGCACCCTCCTTCTTGCCCATCATAGCCATTGTGCTGCCACTAACCCTCCCGCTTGCCATGCATGGTTTTCTGTGCTTCCATGGCCCCTCCTACCTTTCCTGTGTGGTCAGCTAGCTGCCCCTGACCCCCTCCCACCTTCCCTCCATGGTCTGTGTGCATGGCATCATAGTCTCATTGTTGCTCTCCATGGTGTGTCTTGTTTCTAGTGCCCAACCTGCCTGACCTCCATGGTCATCTTGCTGCTCCTGCCCTGCCCCCTTGCCCTCAGCCCTCTGTTTCCATGTGCAGACCCCTATTCCCTCCCTCCTGGCTTGTCTGTTCCATTGTAATGCCCCTGATCCGTCCCTCCTGCCCTTTATGGTCTGTTATGCTGCAGCTTTCTCTCCTGTCTGTCCATTATGGTCAGCTAGCTACCATTGCCTCTTTTCCCTCTGTTCTCTGTTGTCTATGTGCATGGTCCTGTCCCCTCCCTATTGCTTTCTATGGATTGTTGTGCTGCACTCCCGTCCCGCATGCGCTGTGTGGTGTATTGTGCTGCTGCAAACCCCGATGCCTGCCCTGTAGGGTCAGTTTGGTGCACCTCTCAATGTCCCTCCTGTCCTCTGTTATCCGAGTCCATGTCCCTATCCCAATTCCTCCTGCCTACCATGATCCAATGTACCATACTTGCGAACATTTTGAACTTGGTAAGAGGGAGATTTTGAAAAAAAACTGGGCTATTGATTTTCCCCTTTGAGTTACATTGAAAAAGAGGAGATTGTAGACAGGAACCAGATCAAATAAAGACCATTTGAGCTTAAAAACATTGGACGTTTCCTGGCTGAAACGGGTCTGTTGGTATGTATGGTTGTACTACCACTGCCTCTTCCTTCTGCCCACAATGGTCTATTATATTGCCACAGCCTCTCTTGCCAGTCCTGTATTGTTGGTTTGTTGCCCCTGCCCCCCTTTCCACTGCCCTCCATAGTCTGTTGTGCTGCCACTGCCCTTCCTGCCTGCCCAGTGTGGTCAAATTGTTGCATCTGCACTCTCCTACCTGCCTTCAATTTTCAGAGTCCGTGCCCCTGGTCTCTGCCTCTCAACAGTATCCCAATGAACAACTAGATTGCTAACATTCTATATTTATTACAAAAGTGTGGAACGCCGGACGTCATCTTGAGGTAATCAAAACTGTAATACCTAGAGTATTTCCTTTAGAAATTACATATATGAGAGGGTCTTATTTGCATCAAAATTATGGTTAGTGCTCTAAAAAACTAAAATGAGGACATATTTTCTGAGTTTTCAAATAGCGACAAAGAACTTTTTAATTATTTGTAATCTTTATGTTTTTTTATCCAGTTGACCACTTGATTAAATGTTGCACCTAGGGGAGAGGATGTGGTGTTACTTCCAGAGCTGCAGACTTTGCAACTGGGGAACCAGGTTGGAGTTTCTGCTTCAGCTCAACATTCTGTGATTCTGGTCAAATCATTTAATCTCCCCATGTCTACAACCAAAATGAATTTGATCTTGTGTGATGTAACCAATGCTCATGTAGAGCACTCCAATACCTGACAAGTCTGCACTATATAAAACTGCAAATACACAAAAAATAAGTGTTTTGCACACTTCTGTCATTGGGCTACATGTGGACTACATCTGGGTGAGATTTGTGCTGCATTTGGGCTCTTTTGTCTCTGGTGGCCATCTTGGGAGATTTATTTGTTATGAAGTTTCCTAATTTCCTCATTTACTGCAGTCTCCTCAGTAGGAAATGCTTTCAGTTTTTTACTTTGATTCCATCAAGAAGGTATTCATATATGTCACACATTTGCCATAAATTCTGAATGTTAGCACTCTAGTTGCTCATTAGATCACTGTAGTAAAGCTACTGCTCACCACGGAAGTCTGCTGCTGGTATTAAAAGTGCATGTTTCAGTCTGCATATCAGAATTTATTTTAATGAAATAGAAGAGGATTTGAGAAGTCACTCAAAATGTGCCCTAATTTTTCTTTCTTCAGCACTAATCATAATTTCTATGGCAAAATAAACCCCCTCATTGTGTTCCTTTTTAAATTAAATGTTGTAAGTGTTACCAGTTAATTCCAATCAAGATGGCTTCAGGTGTGCCATACTTTTGTCATAAGTAAGACAGTAAGCGCTCTAGTTGTTCTTAAGAACACTCTGGGACATTCTGTCATTGGGCTATACTTGGGCTACATCTGGGTGATATTTGGGCTACATTTGGGCTCTTGTCTCTGGTGGCCATTTTGGGAGACTTATTTGTTATGAGGTTTCCTAATTTCCTCATTTACTACAATCTCCTCAGTAGGAAATACTTTCAGTTTTTTACTTTGGATGTACATGTTTTACTGAGAATGTCAGATTTCATTCTCACATGACTGAGAAAGATAATGTGAATTTACAGAAAATATGCTCTCAGTTTAGCTTATAGATCACCTTCCAAACCTCTGTGGGAAAAGCATGAGAAAATAGTTTTCTCTCAAACATGATTCATGATATCACAGCAGAAGACTTTTTCACATGGTAAAATCACCATGGCTGCCAACACTTCTTGGATGAAGTGCTGACAGCCAATCAGATCTCACGGTGAGATGTGTGGTTAGGCTCCGCCCAGATATATATGTGATTTTACTTTAGATTTTCTCAGGAACTACTGAACAGATTGACACCATATATGCAAAAGGCACATGCCTGACCTGAGGACTACCTCTTTGCCAAATTTCAAGTAATTCTGTTCAGCCGTTCGGGCTGTACCTTCGACTAAAGGTCCTATGGGAAAATGCATGGGGAAAACGCGTTTTGGGACCCCCCTTTTTTCTCAGCCCCCGCTTGACGAATCACCCCGAGACTTTCAGGGTAGAAGCTGAGCGGATCGCTCCATTAGTTTTGAAAATTTCACGAAGATAAGTCAACCGGCGCCAAAGTTATTCAAAATAGAATTTTCAGATTTCCTATGGGAACTCGGTCCTAACTATAACTATCTACTGGCGACCGCCAGTAGATAATATATATATATATATATATCGTGCCTTTTTTGACTAAGGCGCGAGCCGTAACGCGTCCTGTTCCTTTGAACCCGATGAAATAAATACCGAGTTTTTCACCATCCGTGAGTGCGGTGTCTTTCTTTCTCTGGAATAATGAGCCTGATGGATTTCGTGGACCCACCGCCATGTCTTTGACCGCACCCGCCCCTTAGTGCTCACATACGTTCATGGTGGACCTGAGCCTGATATATATATATGTGACCAAGAGCCATTGTGCTCGAAACGCGTCGTTTGTGCCTGGAATAAATTTCATCTTTAAACCTTGGATCGGTGTGTCTCGTGCTTACTTGATCGATATATATACGTTTCTGCTCCTTCTGCCTTCCCATGCCCTATGCAGTAGATTGCTGGTAGTTGGCGGAGCATGCCAAACATGAAAATTCCAAGCAGACAATAAAGCGATCACTCAGAGGTTTTTGCAAAAACACTAGAAGTTGGTTTTAATCCAGGTAACGCATTCCGCTCGCTGTGCAAGCGAAACGCGTTACCTAAAAACATCTTCAGGTGCTTTTGCAAAAACCTCTGAGTGATCGCTTTATTGTCTGCTTGGAAGATATATATATATTTATATCTATATCTATATATATATTAGTTATAGTTAGGCCAGATGTTCCATAGGGAAAGTGTTTTTTTGGGTTGCAAATAACTTGCCACCATTTGACGAATCTCCACGAAACTTTCCAAAAAAGTGCTACTTTGTAGGTCTCAGCTAGACAGACATGTTGTTAACAATTCAGTGGGCAACAGCACGTCTTAGGCAAATATTATTCCCACAAAGATCAACATCCTCTTATCTGTATCAAAATGCTGAAGAAAGCTTTCCGGGAACCTGTCTTGATAAACTCACATTAAACTCTCAATTGACATTATGTAAATAAAGAACACTAACTGCATTTTAAAAAGCGGAACAAGTAAAGCAGCAGACACAGCACACGGGTGCCCAGGCTGTTATCTCAACACCGGCGCAAGCACACACAGTAATACCAGCCTCTTCATATTAGGCCTGAAAAGGCCATTTTAAAATAATGCCATCAAGAGGAGGTCATGCAGATTTATTGGCAATTAAATCTTCTGGCTCTCTGCCCTCTCTTCAAAGTGAGCGTCCCTGGAACTCGACCCAGAAGATTACACCGTTGTCTATTTTAAGCATGGGCAACATCCAGCCACCAAGCGGGAAACAATTGACTTGCGACCATCGGGGAACTGACTGCTATTTGCTGTTCGACTTCTTATTAGCTGTATGTCTGAATCCAGGATGTGTTAATTCCCTCAATTTTTTGTAGAAAGGCTGTTTCTAGGTCTCATCTAGACAGCGCATGAGCTGTCTGTTTGAGACATGCTGTTTACAATCAGTGGCCTATAGCCTGCATC
Source organism: Triturus cristatus (assembly GCF_964204655.1). Classification (NCBI taxonomy): domain Eukaryota; kingdom Metazoa; phylum Chordata; class Amphibia; order Caudata; family Salamandridae; genus Triturus; species Triturus cristatus. The sequence goes on along the minus strand of NC_140590.1, from coordinate 204,123,765 downwards.
TTGGCTAGACAGCGCAAGCAATGTTTCTACCCCATGTTCAGTACATTGTCCTGCCCCTCCTTACACACAAAAAGCGATATAAAGTGGCCTCATTTGGCCACATCATAGCATTTATTTCTGTGACTTTCATTCATGTTGAACAGCAGGCAGGCTGCTTTACAACATGGCTGAAAGACATTCACATTGACAATAACAATACCTCGGCTTTGCAGAGACCTATTGGATTTGCCAGTGCTTGTTGACTAGTTTGTGCATGGAAAGTTTCAGAGTGATCCGTCAAGTAGGGGCTGACAGAAAAAAGTGGACCTCAAAACACAAAATCCCCATGCAATTTCCAAACACTTCTTTAGACAAGGCTACAAAAACTGCTGAACGGAGTTACACCAAATTTAGCAGGAAGCTAGATCTTGGTTCGCAGATTGATTTTTTTGATTTGGTCTAGATCCATTCAGTTGTTTTTAATAAATGAAGGCTAACAAAATATAGATATTTACACAGTTGGGTCCATGAGAGACTCTTGCAGAAGTGCCAATTTAAAAGTGTGTTTCTGATCGCCCCAGGGAGCTTTAGTTCCCTTGGGCCATCTAGCTCCCATGGGAGTCAGACTCCTGCGGGAGCCGGCACTCTGACTGGCTGCCAAAAACATAAGAAAAATGTTGCTGGCAGCCATTACAGGACTCAGGTCTTAGTCCCCTGTCCTGAACAAGCTTTATAAGAGGCAGGGTGGGGATATCCTGACTCCCTAGGCCCCACGGGGGACAACATTTTATGTGTTTATGCCCCAGAGAGACCGACCCGGGGCTGTATTCATAACAATTAGGTGGTGCTGCATGGCCCTCTCCCTGAGCCTCCAGATGCCCTGGGGAGCCTACCCTGGGGCCAGAATTTGTTTATGTGGGGAGGGGGGTGCGTGACCCACCCAAGTCAAAAAGCCACAGGGAGCGCTCCCCCGGTGCCAAAATTTAACAAAATAGGGATGGCCATGCAGCCCCCTCTCCCTGAGCCAATAATGGGCCTCTGGACTCCAAACCCCCGTGGCCAGCTCACAAGCTATGTCCAGTGGAGCCATGAGTGATGTAATATGTGAGGTCATAGGCAATGTATTGCAGGAGCGCACATTATAGTTAACCCTGCTAACTACAACTGGTGAATCTTTGTGGTTTTTTTAGTTCAACATTTTAATGTTGTCACTGACAAATTCATCTAACTATAACATTACTTTAACCTTTGTTTTTTTCAGTATATATATATATATATATATATATATATATTCACTTAAAAAACCATAGGTTTCACACATGTTATAGTTAGCTGGATATTTGACTCGTAAAAAACCAATGAAATTCCCCCGTTATAGTTAGTTCAGATAACTATAACTCGCGCACCCGCAATGCACTGCTGATGACGTCACATATTACATCACTCATGACATGGTCAGTGACATCATTCATGACATCACTGATGACATCATCCTTGTGATAGAGTGGCGGTCGCGCGAGTTATAGTTATCTGAACTTACTATAACGGGGGAATTTCATTGGTTTTTTACGAGTGAAATATCCACCTAACTATAACATGTGTGAAACCTATGGTTTTTTAAGTGAATTTGCAAGGTTTTTTAAATGCTAATTCCTAACTATAACGTGTATGAAACCTATGGTTTTTTCAATGAATTTGTACGGTTTTTAAAATGCTAAGTAATGTATGTATTATTATTTTTTGTATATATTTATTCTACAATAAACTACGTATTAAATTTTTTTATTTATTTATTTTTTGGGGGGGGTTTTCACCGTGCGCGCACGGGGCGCGCACCTCCGCGATTGAAAAAAAAATATATATATATTTTTTCTGCCTTCGGGGTCCTTCACGGACCCCCTGACAAAGGCTAGGGGGTCAGGAACTCTCTACCCTGCCCCCTTTTCACGTTCGCCACCTTCCTTTTTCACTCTCGCACTGAAAACAAACAAAATGGCGGCCGACACTTCCTGATTTCGACCGATTCGAACGTTGACTAACATGTAACCACCAATCAGAATTACGCTCGCGCACGTTAGGGTGCTCGCACGGTGCTCGCACGGTGCGCGCACGGTGCGGGCACGGTACGCGCTTATAGATATTTATATGCTTTTAAATGCTATTTTCTCAGGAACTACTGAACAGATTGACACCAGACCTGCAAAAGGCACTTCCCTGACCTGAGGACTACCTCTCTGCCAAATTTCAAGTAATTCTGTTCTGCCGTTCGGGCTGTATCTTCGACTAAAGGTCCTATGGGAAAATGCATTGGGAAAACGCGTTTTGGGACCCGCCTTTTTTCTCGGCCCCCACTTGACGAATCGCCCCGAGACTTTCAGGGTAGGAGCTGAGCGGAGCGCCCCATTAGTTTAGAAAATTTCGCGAGGATTCGTCAACCGGCGCCAAAATTATTCAAAATAGAATTTTCTGATTTCCTATGGAAACACGGTCCTAACTATAACTATCTACTGGCGACCGCCAGTAGATAATATATATATATATATATATATATATATATATATAGCAAAGCAGAAATGTCTTAATCTTGTAAATGCACACACGGCTGTGTTTACATAACATTAGCTGTAGCAGGACCTCCACCCTGTGCCTCCCTGCCCTCATTCCCACTCTGTTTCCTCTCCGCTGGGAGCATGCACCTGAGCTCCTCCTGTGTTCCTGAAACAAAAAGATGAATTATGTGAGTTAATTAAGACTTTAGAGGTGCTGAGCATACCTTGCAACTCTGCTTTGCAATATGAGTTGACATTTGTCCCAAGAGCCAGGACATTTATTTAAAATTAGAAAAAGCATCAGGACGCAGGGATATTCCTCTTAAAACCTGAACTGTCTGGGGAAATCCAGGATGTTTGGTCACCTTATCCATTGGAACATCTCAACATTTCATTTGTAGTCTACACCTTTTTAGGCACCCTTCATGTTCTGAATCCCCATGTTATTTCCTTTTCATTTTGGCTGCTTTGAGAGGCAGGTGCAGAGATATCTTAAGGATCATGGGGGCCCTGGGCAAAACGTATTTTGGGGGCCCCTGTTCGGAACAGCTTTGAATTCATGATCCAATGTCAGCACTTTCCCGCTGTCTTTGGCCAGGTCCCTGACTGTGCACTGGCGCTCCGGTGCAAATTCTAATTGTATTTACATCTAATATTCAGGGAATCAGCAGCCTGCTACTATTGCTGCAAATAATCTCTGTGATACCCTCCCATTTCTCATATGAGAGGTCCTGTTTTGACGTAAAAGAAACTCTTTTACAGATGTTGTATGAAACTCAAAGAGATTTCTCTGCATAATGTCTGTAATAGACTCTCACACATCACCCACATCAAAAATAAATGAAAGGAAAACGGTATTTAAAACAATCTGTTTAAGAATTATTTTCAAGGTCATCGGGGCAAGACTCTGCAGATCAGAGCTGGGTTTAAATAGGGGCCCCTGAAAAGCTGGGGCCCAGGGACAGAGCCCACTTTGCCCATGCCTTAAAATGTCTCGGGGCTGGTGTCCCTGGGTGGGATATTTCCAGGACTGTGGTTTCAGTGCAAATTTCGAAATACTGATGGGGCTGGTAACTCTGGAATCTCTGCCCCATTTGGAGATTCTGAGTATCTTGAAATGAGACTATTGGGTGATACAGGACTGGAAATGAAGATCTACAGCCATGAATACACCATTGAATTTATATCAATGTCATTAAAGATGACAATCAACTCCAAATACAGGAAGATATCTATCAAGGGTAGCTTTCAAACTTTCAATATTGTCTGTGAATCTGATGTTGCTCAGTTTCTGTCTAGATTACCTTCACAAACATGTCCATTGGTGGGTGGCTGCAGGACATGATACCAATGCGAACACATGAACATGTACCACTTTGTTTGCATGCAACCATGTAGAATGGGGCGGTCTAGCACCCATAGATTGCAATGACATTGTACCTTATGAGCACCATGCTATGGTTAAGCAAGAATTACAGGACTGTGGACCTGATGAGCTTGATAACTGTAATCCGTCTGTCAGGGGACGGGGAGCATTACTTCTGCCACCCTGCCAGCTCAGTGATCATCTCCGTATATTCAAAGGAACCACCGTCGAAGTGACTCCTTTCAATTTGCAAAGGTTTTGGTGGATGGCCGCCATCGATTTTGGCAGCCGTCCACCAAACATTTTCAATTGGTTTTGTTTTTCAGAAACAAACTCCCAAAGTGAAGGCTTGTTTTTGAAAACCCAAAAAATACATTACCCCAACCCCCCCATACACACACACAGACACACAGAACTAGGGAGTTTTCTTACTGCCAAGATGTGGAGGTTGTAACTGTTTTTTTTTCTGTTCCTCACTGCCAGATTTTTCCTGGTGGCGATGAACAGAAAAAAATACATTATACGATTGACTCCAAATAGGGCAGACAGTGTAACATCCTTCATCCGACGGCCCCCGCTCCATTGGGCCATTGGAGTGAGTTTTCCACAGACTGAGGAAATGGGGGCTCAGTCGACAGAACAGTTAAGGTCCACTTGTCTCTAAATGAGGTAGAAGACACTAAAGGTTGGTGAGCAGTGTTTTCCATTGCGTTTCTGATGGAGCACCCTATCAGCCAAACTGAACAAGCATTTACAATGCAATGGTCTCGGCATTCTTAAAGTTAGAGCTATTGGCATTGCTCATAACATTATTTTTGTTTATGTTTTTGTTTTTAAAACATTTTAAGAAACGGCATTGTTATTTACAATGTCAATAGCTTAATCTCTCTCAAATTCGAGACCTATTGCATTTGCACCCACACACAGAACCACACACACAAAGCCACCCACACACACAGAGCCACCCACACAGAGCTATTCACATAGAGCAACCCACACACAAATAGAGCCACCCACACAGAGCCACCTACACACACACAGAGTTACCCACACACAGACAGAGCCACCCACGCATAGAGCCACCTACAATGTGATTAACAATAAACTTATAGGTAGCTTTTGAAATGTTTCTAAATACTCGCAATCTTGCACTAACGTACCAGAGACACAAGATCAATAAGTTATTGTCCAGGATAACACAATTTGGCCAGATAGGGTAGATGGGATTAAAAGGCTGCCTCTGATTTCACAGTTTCCAACAAGTCCACAGGATCACAACTGGAACGACACTACTTCTGATGGCAACACAAGGCACTGCCCTCGTGACGGGAATGGTCACTGTGGCATGTGCACACCCAGTTTTAGAAAATACTCTCCATGTTCAGCATATTTTAGAACAGTGGTGCAGCAGATAGCATGGGTGGCAAGGCGCACGGATTACAAAAACATTAAACTAATTAGGACTACCCAGTGCAATTATTTTTCAAAGAGTGATGCCTGATCGGAATTTTTCACCATTGAAAAAGCACGGATCCAAAGAGGGTGAGTGGGTCTGGATCCGGGGTCCAGATGCTGACGCCTGGAGAGCTAGTCTGAAGTGAATCCGGGAATGACTCGGGGACGGGAGCCAGTGGTGTCTACGTCATGCGCTCAGAAGTAGATCACAGGTGGATCGCGGATGCGGTTTGCGTCACAGGATCTGCTGGGGGGAGGAGTCAGGTGAGTGGAAGAGTCCGCTCGCTAGCCACCACCTACAGTGAACAAGTCATGGTGTCTTCAGGTACGGTCTGTGCGCTCGCGTTACACAAGACTGGCATTTCCTGACAAGCTTGCACGGCGTGGGGTTAGCAGCTATCTCCGTCAGAGACTCATGCATGTACTGCAGCCAATGAACTGGCCATGTTGTCCAGCAGCCAATACCTGGAGTCCATACCAAAACAAGCAGTTTGAAACTCACTCTACCTCTTGCAATGTCAACTTGAGCGCGTGTATTCGCCGCCCCCCCAATAAATATTCTCAAAATGCACAAAGCCCGCATGACTCAACCTGCACACAGACACCAGGAACTTGTCTTCCAGGCAAGGCAGTCCTCAGACAGCGCAGACACCGACAGCGGCATGGCTGACACCGACCCCAGGACCCCGCAGGAGCTCGCCGACTTTGTAACCATCTTTCTCCGAGGTCAAGCAGAAATGCCTCGGAGAAACGCAGCGTCATTTTCGGATTCGGGGGCGTGTTTTTCTTTCTCTCCTCTTCCCATTGGCTGGAATGTTTACATTCCAGAGGAGAGAAAGAAACTAAAAAACACGCCCCCGAATCCGAAAAAGATGGGGCTTAAATGGACAGACGCCCCTCTCTTCCAATGGCTGGTCTTCGTTTAGGAAGCCAGCCAATGGAGAAGAGGGCGGGTTCAAGCCCCACTACTGAAAAACGTTAAATCTCGCCAAGCGAGACTGCGCAAGCGCAGCCTTCGCTAGCCGAGACCTAAAAAGGACCCTCTGTTTTGGTATTTTAATCATCTTTTCAATAGCATGTATGCTATCGAGGGAAATCAAGCATATTGTGTTGGTTCAGAGAAGGTACTGAAATAGAACCAAAAGAGTCGAATCTATTTATATACATTCATTCCTTAACAAACAAGTTTCGATAAAGATGTGGTCCTGGTTATAAATGCACAATTAGATCATGAAATGAGGCGTCTGTGGTGCTGCCGCATCCTCGAGCACAGTCTTCCCACGGAGACTACAGCCCACCAAATTACAATAATCGTTGTTAAAACTCTTAATGAGAGATAAAGACCTAGGATTTTTTCAAAGACCTGTCTGGGCCTATTTCCAATTCACAGCATGTCCTAGCCTATATTTTGAAATCTCCATTGCTGCTGTTTTCAAATGTGTGTTTACCTATTTTTAGTTTTGTTCAACAATCATACATTTACTTCTACCGACAGCAAGGAAAACTACAGAACAAGTTGTTAGAGTACTGTTTAGGAACCCAAATCTTCTGCGTTTTGGGTACATTTATTCCACCACCCAGCAGAAAAAAGTTTCCTTGTGGCAGAGTCCAGTGAAGAGGGGTAAAGATCATCACAGATGGGATGTCATACAAGAGATCTTTACAACAGGTTGATGTCTTGGAAGTTTCAGTGGTCTGGGTGAGAGCATTGAGCAAGCATTCTTTTTTTTCTTTCTTTTTTATTCTTGGAGATGTTCATTTTTGTTATCAGAATATATTTACAAAATGAATTAAGGTCTTTTTTGTAGAGTTGCTGGAATGTTCCAATGTAATGTGATACTTAGAACTGGGGACTGGAATGAAGTCACATGAAGGAAGGGGAGTTGGAGTAGAGAAACTGAAAGCGTAAGCTGGGGGTACTTAATGAAGAAGAAATATCTATATTGATCACCTGCTGCTTGATGGATCTTTACACTTTTATAACCAAGTATTAACATTAACAATGTTGTTGTTTGTAGATCTGTAAAAATTTGTGAAAAAGTTTCAAATAAAAGTAATGATAAATTAACAGAATAAATTGCAAATCTTTAAAGTAGTTTGGCTGTCTCCTGAATCGGTCCTTTGCCTAGCCATGTGGGACATGGATGCCGCGTATGTATATTTATCTGCTGGTGTAGTGGGTTTGTGTAGATTATACATGACACGTATGGCTATAGTCACAATTTAATCCATTTTCTACATTCAAGTGATTGATAAGATGGAGTATTGAAAAAAGATCAGACAGCCGATATGAAGTTCAGGTCTCCTCCAGGACATTCTAAGGATCCTTTTCGTGGTTCAGACTTTTGGATGTGGAGGGAAGTAGATGGAGGGACTGTTTGAAGCGTAAGGAGTTTCCGCTGCCATTTCTTGGCGTGTTGTTCATTGGAAGGGCTACCCCCAAAGGTCTACAATTAGTTAAGTGGAACAGCCTCGCTTTCTTTTGTACCCATGTTTTGGGTCTCTCTTGAAAGGAGAATCCCAGCTCTACAGCACCTTCTTCTTGCACTTCACTGGGCTAGTCTGAGCGGAGTACAGTAAGGGGACTTGCGAAATTCACATAACTTGCTTTCACATAATTCTGATTTTTTTTTTACAAAAGTACGTGAAATTACCCGTTAATATGTGAAAATCAAATCTGTAATTCAGTGCTCTATTTTAGCAAGAAATGAGTTCTTGCATCAATTACTGATTGCACGCTAAACAAAAGCACCACGAATAACAGCTGCTCGCATTCTGTTCTTACTCTTTCCACTGTAAATGGTGCATGACTTCACAAAGTGGTGTAATGGTATAATTTCAGGAATTGTGCATGATAAGGGTAGGGTGAAACTATGCTGTGGAACTTACATTTTTTCCTGGCCTAGAACATGAAAGGAGCAGAAATGTCCAGAATTGGTCTCAGAGCTAACTGTTGAAATACAAATCTATTATCTGCAACTTTAGTATAAATATGGCAGAAAGTTCCGGACAGTGTGCCAAGATTTCTCTACCAACACCCTGGCGACTTAGGAGCTCTTTTGTGTGCCACGGTTAGGTTATTGATAACCAACTAACTCCCTTTGTCAAGTTCAGGACCAGCACCTGTGGACAGTTCATAGCATTGCAAGAGAAACTCCCTTGGTATCTGCGTTGAAGGAGGGAGCAACTGAGGGTTGGGGAAAGATACTGGCGGTGCCCTTCACAAGGAAGACGCCCGTAGAAAAGGGAGAACAGCAATGAATCTGAGAAGGTGGTGTACTATGGTGCCCACTTGAGACCTTAAAGTGCCAGCACCATTCTGACGATGAGTGAGGTCCAGTTGACCCGAGTGCTCCTACAGTGTGTGCTGTCCCATGGAAATGGCCGAGACTTAGAGACCCTCCTGAAGATTTGCAACGTGCAGATTGCAGTTGCACTGGACTGAGCTGTGCCTGGACAAAAGTAGCCCATAATCATGGAGGAAGGTATCAGAGGTCTCCTTACTCTCCAGTGCATTGGGTGGGTCCCCGCTGTCTTTGGGTGGGTGGGTTGTTGACTGGGTCCATTGAAGAAACAAAGCTGCCGGACTTACACTGGTCCTGCCTACGCTCCATTGATCGAGCATACACCAGCGTATCTACAGCAGACTGCGTCCAATGTCGTCTGGACCAGGGAGAAAACACAGGTGATTCCCGCTTACTGGGCCATGTGAGGTGTATAAAATCTCTAGTAGCAGGATTGCAGACCAATGAAGAGATTGCAGGTCCCTCTGGCTTACATACAACCAGAGGACAGAAACGTACTGTGACATTATGGTGCCGAATGAGGGGAATGGATGAGCATATATTCTTGGGGACTCGAGATAATAGCTCTTAGACCAACAAGGGGAACTACTGAGCTGTACTTACATCATAAGACCTCTCCATAGGTACCAATTTAGACTGTGGCAAAGATTGCCGATGTTATTGAGTTATTGGTTTGGTATATCGCTAACAAAACCCTCCAATGATTATGTGCATTAATTGTGATGTGTGTTAGTACTAAAGTACTTTTATGTTTTCAACTTAAGAACCATCTGGATATTGATTTATTATTAATTATTAGATGTTCCCACAAATGGTGGAAAGCGGTGGTGGATTTGCAGATTCCAGTTTTAATAGACCTTAATCAACAGTAATAAGTAAAGATTGTTGCAGACATCCTGCACATAACAGTGGAAAGGGCAAGCATGAAAAACTGTCCTTAGAAGAGTTGCTGGAGATGTGTTGTGATAGGGGGAGGAGGGCTCCTAGGTCCAAGGATAGGGAGATCATTAGAGACTGCCTTGATAGATCAATGCAAGAATAAGGCTCTCAGAGACAAGGAGAAGATTGCAAGGATCTCTGGGGATGGTTTGGTAGAAGACGCCCCAAAGGAGAATGCACAGGCTCTTGAGTCTCAGAGTGTAGATTTCGTTTCCTTAGATCATGGGTACTCACAAACTTTCTCTCGGGGGCCAAATTTACAGTGTGGTTTGTGGCTGAGGGCCGCACCGGTGGGGGCAAGGGCAGTGGGGGAGGGGGCGGGCCTAGAGCAAAAAAAAACTTTTGACCATGAGGTTGAACACAGGCCCTTGCAGCGGACGCCTTCGTCCACTGAGCCACCAGACCCGGCATTCACACATCTCTCTCTCTCTATATATATCTATCTAGCTATCTCTCTCTCGCTCTGTCGCCCTTCCTCCCTCTCTCTGTCTCGCGTCCTCCCTCTCTCTCTCTCCCTCTCTCTATCACTCTCCCTCTCTCTATCACTCTCCCTCTCTCTCTCCGTCTCCCTCTCCCTCTCTCTCTCTCTCTCTCTCTCTCTCTCTCTCTCTCTCTCTCTCTCTCTCTCTCTCTCTCTCTCTCTCTCTCTCTCTCCCTCTCCCTCTGTCTCCCTCACTCTGTTTGTCTCCCTTTCTCTCTGGCTCCATCCCTCTCTCTCTGTCTCCCTCCCTCCCTCTCTGTCTCCCTCCCTCTCTCTGTCTCCCTCTGTCTCACTCACTCTGTGTCTCCCTCTCTCTCTGTCTCCCTCCCTCTCTCTATCTCCCTCCCTCTCTCTATCTCTCTCTCTCCCTCTATCTCTCTCTCTCCCTCTGTCTCACTCACTGTGTCTCACAGCAAGAAAACGACCTCTTTTCACCCGTTGTCTCCAGTCTCTTACACCAGGTGCCCCCCCCCCTTTACCGCACATTATCGCTCACAGCTAAACCCACATTTCATTCTCAATACAGAAAAGTATTTCATTATTCAATAAAATTAGCCTGTTAGTTTGTCACTGCTAGTTTTCTAAACGGAATTGTATTATTGAAATTGATTGGATCTTACCAGATAAAATAACGTAAGTTATACAGAGGACATACTCTCGCGTCAAATAAAGCAAGAACTGACTATATCTATTGTATCATTAAACATGTGCGACCATCATGATGATCTATGAGCATGTCATGTGTCAATCTACAGCAAGTAGATACATAGATCACTAAAGCTGTGTATTCAGCTTAGATCGCACAGCAGATTGTCATGGACAGATAGTGTGGTGTGGGAGTTGTTTTTTTCTTTCTCACATTAAACACAAATGAGCTAAGCGTGCACTGAACTAGTGTATGTTTACACTGTCCGCCATCTTGCACCAACGTCACAAAGTATCACGTGAGGACTATTGCTGCTGCTCCTGTTCTAAATAAACAATCGCGAGACCCACGCTAATACACGGAGAGTGTTCCCAGAGGCTTTCTCTCACTGTACCCAACCGAGGACAATGTATCCATCCCAAGCTGCTGCTTCACAATGCATCCATTAAAGTTGCTTGACTTTCTCTGAGAATGACTAAAATCCAATGCATTACTAGCGTGAGGGAATCATCAAATGTATTCTGTAGTAAAATGTTTCTTCTTGCCCGTTCCTTATTGACATATATCCTGAGATCCATGCAATCTCGTAGAATGTATGAACGTTTCTGTCTGAAGTCCTATAAAAGGACATATAGATTTCTGTACCAGCAGACCCTTATTCCCCACCTTCAGATGGTGAATCTATGGTGGATTTCACTTATAACTGCACTGAGTTCTCTGTACCTATGATCTGAATGCTTTTCTGCTAAATTTACTTATGGCATATTTCACCTAATTGCCTATTAATTCTTTATCTAAAATCTCTAAACGACAACATTTGTCTGTCATTCTTACAAGAATGTTTCAGCGGTTGTTATAGAACTTGATCTAACTGAAATAGCCTTGGATCCAATCGGGGAGCACCAAAGTCCATACAGGGACTACACAGCCCCCGGTCCTTGTTGGCGTGCCCCATGACCTAGAACTGAGGATATGCTTGCACGCTGATAGTGGTCAGGTTCAAACGTTTTACGAGCTCAAGGCTGAGATGGTACAGCGAGCCATCTTACTAATAATAATACCAAATGCTTTTCATAAATAAACTCACTGCATGCGAGGGCTTCCAACAACAGGAAGTAGCATCTAAAGATAAACGTATTAGTAACCGAGCTCCACTCAAGAAGCGAGGGGCACTCAGGGACACTGGGAACCTTTCTTTCATGGAGGTCTTTACCTCTAACTGTGTGTACTATGAGTGGGTTACAAGATCACACAGAGTATATGTCGGTGTAAGGAAGAGCTGGGAGCTGTGGAGAAGCAGCCTCTCCATCAAAGTCATTTCTAGCCTTGAGCTGAATCTGCATTTTTAGACGGAATTCCCGCTGCACAATAGAGAATCTTTAAATCAAATAATAACCCCCTTCATGATGCCTTGGATGGTCCATAAACCCACGATGCGGCCTGTTTCCTTGTCTATGGTGCGGATGCCCCGTCCACACTGTGTAATCTAGAGGGTCATTGTTGTCAACTAGCTGGAGCAGCTCAGTCCGTTCAAGACGTATGGAGCGTGTTCTGCACACATTGAAAGCATGCACCAGCTGTGCCAAGCATGGCCGGCCAAGGGTAACGACTGCCATGCATGAACGGCCAGGCCCGTGGAGAGCATCCGGTGAGTATCCACTCACAGCTGTGGCTGCTGCCCAGTAAACACAGCTCCTCACCAAGTCCTGCTCAAGGCAGCCCCCCGACAGCTGGTGATGATGCACACTCAGATGTGTGGTGTCTAAACGTGTGGGCTAAACGTTCCTAGGGGCAACCCTACCCACGTTTTCAGTAGTGCCTGCTTGACTTATTTGAAACAGGCCCTTAGTGCAGCAAGCCAGGGTATTTTCAAGATGGTGAAACAATTTTGCCACAATAAACTTAGACTCTGAGCACAGGGTAGGGGAGCACACTATGGTCATTGCTAGAGCCCTCCCACATCTAATACTGATATCCAGTTTGAAGCATTCCCTGTACCCACAAAAAACTAGCAGACCAAAATCTAGTGGGACAAAGTTAGGGTCTTCAGCACCCAGACAGGGGATACACCAGAATTGTCCAGGCATTCTTTTTACTCTTTTTTAAGTGTGCCAAAGTATTACAGGTAGCTCAAACAAACCTGTTAGGATTTGACATGGAGGTGTCAACAGGATGTCCACAGCCCCCACTCTGAATATGCCACAGAGCTCAGAGGAGTTGTGCCTGCTTATTCAGGTCACCCTATTGTGTAGCTTGCAGGAGGAATTTAACATCTTGTTTTCATCTCATTCAGTGCAGAGGATATTCTGAGAGTTTAATGTGGCTAATGCTAATTAGCCTTCTAAAAGCTCAGGCAGTTAAAAGTAAATTTTCAAAAAGTTCTTATCAGAAAAACGACTTCAACACTGAATGGGAGTTTTAACAGCTATTACAAATGGGGGCTTAATTATTTTACTAGCTGGTCTCATTCCCGAGTTAGAAGTATTCGTTTTTAGTCTGTACTCTGGGTTTCTACATAGGACACCTGTACTCTGGGTTTCTACATAGGACAGCTAGGCCTGCTGTCTTGTCTACTATAGGGTCTGCACATGGGTGACTTACTAACATTTAAAAGGGAGGATATTTTGACAGGTTACACTTCAGGTTTTACACTGCAGCAGTCAGCGTTCTGAGAGTAGGCATGATGGGCCCAATTCACAGAACTAACTTAAGACAAAATCCTAAACTTACTACCATTTTGGTATTCACAGAAGGCACTTACTCATTTTGGTATTCACAGAAGGCACTCTCATTTCGGTATTCACAGAAGTTAGGAGTCCTAACTTTAGGACTCCTAAATGCCTTCTGTGAATACCGAAAGTCTTAAAGTTAGGATTTTTCTCAGTTTAGGAGTAGTAAAGTTAGGACTCCGTTTTCGGTATTCACAGAAGGCATTTAGGTGTCCTAACTTTACTATTCCTAAACTAAGAAAAATCCTAGTTTTAAGACTTTCAGTATTCACAGAAGGCATTTAGGAGTCCTAAAGGTAGGAGTCCTAACTTTACTACTCCTAAACTTAGAAAAATCCTAACTTGAAGACTTTCGGTATTCACAGAAGGCATTTAGGAGTCCTAAAGTTAGGACTCCTAACTTCTGTGAATACCGAAATTAGTAAGTGCCTTCTGTGAATACCAAAATGAGTACGTGCCTTCTGTTAATACCAAAATGGTAGTAAGTTTAGGATTTTGTCTTAAGTTAGTTCTGTGAATCGGGCCCAATGTCCTGTTTGGACTGCCACTGTAGTTGATGGCACAGCACTATAGGTGCTTAAGTTCCCAAGTGGTATTTAATTTCCAGGCCTGTGTGCTTTTCCTACACCATATACTAGAGACTTACAGGCAAGGTAAATCTGCCGTTCAAGAAAAAGACAATTTTTCCATGGTTAAAGGTGGAGCACAGGCACTTTACTCCTTGTTAGCAGGGATACAGTGCACAGAATTCTATAGCAAAAATAGTGTCCAGAAAAACGCTAAAAGTGTGGGTTGACCATGCTGATACTGCAAATTTCCTATGGGCACCATTATGCTAAACTCTCCTTTATTCCACCAAAGTGCTTCAAAATGCTAAGAATATGATATATTAATGTAATGTGCATGGTTCGATGGATGGCCAGCATTATGCTAGAGTTGAGACCCATCAAGTGAAGAGAGAGCACTAGTATGCCAAAAGCAGCAGTACGCCAAGGATTGTTTTTTTAATGCCACGGAGACCCCGCTATATGCTAGTGATGGCCGCCATTAGGCAAGGGTGGGATCAGCATGCCAAGATTGACTATTATGAAGGGCATACATTGTGCAAAGTATAAGTTATATGATGACATGCATGTCCGCTATATGCAAAATGATTGCCTCAGCAATGCCATGCGTATGAATCATCAAGCCAAGGATTGCTACAGTATCTCAATAAAGACCTGCCGTATGCCAGAGATGAGATCTAGAATGCCATACAGTGCTCACATTATACCAAGCATGCAAGCACTATTTTGCCAAGCATGCCTGCAGTGTGCAGTGACTTAAGGGGCACCACTCTGGTGTGGACCCAATACATCTAAATATGGTTCTTACTGCGTATGGGGACCAGATGCCATGTGGCTCAAGATTAGTATAATTGTGCTCGGTGTAGATCCCAACATCCTATAGGTAGATTTTTAAGGGGTGATGTCCTCCAGGTGCCAAGGAGTCTAACAGAAGTGACTGTCAAAGAGGCAAAATGCTAGGCCTGCGGGACACCGTAGCAGATACATGCTTGCATGTGCACAGACCCCTACCCAACCTGTCTCCTTGGCTTCCAGCTCACAGTTCATTCACAGTCTCTACTGTTCACTATGTCTCCTGCTCCACTTCACTCCTGCTTGAGATTTGCTAATCCTGTACCTTCAATGGGAAGTTCCGATCAGAGGAATGAGCCATAGCAACCACTAGACATGACCGTGGCAGGCAGCAAACTCTTAAATTATTCAACCTTTGCCAGATCAACAGAGGTTGAATAATTTAAGGTCACTCAAACCCAGGCATTTATCCTGGAAGGAGCCGGTGGCTCCATCCAATTGCTGTAGTAATAGGGCACTTAAATGTTGATTAAGGGTCATTCCTCTAATAGGGAACACGTTCCCGTGAAAAGAATGACCCTTAGCAACCACCAACACGAGTGGATGCAACCTGCTCTTAATTATTAAACCTTTGCTGGGCGGAGTTTCACTAACAAGGCCTGGCTGCCTCAAACCCCAGGCTGCTGAAACCAGCATCCGAGGTGACCAGGCTATATGCTGGGCAGGATGGCCAATCCACTACAGGGACTGACAAAAACAGGCCAATCAGAACCTGTGGAGACAAACCTACCTGCAAATGATGTGTGAATGCCAAGCAGATGGAGATTGGTTGGTGCGACCCACTTAGTTTGGTGCCCCATCATGGAATCCCTACAATCCACCCCATGAACAGTTTCACTTGCATATAATGATGCCATATTTAAGAAATACTATGTATATGCAAAGGTATTTTGGTAAAATCCCACAATTTTTCTTCCTGGGAATCAGAAGCCAGATGTTGCTCTTGTAAGTACTGCTCTGTGCACACTTACCATAGATGTAATTGTTCCTTGTACACATAACGAAAAAGCATTGTGATATATGTTGCTCTTCGGGTACAAAATGAGCACTACTTGCCTTGATTGTGACACAGCAATGGTAAGCCAACGTAAACAAATAATACAGCAGTGAAAATATACTGTCATTTAGTTTCACGCTCATTAATTAATATGTCCCTAACGCAGTATTTTTTTTTATTTACGACACAAGACCATTGTGTTACTCTACACTATGCCTCAGGTAGTTGAACACACCATATTCACCTCCAGTATGACTTGCAGGTGAAAGGTTTGAAACATGGCAAGTGTAGCTCAGCCTTTCATCCTTCCAAGAGGGGAAACTGATGAATACTAACTGTTGTCGGTTACAAATCTTAGAAACCCCTAGAGTAGTGGACTTAACTATAACGTTAAAAGCAAGTTAAAACATTTACTTATTTTTCTCGTGCAATCAATATACTAGTCAGGTGCACTTAACTGGATTGTCTTAAATAGGACAGAAAACTTGTCATCGTTAACATGATGACTGTGTTTCAGCAGACATGTGCCTTGTATGGTTGGTAAATGCTGGGTTTTCTAGTTACCTGGATACATCACTTGCCCTCCTTGTAGGGTTCATTCCTTCACATTTTTAGGTCTCGCTGAGACAGCGAAAGCTGTCTCGCTGAGACAGCGAAAGCTGTCTCTTTGAGACATTTTGTAAGTGGGCTTTCAAAAGTGCTACCCACATGGTTTTGCTGGCCTAGGGCTTGAGTGCAACGATGGCGTGCACGTGCACAGCTGCTCCTCTGCTCCTTGCATTCCCCCCTCCCTTCTCACCCAGCCCTTTGATGCTCTGCTCGATTACTTTCACTTTCGCCGCTTTGATGTTTAATCGCAAACGCGATCACTTCCGCTTGTTTTCATTGTGAGATCGTTTGCTGGGTCGCGCCCCTTTTGATGGACACTGCCTGTTTTTGATTGAGTAGCTTAGTTCGAGAAAACTGTATTGCTTTAAACCTACAACTTTAAAATTATGACTATATGAAAAATCCCCACGGAAAGACAACAAAATGACTGACTTAGTTGGGTTTTTGAAAGAGTCGATGCAGGGCTGGCTACTCATTAGTTTCTAAGCAGTACTGAACTTTTGTGAATTAACCTGTAATCCAGTATGACGTTAAGCTTATTGGCCATCTAGAAGACGGGTGCTGTTTTTTATGGTTTTAAAATCACGGTTTTAAATGACTGAAAACACCTTACCTCATATAGAACAATCGATATGTGTAGAGGTGCGCTGAGGGGTAAATAATCACGCTGGGCACCGTGACTCAGCTTAACTCTTTATTTAGTACACGGGAGAGCGCCGGGGTCATTCCCACACGTAGAATCCTCAGTGTGTGATATGTAGAGCGCTACACCATAATATGTCACACAGGTCTACTTGTATATTTAGGCGCTCTGTATATGTCTGCTTGCACGTTTTAGGCGCTTTACACCAAGCACGGTTTCTTAGCACAATCCAACTGAAAACCTGGGCCTCAGGAAGCATAATATTTAGTAGCAGTATAATAATTCGGGAAGCTCAGTGCCTCGGTGGCGTGGATGCGCCCGTCTCCAGCAGTCCACATGTCACCTTGTGTTACATTTTAAAAATGTGAGGCCCACCTTCACGCGTCCTCCGATTTATTCCGGACTGGAAACCAGTGCCCACCAGAGACGTCTGCCTTTTCGTCTTGGGCCCCATAAAGATCTTATTGATAAAGTCCCCTGGTGGATAAATATTCCAGTGCTCTTTTCCCTGGCCATTAGTCACAATTTCCTCATGTTGATCTTTTGCCAGGAGGACAGGGGAAGTAGTTACAAGCGCAAGCGATTACTGCATGTGTGAGTGCTTTTGACGCAGGACCCTGGTCTCCCATTAATACAAATATTGAGCCGGCTTAAGGGCATCTTTGTGTCACATTCCCTCAAAATAAACCCAATATTCTTTCAAGCAAGTGGCCACCAAACAAGGAATCCCTCCCAGCCTTCTACACAAAGGGATTTATCAGTGTTTTTCCTGCCCGTTTATTTGTCTATGGCAAGGAAAGCCCTCTAGGTATAAACAGAGTTTGACATTTATATATATTTAGGGACAGAATAACAGAGGGAAATATTATCAGGGATTTGTGAGGTCTCAATTAAGCCTTGAGTAAATTATGTCCAGGTTTCTGACTTAGCTCCTTTACCTCCCGTTCGGCATGATTATATGTAATACGAGGATTTTTCTAAATTCTAAGATTTGGATAATGAGAGTAATTCGCAGGGCGCACGTGATACAATAATTCCCGTTTGGCCAACTGAGACACAAAAGTGGACCTACACGTTTTTGAGAAGGGTGATCTTTTGTATATGTTGTAAAAATTAAACTTTACTTTATTATCACACATTGATTATTTTGATGCTTTACGGAGCATGAAGTATAAGATTTAAAAAAGTTGGTGATGAATAGATTTAAGTTATGATGCTTTCTAGAGTTTGAGTGCTGCTTAGCAGTGGTTGATATGGATGGGGCAATCAGATGGAAATAAACATGCTGCTTCCCACAATACACGAGCATTAGAAGTAGGAATGTAGGGATCTGGTGAAATATTCCCACTCACAAACCAGAGATGAGCAACTTGCAAACCGACAGCTTCTCTTTTTGTAATCAGTTGCCACTACACCTAGACAGTAGGTAACTGATCAATTGTTTTTTAAACGCATTTGTGGTCACAAATCATTCATACATTCCATTGTTATTCCTAAAGAGTAGCGGGACTTCTCTTTTATTCCCTCTCCTATTTGCGATTTGTAATGGATCACAAAAGTCCTTCTATGAGCTGGAAAGATATTTCGGACTCGTAAAAGTTCTGTTATGCATTAAAAAAAAAGGTTTTGCGGTTGCAAGCCCAATGCTTTTGTAAACAAGCATTTGCAATGCAATAGGTCTCGCAATTACGCAAGTTTTCAGCTATTGGCATTGTAAATGACAATGCCTTTTATTTATGTTTTAAAAGGCATTGTTATTTGCAATGTCAGTAGCTCAAACTCACGTAACTGCGAGACCTATTGCATTGGAAATTCTTGTTCTGGATTGACAGTCTTTTTGACTTTCCTTTTTCCATTTCTTTTGGTATCTTAACACATAGAAAGAGATTCTATAACCATGCCCCCTTTCCCAGCCTTTCTCCTGATGACGAAGTTCTTTACTCTGACACTTAACATACCGTGCGCATTGTTTGGACCGGCACGGTTCTGTTGTTGGGACCAGGTCATTTTTAAAGCAGCCAAGATACACTTCTACTTACACAGTTGGTTCACGGCTCCCAAAAATTATTTTCACACCATGGATTATTTTTTTTCTTTTGTGCAGACGTCATCCAGAGGGCTGCAACGTCCCAGAACTGAAGATGTTTAGTAACTTCTCACGGCATCACTTCGTTTTTGTAAAAACAAAGAACAAAACAGTCACTAACTCCATGAAACTTATATGGTCCACGTTACATAACTCTCCAAATGAATTTTCTCCTGAAGATACAATAAAGGTTATGCACCATGTGATGTGGTGTTACGATGCACGAGCACCTTGAGACCTCCAGCGCCTTCAGACCCTCACGGGGGAGTAGCGCGCTCTACAAACCCTGATTGATTGAGTTGTGGTGAAGTAGGTAGTTTTGGCATTCCACTTTTATCCCTTTTATGTAAGGTGTCCCAAATATTCACTACTATCATACACTGTACTTGGTAAGCAGGTGGGGGGAGGGGCCCCACTTTCTAGCCAGGGTGAAGATCAGCCATCTGATCTGTTTAGGAAAGATACACACGTGTGAAAGGATCACTGAATCCCATGAGACCCCACACCAATAGTGTGTGGTAATATTACACTTATATAATACCAGTTTACCACTTCACTTCGGTAATTCATGTTTTCAACGTCTCTGCTTGTTATGGGATAGGCGTGGTAATATCACCTATCATAATAACGCATAGCATGCCCAGTTGACAAATACTGTTCACAAAATAGCTTGGGTGCCCAGCATTCAGTTTAATTTATACACTTCCACTATGTGCATAAATGTTAACTGATTGACTTGTGTATTCAGCAATATTGACATCGAATGAAGTTGTTTCATATAAAGGTGTTAAGTACAAAGTTGCAGTTTATCCTGACCTAGAATGACATATGTCCTTTTTTGAACCCTTGAAGGATGAACATCTTGTTAGGCCAAGCAAGATTGTCTTTACATACTTTGCCCAAGTGAAGTCAGACACTATTTACCTTGCTTTGAACAACCATGCCACAAAATGCTTCCTCCATAGGGCTGCAGAAGTGCAACCCTGACTCCAAACACGTTCCGTTCTGTGGCTTTACCCAGACATTCGAGTATATCTTGAACCTGTCTGCAAACTGAATACTGGGAATGATCTTTTGAGACATCGGATAACTTACTATCATTACAATACTTCGCACATTCATTGAATCGTTATTTTTTCATATATGCAACGCAATCAAGAAAATATGATTGAACCTTTTAAGTTATGCATATCAATACATTCATTCATCCCTTTGGATTTTAAAATCAGCAGTAAGGACCTCAATCTCTGAAAGAGCACACACCCTTCTAGTGTGACAGAAACTCACTATATTGACTCACCACTAGAGTGACAAGAACGTCTGCTATGCTGGCACAGACACACTTCTGTGAAAAGAGCTGATGAGCCCACTTTAGTAGATCCAAGTCAGTGCCTTAACGCCCTGTTTAGTTGGCAGAAGGATGGGACTCTTGTCCTGCAGATTGTAAATGACACACTCATATGAGGCTGTCTGATGCATGCCTGAGAGCCACTCGTTGCGAGAGAGTAGGGTGGGTGAGCGTCTGATGCATGGCTGAGAGCCACTCATTGCGAGAGGGCAGGGTGGGTGAGCGTCTGATACATGGCTGAGAGCCACTCATTGCGAGAGGGCAGGGTGAGTGAGCGTCTGGTGCATGGCTGAGAGCCACTCACTGTGAGGTGAGAGGGCAGGGTGGGTGAGTGTCTGATACATGGCTGAGAGCCGCTCGTTGTGAGAGAGCAGGGTGGGTGAGTGTCTGATGCATGGCTGAGAGCCTCTCATTGTGAGAGGGCAGGGTGGGTGAGCGTCTGAGGCATGGCTGAGAGCCACTCGTTGCGAGAGGGCAGGGTGGGTGAGCGTCTGATGCATGGCTGAGAGCCACTCGTTGCGAGAGGGCAGGGTGGGTGAGCGTCTGATGCATGGCTGAGAGCCGCTCATTGTGAGAGAGCAGGGTGGGTGAGCGTCTGATGCATGGCTGAGAGCCACTCATTGCGAGAGGGCAGGGTGGGTGAGCGTCTGATGCATGGCTGAGAGCCACTCATTGCGAGAGGGCAGGGTGGGTGAGCGTCTGATGCATGGCTGAGAGCCACTCACTGTGAGAGGGCAGGGTGGGTGAGTGTCTGATACATGGCTGAGAGCCGCTCGTTGTCAGAGAGCAGGGTGGGTGAGCGTCTGATGCATGGCTGAGAGCCTCTCATTGTGAGAGGGCAGGGTGTGTGAGCATCTGATGCATGGCTGAGAGCCACTCGTTGCGAGAGGGCAGGGTGGGTGAGCGTCTGATGCATGGCTGAGAGCCACTCGTTGCGAGAGGGCAGGGTGGGTGAGCGTCTGATGCATGGCTGAGAGCCACTCGTTGCGAGAGAGCAGGGTGGGTGAGCGTCTGATGCATGGCTGAGAGCCACTCGTTGTGAGAGAGCAGGGTGGGTGAGTGTCTGATGCATGGCTGAGAGCCACTCATTGCGAGAGGGCAGGGTGGGTGAGTGTCTGATACATGGCTGAGAGCCACTCATTGCGAGAGGGCAGGGTGAGTGAGCATCTGGTGCATGGCTGAGAGCCACTCACTGTGAGAGGGCAGGGTGGGTGAGTGTCTGATACATGGCTGAGAGCCGTTCGTTGTGAGAGAGCAGGGTGGGTGAGCGTCTGATGCATGGCTGAGAGCCTCTCATTGTGAGAGGGCAGGGTGGGTGAGCGTCTGATGCATGGCTGAGAGCCACTCGTTGCGAGAGGGGAGGGTGGGTGAGCGTCTGTCTGATGCATGGCTGAGAGCCACTCGATGCGAGAGGGCTGGGTGGGTGAGCGTCTGATGCATGGCTGAGATCCACTCGTTGCGAGAGGGCAGGGTGGGTGAGCGTCTGATACATGGCTGAGAGCCACTCGTTGCGAGAGGGGAGGGTGGGTGATCATCTGTCTGATGCATGGCTGAGAGCCACTCGTTGCGAGAGGGCAGGGTGGGTGAGCGTCTGATGCATGGCTGAGAGCCACTCATTGCGAGAGGGCAGGGTGGGTGAGCGCCAGTGGTGCAGGATGCAGGTTTTTGCCGTGGCAAGCGCTGTGTGCAGTAGGCGGCCCTGAAGGCGTGAGATGTCTTTGGAGTCCGCCAGGTCGTACAACAGGATAAAAGGATGGAGCAATGGTATCGTGACTGGCCGGGTCTCCCTCAGAGTGGCGCCAACTGCCTCCCAGTATGGTCGGACTGTGGGACAGGCGCAGATTATATGAACCAGGTCACAGAGGTCATGATCGCAGCACCAGCAGTTTGCAAGAAGCAGCAGGACCACCGCCTGCAATTTCACAGGGACCAAGTGCCAGTCATGGAGGGACTCAAAGAGGCAGAAAGTCAACCGCACCACCCGGGCAACACGATCTAGTGCCTCTAGAAGTTCCACCCAATCCTCCTTTTCATATTCTATCTGAAGTCTGGGTTGCCATTTGGTATGGGGATTATTCAGGCGGGGCAAGGAAAATAGATGGCAACTCTAAAGGCTGTTGAAGCCAGACATTACCCCTGCAAAGCCAACCCATGCCCTGAGGTAGGAAGCTATGGCGGAGAGCTGGGAGGACCAGGATCTCGCACCCATGCATTGGGTGAGGCAATGCCGCAGCTGTAGATACTACCAGGATTGATGGGGTGGGAGGCCGAACTCCTCACAGAGCGCCGCAAAGGGTTTGAGGACACCCTACTCAAACACTTGTTGGAACGTGTGGCTGTCCCCAGAACACTGCACACCCCAATTCAGCACCTCAGCGCCTATGTGGAGGCCAGAGTTACCCCATAGAGGCACGTGTTAATGAAGGAGAGGATCCCCCTCAAAGAGGTGTTGGCCCACTGCCACAATTTGGCCATCGCTTGGAGCATTGAATTATTGGGGCGCGGTATGGGTGATTTACTCTTATAGAGGGGGTACAGCCCCTGTGGACAATCAAGCAATGTGTTTTCCACCAGTACCCACAACGGCGGGCCCTGCATTATGGGAAGCATGTAAGCGAGCTGCGCCAATTGAAGGACCAGGGCGTAATGCTCAACCGAGGGGAGACCTGGTCCTGTCCAACCGGGTTCAGGAAGACATCCACATAAAGGACCGTATCTCTTGTCCACAGATCACAGCAATGAGAGAGGTACCATCAAGGCAAGCATGCCGAGGACAGAGAAATATTGTGATAGTGTCATCATCCTGACTGCCTGCACCCTGCCCCACAATTAGAGGCCGAGGTGTGCCTACTTCTCGAAGTCCAGTTTCATATGTGTCAACATGGGATCAAGGTTATCCACCACTATGCAGTCCAACTCTTGGTTAATGTAGATCCCCAGGTACTTTAGGCACAAGGACTTCCACTTAAAAGGATAAGCAGATATCACTGCACTGATGGTCACTTGGGACTCTGGCAATGCCTCACTTTTGTCCCCAGTTGACTCGGTATCCTCAGAGTGTAGCGAAGCCAGAGAGACTGTCAAGAAGACTGGGAGGGAGCGAGAGAGGTCCAAGAGGGTATGTCGGATATCGTTAGCATAAAGATAAATTGTTGACATCCCTCAGGGAATTGGGATGCCGGTTAGAAGCGGGATTGATGAAGAGAGGCGGCAAGTGGTTCCAAGGCGAGAAGGAACAGGTGGGTTGACAGCGGGCAGACTGGAAACGGGTCCAGAAGTAATCCCCCACAGGTAATTTGAGCAGTGAGCGAGTCATACAGCCATAGGACTTTAGCTATGGGATCCTCACCCAGACCAAATCTCCAAAGGGTTGCAAATAGGTATCCCCACCGAATCCTATCAAATGCCTTCTCTGCGTCCTGGGAGAGGGCATCCTCACGCATGTCCTTGGCTGACCAAAGGGCATAAGCAAGTGTGAAGAGGTGCTCCTCAAGGAGCGGCCGGTGACAAACCCCACCTGCGTATGGTGAATCAGGGACGGGATCACCATCCGGACATGGGCCTCAAGAACCCTAGCAAGGAACTTAATGTCCCCATAAGCAAGGAAATGGACCTGTAGCTCCCGCAGAGGTGGGGACTTTTCCCCGGTTTAGGAAGGACTGCTATTACTGCCCTGTTGGAGATGGAACTGAGGGATCCCGACTGTCAGCCTCGTGGAAGGCCTCAGAGAGGGAGTTAATCACCTCTTTGCCCACCCACTTATACACTCCATAGGGAAGCCGTCTTCCCCGGGGGCCTTGTGGAATGAGAGCCTAGAGATGACCTGCGCAATCTCCGTCTTAGTGATTTCCCCCTTGAGGAGATTACTGCCTGACTCATTGAGACCAGGGATGCGCACACGGTCGAAGAAGGCCTCCAGTCGGGCAGGATTGTCTGCTACCTCAATTGAGGATAGTGCCATCCCTGGATTTGATGGATGGCATTGTCAGTGCCGCCTCCTGCTGACGCAACTGAGCTGCCAGTAGCCTCGCTGCCTTCTCACCCCCTTCATAATGACCACTTGTCAACTGCTGAAGTGCATTTTCAGCCTTAGAAGTGTTAAGGTCCATGTAGGACTTCTCCAAGCGACGGCGGAGGAGGAACTAGGGGGTTGTCAGTGAAGAGGCGGGTGAGGAACGCAATATTTTCCTCAAGGGTCTTCTGTTATGCCGCACTCTGGCCGTGTCTCTTGTTAGCTGGCCACTTTGGTGGCCACCCACAGGATTCGGGGAGGAGCCACAGACCCCCTCCAGATATGTTGACACGTTGGACCGCAGCTGGTACTTGCACTGGGGGGGAGGGGTGGGATACCGCCAATGTTGAGGCACCATGGTTTGCGGCCAAGGAAGGAAAGCCACAGGTCCAGACAGAGGAGTATCGGGGAGTGGTCAGAAAGTGTGCCCTCCGGGATCTGGGAGTGCCGGGTTCTGCCTTGTTTTCTATTGAAGTATAGGCAATTTCAGGTGAAAGTGAAAATAAATACTTTTTTACTTTAAAAATCAGGAGTCTCCCGCCTCAATCGATTCTTTTGGCATCTATGCCATTTAAGTAGATTCTAGTAAATAACCCATAATTCTCTGAATACGAAAGTTACTGCTCAGCCCAGTGGCCTGTATGGGTATGGAAACCCAAGGCCATGGGTAGGGCTTTAAAAGAGTAATACTCTTGCATCTTCAAAGTCAAAAGACCTTTACAGAAAGTCCCTGAGTGTGTAAGCCCTGAACAACCTGCTGCATTCCCTCCGACTGTCCGACTGTCACTCCTTGATATGAATCCAGTCAGCTTGCCTTAGCATCCGCTGTGACATCACACGCACTGGCCTGACCAGCAGAGGTCACGTGACTAATGCAGCTCCAGATTGTCACCTGCGGCAATGAATGGCACATTCGCGTTCATGCCGAAAACCACCTCTTTAATTGAAAATGCACTTCCAATCAATAAGACAAACTCGGCCAAATAAATCAATTCCTGGTGATAAATGTACGAAGGACTGTAAAAGTTCTGCCACACATATCACTCTATAATGTAAAATCATTTCAGTAATATAATTTACAAGGGTTGCACAATAGCATACCTGCCAACATTTTAGAGCAGACAAGTGGGAGATTTGAATAAAATAGTCGCAAGAATGTATTTTCCCCACTGACTTATACAGCAGCCGTGGTAATCTGCCTGCATCGGGTCTCTTGGTATGTATGGTGACAGACAATCAGCAAACCTCTGCTTTTGTTTGCGCTATGTAAAACGGTCAAAAATGTTGAGGCCTGTCACATGTTCTAATCTCCCCCCTCCAAGAATCAAGGGCAAAGCGCTAACCTTGGATGTCAGAAGTCATTCTTGGAGGGGGTGATTGGAGTGTGCATGACATTTTATTTTTGGCAGTTTTATGAAACTCCAAATCGGGTTTCTGCATGCAGAAATCGGAAAGCAGGAGACTAGCCGTGAAATCGGTAATTTCCCGCCTGAATGGAGAGGGTTGGCAGTCCAGATTCAGACGGGAGTCCCATTTGTGAATCCAAAAATGGCTTTATTTTGCTGCCTCCCACTTGAAATTGCCTCTTCTTCAATAAAAATCAATGGGGGAAATACATTCCTCAGATAATGTTTTTTTACACTCTCCTACTTTTCTCTTTAAAAATGTTGGCTTGTAGGATACTGGTTGTATGTATACTCCGTCGTTACAGCGACAGAGTATACATATAGCCAATATGAAGGGCCGCCCGCCCGATTTAAATGGGGGCGGACCATCACTTTATGAGTTCCGGAGTAGGGTGGAAAAAGCGCTTTAACACCCCATCAAGGGTAGCAAGCGCTATATAAATACAAACCTTTTTACCTCTTCTACCCCTTCCCTATCCTTCTGAATCCAAATAACTGACTACAATATCCACCACTCAAATTACTTTCATATTTCACTGTACTAATTCATCAGTAACTCTGTATGGGTTCCAGAGCAGCATGCTACTCACTGAAAAAGCGCTTTAACACCCCATCAAGGGTAGCAAGCACTATATAAATGCAAACCTTTTTCCCTTCTCTATCCCTCCTCTATCCTTCTCAATCCAAATAACTGACTAACATATCCACCACTCAAATTACTTTCATATTTTCACTATACTAATTCACCACTAATCCTTTATGGGTTCTGGAGTAGCGTGCTACTCGCTGAAAAAGCGCTTTAACACCCCATCAAGGGTAGCAAGCACTATATAAATGCAAACCTTTTTCACTCTTCTATCCCTCCACTATCCTTCTCAATCCAAATAACTGACTAACATATCCACCACTCAAATTACTTATATATTTTCACTATACTATTTCATCACTAATCCTTTATGGGTTTCGGAGTAGCGTCCTACTTGCTGCAAAGCGCTTTGACGCCTCATCAGGGGTAGTAAGCGCTATATAAATGCAATTACAATACAATACAATCAGATAGAGACTACTCTGTCATGGCCATAGCCACACTTCTCGGATGGCCGTCGGGAGTAAAGGCCATCGTGGAAATGGCTTCATGTCCACCCTCCCAATTTGGATACACGGACATGTTGTAATTGTTTCTTACCTCCAGGTAATACCTGGCTGAAAAAGAACAGTAAGATTGTTAAATGCTCCCTCCTGCCATCGGAGAATACTCCCATGTTGAGGAGCGTATTATATTTTTTCTTTAAATCCAGTTTCGGAATTTTCTTTTTGAAAAGAAAAAATAATTACTCAGCGCTACAGTTGTGCATCCTGCTGCCACAGCCCCGCAGCACACAGTAATATGCATTGCCAGGAACTGCTGTCATGGCGGTTCCTGGCAATACCTTTATAAATGACCGCCTGCTTGGAGGTTATTTGTAAAATAGGTGGGCGGCCTCGCCACCATGGGGATGGAGTCACTTGCTATGTCCCCATGGCCTACTGTGAATTAAATCAGCCCCCTTAGCTTTGTCCCCTTGTGTTATAGAGCATCCAAAGGCATGGAATAATTGTAATGAAAAAAACGGATGAAAAACTATGTGCAGCGGGAAGAGGTTCCCCTGTGCCTTGTTGGAGTTGCTGGTGATGTATCCTGAGGCATGCTTCGTAGAAAAATGTGTATCAATAGGCCTTGGACAGAAGGGATTACCTGGCTGTGGCAGAGGGCTGCAGGCATACATTTGTAAAGCTCATCCACTAACTACTGCTCCCACAAACCACACACTCACAATACAAACCAGAAAATAAGACTGTTTAAGCTACAGCTGCAGTTTCTCATTGCTCATTGGCTACCGATCAAACCTGTTTTTGAGGATGCACTTGTAATTGTATTTGGTTTGTGTGCACATTATGGATTATATATTTGATGATTTCCATAATTCTTGGAGTGTATGAAAATCCAGCTTGTTTGTGGGAAACGAAGGCTGGAGTTACAGGTCACCGCATGCTGTTCTGTATGCATCTCAGGGAATTTCCCTGTGAGCATCTTTGCTGCTCAAGAATTGTTCAGCTGCCATGCTGTGTAAGCATATATCCATGCAGACCCACCAGGTCTCCATCCGTCGCTCTGTCTGTCTCCCTATCTGTCTGTCTATCACAATAATTTATTATGTTATATGTGTTGGTGCTTTTGTTGCACAAAGTGCAGTGGTATATTAACCTCTATTTTACAGGGAACTGTGAAAAATGGAAAATATTTCACAGTAGCTTGGAAAATACTGATTTAATCATCATAATGACTGCACCCAAACCACTCTGCAGAGCTTCAACATTTTCAGGACAACCAGGATTATACGGTATAAAGGACCAAATCATACATCGAGGTTATCTACATTATGTGTCAAAAAATGTAAATTGTGTGGCACATCCTCTGGTAGTATTAACATTTTTGGTGAAATCTGCAAATTATGATGCAGACACTAAATCCATAATTATGTGGCACCTGCTGCATCCATAGAATTGCCTAAATCCACTCACCATCATTGTTTTATTGAAAGTGTGTTAAAGAAAGGTAAACAATCCTAAACATTCTACCGTTAGTCTGTGCCATTGTTTGCTGCACTTTGTAGAAACCCGCTTTTTAAAGTCTAAAGTAAACATGCAAAGTAAACAAAATACATAGCAGGTTCAATGTGTAATGTATACCTATTTTGCCATTTCTAGGTTCTGGTGACATTTACAAAACACTTGCCCTTCGGCCTCATGGTTTATGATGTCACCAAAGCTCCTCCATGGCAATTCTGGACCATATTACACAGTTGTCCATTGTGTATGCTACATATAAATATGGTTAACTACACAATCCAAATCAGATCAAAAAAGACAGGCAAACTACAACTCGAACAACAAATGCTTGTGATCTCACCCTTGTTGTGACGGTTGCTGTTACAAATGATATAAACAAAAATATAAATATATAACAATAACCATAAAAAAGGTCATGTTATGTACCTCATTAGCATTAACACTATCATTAAGTCAACAACTGATAGAGTATTATTTATTTTTGTGCTGGTATGTAATGATGTGCGTCTAGGTATTGTTAGTAATTAGTATACATTTTGTGAAATCATAAGCATTGCATTTTGACTGAGCGCAGCAAGCGGTTAGCAACAGAGCCTGCCCCCAACTTGCTGTTGGTTGACAACCCCCGCTGCGCAGTGGTTGGCCACAGGGCGTAGAGCCCGGCCATGTACCCATATCCACTTTGGATCGACAAGCCTCCCCAACCCCCACAGGCACAGGCTTCAGTCAGTCATTGAGCCAAACTCCCCTCTGGCCAAAAACCCCAGCTGTGAACTGCTTTCACCAGGTCCACCCCCACCTGGTCCACCCCCACCAGGTCCACCCCCACCAGGTCCACCCCACTTAAGCCTGCAGTCCTGGTTTCAAGACCACAAACCTTGAAGCGGTCCCTATAGTTTTGCAACGAACTTCATAGTCGGCATGCATAAGACTGGGACCACAAACCTCGAAAGAGGCACAACATGGCTACACGAATTCCAAGGTTTGCAATCTTGAGGGGTTTGGGCCTTTTGAGATTTGCAACCTATTTGAGGCCAGAAGGTCTTTGTTGTGGCCTCACCAGCATACTCCTCATTTACCACATGGAAGTCCTTTTCGCTGTCAGATGGGACACCGGGTATTTACTGTGCTGTCTCTGCAGTGGACACTGAAGGGGGAAGTCAGAGTGTCATTTTGATCTTGTGGATGCTGAGTTCAGGGAAAAGCTTTCTAGGATTCAGAGTAGCTTCTGTGTCAGACATGATCTGCTAGATGGTGTCAAGTACGGTTGATATTCTTGCTTCAGCATACTCTGTATTTGTGTAATCATTATGCCTGGTGTTGGTCTTAATTCACTCTGTTTTCATGCTTTTAGATGAATTACTGCCCTATCTTGGTGTCTGTTTTGAGTTCTGTAATATTTTAGCATTTGAAATGTACACAGTGTAATCAGCAGGCTTCTCCAACGAGTATCTCAGGAGCTACCGGTAGCTCTCCTGGTACCAATACGTAGCTCTCCTGTGTGCAACCTAGCCTACCAAACTAGAAACCTTTGCTTGGTTGAATTGATATATGCATACCAAAATTAAAAGCACATGTGTTATCCTCTGAACTCGTACACTGATATTTGGAGAAAATGGGCGAATTTCCAGAATATATTTAAAGCTGATGTTTGAGTAATAAATCATGTGGTGTTGGGAAGACATATTACTAATATCACCACCTTGAGGCCAAGGGAATTATTGCTATGGCTGTTATGTATTGCTCATATAGAGGCATTCGACATTGATAAAGCCTTTTATCATATTACTGCTGGCAACCGTGCTTGGAAAACTGAGGCGATCCCTGCTTGCAAAACTTGTAATATTAGTAACTC
Organism: Triturus cristatus; assembly: GCF_964204655.1. NCBI lineage: Eukaryota > Metazoa > Chordata > Amphibia > Caudata > Salamandridae > Triturus > Triturus cristatus. Next base: position 204,093,332 of record NC_140590.1, on the reverse strand, counting down.
CGGCTGATTTTCATTGAATAGAAGTAAATCCTTTTATAGGAAAGGTTGGAGACCCCTGGCTGTAATGCATTTAGAATTTAGGCGTGAGCTGTGTCTCTCTTCCTCTCATTTTTCCACTCCTTTGCTTCAGTGTTTACATATTAATCAGAGTGAAGCCATCAAGGCTTGTTTGGCAGGGTCAAGGAATCAGCGGCATGGTGTCACAGCTATGACTAACTGTCTTCATGGGCTTGAGCCACAAAAAGCATTGGTTGTAGCAGGAGTTGTATTGCTTGGTTCACAGCTATGTAAGCTCACCAGTCTCACCGTACTGTTTCTGTAGGTCCTCGACCTTCTTGTAATACAGATGTCTTGGGCGTTCTTCTTGTCTTCTGGGCTGTTGTGGCTTCTGAGTGATTCGGCGTGATAGCAGGCACACAAGAGCACACATACACAATAGTGTTCCTGTCACTGCCCCGTGCTCAACTGCACGTTTGTGGGGCTCTGCCCTTTTTATTCTTTCGCTCCTGACCTCCAACGTGAGATCAGGGCATGCATGCGGGTCTGTGTGAATCATCAGGTACGACCCTGTGATACACTACATTCCTATAAAACTTTCAACTTTAATGACAAACCTTAAACTTAGCATACAAACACAAAGTTCATGCCTGTGGTGCAAGGAGCGCTTCATGACCTAACTGAGCACTCACATACAGTCCTCGAATCTCTTGGGTCTTCTGACATTGTTTTTTAGATAGTATGGATGTCTTTGTCTTCTTATCATGTGGCTGGCAGCTTCTGTTCCCCTTGGCTGTTGCCTCTCCTGACGGAATAGAGTTGTTTCTGCATTTGGACGGCGAGGTGTCTAAAGATCTCTGTGTGTGGTTGTGAGAAACTGAGTCTCTGTTGAAGTACCCACCCCCACTTTTTGCCTGGATTTTGATGCACCTTTCGACAATTGGCAAACTTCAGCAACCTCTATAAATCCCTAGTAAATGGTAACCCTGGTACCTGGGGCATTGGGACTGAAGAGGATCCTCTGGGGCTGCTGCACCAATTGTGCCACCGCAGAAACCCCTCACCAAGACTGTGCAAACTGCTATTGCAGGCTGCATGTCTTGGTAAAGAGAAAACCGAAGAGTAGACATGGCATACAGCCCTGTGTGCCATACCCACATACACTGCATGAGATATAGGTAAATCACCTCTACTGCAGGCCTTACAGTCCTAAGGCAGGGTGCACTATATCCCATGTGTGGACACATCTGCATGAGCAGATATGGCCTTACTATACCCAGCCCATTCTTGGATATTGTCTGTGCACTGGGAAGCCATAGAGTACATGAGTTGGATACTTGTCATTACAAGTCTCCTACCTCCATGATGGCTTCACTGTACCCGAAGATGTTTGGAACCACTGATTCCAGTGATCGATTTATTAGCAAATGCACACTGGAGATACCTTTAAGGGTCCCCTGAAAACCTACCAAGCACTGGTGTGGACTCTGACTAGTCATACCCAGTCTGCCTAAACTAGACATATTTCTGACCTCATGAGGTGAGAGCCCGCACTCTCAGGGGCACGAAAGCCCAGCCTGCTCTGGGTGGAGGTGATTCACACCTCTTCCAGGCCAGAATGGTCTTCCATAGCGGGAAGCTTCAAAGACTGGTGCTGCTTTTGAAGTGCAACCAAGGCTTAACCAGATGGTCTGGGATGCCAATCCCCCTATCCTGCTCCTCATTTGGCAGGAGAACTGGCCGGAAAATTAGTTAGATGAGGAGGAGTGTCCACATTTAGCCAGCACCACCCCTAATGTGTGGCAGGTGATGTAGACACTACTTTTGAGATGGAGGGAAAATAACCTATCAAGGCTAGGGTAGTACCCCTTCCCACAGGAAATGGTCACATAGTGGCTGTAGACACCCTAAAGGTAGATAGCCCATTTTCTACTACCTGTCACCTCCTTTCACAACACCAAATTTAGCATTTAGGTAGCATCCCTGCACCTTGAACCTCAGATGCGACTGACACAAAGAAAAACAGGACCAAGAAGAGCTGCTGCCTGAGACCAGAAGCCCTGCTGCAAAGGAATTGTCATGAAACACTGCCTGCTGCCCTAAGGGCTTGACAATCATGGTGTGCTGCCTTGCCATGCCACTTTGAGGATTCCAAGAACCCCGCAGCACCTCCAGTCTTTGACAAAGTGCCAAAGAACCTCCCTTGTGGCAGAGGATCTGCTCCCCTGTGACAGCAGGTACCAAATCGCAGACTCCGGACTTACCAACTTGCTGTTCCCCGGTGACTCTATGGCAGTAACCAAACCAAAAGTGGTACTTCATCTCTGTTGGGTCAAATCTGTCCCACCACCAAGTTTGGGGACACTCGGACCTACCGGAGCCGTGCCGCAACAATACCCGGGATACCGGATCTCCTGCAACCTGCACCGGGACTAAGAGTCCACTCCGGACTCCAACTGCCCAGGAAACAAATACCCACCGAGGGACATTGAGACCCCAGAGACCCACTTTGTGAAGGGCCCAGCTGTCTCGAAATCGCCTCTCCACACTGCCTGCTCCCGACCGCAAGGACATCTTGACAAATTTAATCCATTGGTGGAACATTGGCCCTGGTGTTGTTAACCACTGAAATCCAACAGGTGAACCATGAAAGTCGACTGTATAATTTTACATGCATTTTTGTCTTTTTCCTCATTGATTTCCATGGTATGTAATTGTGCATAAATGTAATTGATTTTGCGAACTCGAACAATTCATAACTTTAAAAGTACTTATAGGAGAGTGAAGTGCTTGGTCAGAAAAAATATATATAAAATTGATATTTTTGCAATTTGGTTTCGGATTTATTCTTGAGTATGTGTTTCCTTTATTGCCACTGGAAGTACAACAAATGCTTAGCACTACCCTCTGATAAACCTAACAGCTTGCCCACACTACCATAATTAAAGCGTTAATATTATCTACTTTCGCCTCTGTAAACCAATAAGGGACCCACTGGCCTCTCTGCACAGTTTACTTCGTTTTAGTGCACCATATGTAGAGCCAGCTTTGTACAGTGGAAGTCTCTGGTCCTGGTTCCCAGTCTTCTGGATATGGGGGAGAGAAATGCATCTCATCAGTAGTGTTCGTATACCGGCGCCATTTGGTGAAGAATGACACATTCTTTGTTACACATTTAGAGTCTCTTTCTGCTGTTACCATGGTGCCATTTACCTGGAAAACCAGTAGTGTGCATGATTTGAATGATGGCCTAAACTTTCCTCCAGGTCGTCGGTTTTGCACTAGTACCCAGGCTCCCACTTGGATGTTGGGCTCTTGGGCTCCACAGGACAGGCTGGCTTTGTAGTTGTTCTTGTTTTGCCTTTCCTGAGTGGCTTCCATGTCCAGCAATTCAGAGGTCCCCTCATCAGTGTGGGGAATATCCTCCTGCCCAGCCCTTGCAAAAAGGACATTTGCTGGTGCCCTTTTTGTGGTGCTGTGGGGGGTGCACGGGTATGCCCTGAGTGCGGTATGGATCCCATTTTCTGTGTCAGCTTGTTGTTCACACCCTATCCTGATTGCTTTGTTTAGGGTGCACATCAGCTTCTCAATGTTACTATGTAGCCTGTGACGTCTTGGATCTAGAATGGTGGGCCATTGTCACTCTTGACAATGAAAGGGACACCAAAGACGGCAAAACCCTAATCAAGTAACTTTCCTTTATGGTCAAATGTTGTGCCTGATAGCACTTCGACAACTGGAAACTTTGAGAAGGCGTCTGAGACAAAGAGGCTGTGAGGCACATCAGGTAGCGAGCCAAAGTACACACAGATGTCATGCAAAAGACCAATACTAGGATTGTTAGGGATTATGGGGCAAGGTCGGTCGAAAGGCTTACAAAACTGGCACCTGTGGCAGCGGGTGACAAGGTCGACAACTTCTGTATCCAGAGCAGGGAACCACATCTTCCGCCGTAATCAGGCTTTGCTTTGATCTTGGTGGCCCCTAGGTGTAAAGTGTGGACTAGGGCTAGTACTTGTGGTCACAGGGAGTGGGGTATCATGACACATTGCCCCTTGGAAGGATCTCTTGATCTATGGTGCTCAGTTTGTATTGGATGTTCCACAGAGTGGAGAAGTCATACTTGAGTGATATCATCATACAGTCTTAAGTCATTTAGGAAGTTTAACCACCGCCCAGACTCTACAACCTCTATGGTTTTTTGGAGGCAAGTCCAAAGATCTCAAAAGGTCGTGGCATCAGCAACATCCTGGAGGGCCAACAACTTACGGAAACCAATCTCAGCGATCCAGTGGACATACTCATCAGCATCTGACAGGGAGCCGCTGGCGCTGGTGATCGGTGGTTGGGAGTGTCTGGAGAGGTAGTCCATGAGGTTGTCACATCCCAGCCCATAGCTCAAGGTCAGCTAGCATTTTTGATGTTGCAATGCTCACTTCTCGAGGGGTAGGTGAGGTGCCATTCCAGTGATTAGAGGAATGAGTGGTATGTCATCAGTGACAACTTTGAAAGGCCAACCATAAAAAATAGAGACAACTGAAACTTATGGCAACCCTACTTGATGGTGAAGGCTTCTTTTTCTATGTGGGTGTATTGTTTCTCTGTCTCAGTGAGTGCCTTGCTGGAAAACACAAACGGAGCCCTTTTTTCAACCTTGCAGTGTTGCACGGGGACTGTTCCGAGGCCAACAGGGCTGGCATCCACCAGAAGCTCAGAATCCCTTGCAGGATCACATTATACCATCACTGTATCCTGGAGGAGGGTGTCTTTGATTACCTGAAAAGTGCCTCAGTCTCTCTTCACGTCCAGGGAGAGGATATTTTGGTCAGGTATCTCAGAGGGCCAGTGATGGTGGCAAGATTAGGGATAAACCTTCCACAGTATGTGACGAGGCCCAAGAAACCACTTTACTTCTGCGGCCGATGTGGGTGAGGAAGCCATTTTGAAGATGATGTACTTGTTTGGATTAACTTTGATCTCTTGGTTTGAGAAGATGTAGCTAAAGAATTCCATTTCTTAGCATGAGAACTGCCATTTGCTGCAATTAAGGGTAAAACCAGTTGAGCAGATCCTGTGGAGGGCAGCTCGTAGGCAGTGGTAGTGACTGTTGAGGGTGGGTGCGTAGATGAGGATATCATCACTTATGTTGATGACATCATCAAGCCCTGCAAGGACTTCTTGTTTGGTGTTCTGGAATACCTCGGCGGCGGACAAAATGCCAAAATTCAGCCTGAGATAATAGCAAAGGCCAACATGGGTAGTGAACATTGTTATATACCTGCTGATCTCATAGAGTTCCAGCTGATAATATCCCGAGTTTAGGTAAAACATGGAAAACAACCTAAATCCATTAATGTCCAAGATCAGGTCATCAGTTGTGAGAAAAAGGTGGCGCTCACATTGGATGGCCTTGTTGGGAAGGCACATATGTATGCAGATACTAATACAACCAGGTTGCTTGGGTTTGGTGGCCTCTATCATGGGGGATAATCATCTAAATGACCACGGCGTCTTTACGTTTTTGCAGCTCCATCTACTACTGGACGGAGGTGGAACTGGACCCTGCGGTGTCATAGTGCGATGGGGCAAACTGTGAGGTCTATGTACAGAGGATGGAGGTCACTTAGGGTGCCCATGGTCTGTGAAGAGGTGAGGAAAGTCAGTGAGCATGAGGCTGATGTAGTTGAAGAGACCACTCACAGAGGCAGTGAAGTGGACCAATCGAAGACGCTCTGCCATGTCACAACAGAAGAGTGTCTCTGAGTCCGACGCAGTAACAAAGAATTTGAGGTGGCAAGTCTTTCCTTTATGGGAGATGGAGTAGACGAACATTTCCTCCAGCTGGATGGGCCTGGTGCAACCATAGGCAAATATGTTTGCTGTGGTGGGCTGCAACACTGGGTAAGGGTGAATGGAGAGATACTGTGAGAGGCAAGTGAGGTTTTCAGAGGCGTCTGTATCAATCAGACATGTGATTTGTGTGCAGCTGAGAGTGACTTGGCATGTGGGGCGGGCACTGTGGCAAGGGCACACAGGTTCAAGGGGGCAGGACAGTAGGGAGATTTTGTCATCTTCTTCCTCCACTGGCAGGCCGGTGGGGTATGTAAGGGAGAGCGCCTTGTCAGTGTTGGACTACTGGGCCAGTGGAACAGCTCAAACTCCTTGGCAACATAAAACACTGTGCCCTCGAGAGGCTGACAGTATGGCAAAGTGGTTGATACGCTGGCATAGCGGGCCTGTTTTACCTCTTGCAGGACACTCCTGGAGGGGGTGTGGGTGAACCCAGATGCCACAGGTGTCTTCGGTTTGGTGTGGTTTTGGCGCTGACCGACGCAGTAGCCCTACTGAGACTGCAGCCACTGTCTCAGTTTTGATAGGCTGTGGAGCAGGTTCAGGGGTTGTAACTAGCTTTTGACATGCCATTTCAATTTGGTTGGCACAGTCTTTTGGTAATTTGTGGCTGAGGGTGAGCATGAGGATCTCATTCGGTGGCATGTTGGGTCACTGGAGGATGTGATGTCGGAAAGCAGCAGAGCAGCAGCCTTGGATAATTTGAGCCTGCACTTCCTTGGCGGGTTGTCCTCCAGTTCCCGCATGAGGTAGTATCCTATGCGGATGACACTCAGATTATGGTGTCCCTTAACCATTCTCTGGGTGTCTCTGCCGCGAGCTTTAGGGCCTGCATGCAGATGGTTGCTGAGTGGATGGTGCTTAATTCTTTAAAACTCAATGCCGATAAAACGGAGGTTCTTGTGTTCGGCAAAGATCAAAACATCTGGTCCAATGAGTGGTGGCCTCCTTCCCTAGGAACCTGCCCTATTCCCTCCTCCACGGCTAGGAATCTTGGTGTCATTTTTGATACCTCACTTGCCATGAATAGCCAGACTAACAGGACCGTGGCTACTTGCTGGGGAATTATTAAAATCCTAAAACGCATCATTCATTATCTGTCCCCGCAGGCACGAAAACATACAGTCACGGCCCTCGTGGGCTCCAGATTAGATTACTGCAATGCATTATACGCGGAGTCTAATAAATATTTGATACAACGTCTGCAGGTAGTACAGAACGCTGCCGCTAGATTTGTTTTAGCACTTCCCAGGGACTCTTCGGCGACGATGGCCAGGAGGAACTTGCACTGGCTCCCTATCAGATTTAGAATTTCATTCAAACTCCTCTGTCTCACTTATAGAGCCGTGCAGGCTGGCCCCTCAAATGCTTTGGGGTCTCTGCTCACTCGATATATTCCTGTCAGGTCTTTGCGTTCTGCAGACTCCAACAAGCTTGTGGTCCCTCGCTCTAAAAAATCCAGATGGGGGAGCAGAGCTTTTTCCACTGTTGCGCCTCTACTCTGGAATGGTCTTCCTCTAGAGATTAAGGCGCTTCCCTCTTTGTCTTTGTTTAGAAAAGCGCTTAAAACCTGGTTCTTTATAAAGGCCTATCAGTAAGCTCTCATGTTCTCCTCCAGTCAGCTTTTATGTTAGGCGCCTTGACGCCCATTGGGCTAAGTTTGCGCGTTACAAGTTCTGCTTCATTCATTCATTCATTCATGTGAGCATAGAAGAGGCCAATAGATTCACCTTCATATTGGCGAGCATGGTGGAACTTGAACATCTCAAATTCAGGGTTCATCTGTGGGTCAATGTAGGTGTTGAGGAGGTGGGCAGTGGCCAAGCACAGCAGCTGACTACTTTCCTGGCAAATCTGTTGGCAAGTCTGGGATCAGTGTCTCTGGACCTGGAATTACTTTTTTTAATTATTTTATGCACTGTCATATATATCGTTTGGTCCTGTTTCATGGAGGTTACAAAAGAGTTTTAAGATTTCGTCACCAGCATAGCGGAGGAGCAGGGATTGGTTGGGTTCAACATCTGTTTCCTTTGTTGCACAGAAGTAGTTGTTGAGGCGCGCAACCCATGTGAGCCTGTGGTGAGCTGCAGTGGCCGGATCACTGAGATCACTAAACGGTGGAAGTGGGTTGGAGGCTCCCCGATGTTGCGTGGGCTGTAAAAAGAACAAATGATGGACAGAATACAGAACAATGTCAGACTTTCACCCTGAGCTGGCATAAGGCGCTGAGGGAGTGTGGTGGGTGCAGGACTTGGTGGCAGAGCCTGCGAGTAGGGCACAGCCTGACTGCCGTCAGGCTGGTTGCCTTCCATAGCAAGATGGAGCTAGGAGGCGATGGATAGAGCAAAAGGCAGCTGGAGGCGTTAAGTGACTGGTGATGCCTTGGGTGCCAAAAAGGCTGGAGCAGCATGGGGCTTACAGGGGATCAAGAAGAGGCATACCTGGGGCCCAGAGTGCCAAGTCTCAGATGGGGGCAGGTTGCTTCTTATGAGGCAGTTGTTGTGTCAAGACTCAAGAAGTCCCATACCTGAAAAATTGCAGCAGTCGCTGTTATTACCCCCAGTATGCAGGTCCTTCAGGGCAGATGGATTCCATGATGGCCGCTCCGGTAGTACTGAGGAGAGCTGCTCAGCGATCCGTACTACCCTGGCTCAGAGCAGTGAGCTGGAAGCAGAGGTGGAGTGTCAGTGGGGCGGGGAGCTGCCGCTCCTTGCTGATTAGGCACTTGCACCGCTCGAGAAGGTGCAGCGGGCCAGCTTTCCCCCTCACCAAATGTGATGTCTGAGTGACCAGAGCCAAGAACGCAGGCCCACAAAGAGCATACAGACACAATAGTGTTGTTTTCCCTGCTTTGTGCTGAACTGTGGGCGAACGGGGTGCGACCCCATTATTCTTTCACACCTGACCTCCAATGTGAGGTTAGGGTGTGCATGCGGGGCTGTTCATGTCATCAGGTGCGACCCTGCGACACACTACAAGTCTGGCCCTCTTGACTATTCCACATCTCCCTTCCATTAAGTCTTTCCATGCAGGCTTCTGTACAGTGAGCTCTGCTCTTTTCTTTTTTATTAGAGCGCAGTTGCTGTACCTTGAGGGCAGCAAGGCATACTTTTCTTCCACGCCGGACTTGAATTGAGTATGAGTACCGGGTACTGCGATGGCAGGCGGTATGAGAAGACTGCCTCGTTCATGAGGCAATGTGAAAGTTAACCTCCATCTTGTGCTACGCTCACTCTGTTCTTCGAAGGGCACGAGCTGAAAATTGCAATATACATGTTGCGGAAACTGAACGACTCAATGAATGAGGGCTAAACGCATTTTACACAGAGTGGGTCAGTGGACTTCTCTCCAAGGTTCCAGTTAAATAGGCATTGGCAAAGTCAATGCGTTTGGTCTTGGTGGGCCTGCAACATTTATTTTTGTCCAAACAGATGCAATAGGCATTAACCGAACAAGAAGTAAAAATAGTCCATTGTTAAAACAAATAAAAAAAGACCTTGAAATAAAAGCGGAGATTGAATTTGTTATGTGCTCCCTGCGTCAATAATTGGGGACTGCAAGCTATTTTCCTCACAATGGGAAATGACACATGTACCTGCAAGTTCTGTATTCTTCCCTAGTGTGGAGCAAACAGCACCTCAAATTCCACACACATTTATCACCAGCTAGAAACAGGTGGCAAACAAGGGGAGAGGGGTTTTTCTCTTGGTGGTAGTTTGTGGATGGGGGGTGGCAGGTTAGGGGAGCAGGTTTACTTTTAGCTTGGGGAGATTTTTCAGCTCATGCTGCAATGTGCAGGTGGGCAGGGGTCAAGCACAGCAGCTGCCTACTTCCCTGGCAACTCTGTTACCAAGTCTGGGATCAGTGTCTCTGGACCTGGAATTACTTTTTTTTATTATTTTATGTACTGTACTGGAGCATTTTTATATAGAGGGGGCCAACGGGTGCTAGAGCGCTTTACGGCAGCTAAGGAATATTACGTAAGGTGCACAGTTGTCATTATGTAGGTCACAGAGTTCAATTAGGCCATGAGCATGGAGAAAAGTATTAGTCTTAATATTAGACTTTGATCAACAGGATATGGACTGGTGTCAAGTGCAGGAGGGAGTCTAGTGAAGGTGAGGTAGTGCAATAAGTCTTAATGATGCCGATTTTTGATCTAAACTGGGGAAGAAGGGTTACCTAAAATGTCTTATGAAAGAGAAGGGCCTTCAGTTTAGTTTTAAAGACAGCGATCGGCGGGGTAATGCGTAAGTCTGGAGGTAAGACGTTCCAAATTCTGGTCGCACCATCCTGCAAAGGAATTTGCCATAAGTCGTTCATTTTTAAATGTCGGGGAGAAGTGCTCAACCATGGTCGAGTGCCACCAGATAGTTTGATTTTCTCAGCCTGGTAATGTAGAGTGGATGTGTGTATTGCTTTATGAGTGATGCATACCATCTTGTATTTGGCCCTGGTTTCAATGGGTAGCCAGTGAACTGTGACTACTCTAGGTGAAATATAGGCTGTTTCTTTTTGCTTCATGGACGAAGCATGCTGCTGAGTGCATAACTGATTTAAGAGGAGTGAGAAGTCTGATTGTGTCAAGAGTTTACAGGCCCGATAATTCTAGATCTCGAGACACTTGGAAACAGTGTGGTACCTAGAACAGTATGCCTGCTGAGGATACTGTTGTGGGAAAGTCGAACTGGAGCCAAATGGGTACAGAAACCAGTGGCGGCTGGCATGGAATGGGGGTGGGGAGGCAGGGGACGTAACTAAATATATCTTTTTTTTAAAACACTTACCTCCTCCCTGCTGCCTCCGTCTCTCCTTTGTCATTGCTTCGCTAACGAGTCCCGGAAGCACACATGCTCCCTTAAGCCAATCACAATGCTGCAATGCAACATGGTGATTGGTCTAAGAGCCAAAGTAGTGCACTCAAATGAGGACAGGGAGCCTGGGTATGTTCCTCCACCAGGCTATGCATTACAGACTGGTGGGGAACATGTAAAGTGTGCATGACCGTTTGGCCGGCCCAAGACAGCCAGACAAGCAGTCATGTGCACTTAGCGTGTGCCCACCTCTCCTCCCTATGGGACTCTAGCCCGGCCCCGCCCTAACCCAGCCCCATAGCTCTAAAAAATAAAATGATGATAAAAATCCTATTATCACTTTATTTTTCCTTTTTCCCGCTCTGAGAGTAGTGGGGTGACGCTCCTCCGCCTTAGCGGAGGAGCTGCCCCTAAAAGAGACACAGCCAAATCATAGAGCTGGCAGCAAAGCAACACCCCTACACATGCACATAATCAGGCAAAGCCACGCACAAAACAAAATACATACAGAAAACAAAAATGCCAGAAAGATGCCAAGTTAGTTCAGTAAGTAGGTTAACATGCCAGCTCCAGACATGTGAGGCCAATTACGGTCTATAGATCCAAAACCCTGCAGGGCCAATTGACCCTCTAATTCTATGAATGTTTAAAAAATATATGGTGCCTAAAAGGCCAAACGATATACTTGTTAATGATATCACATGGAAACGTCAAGAATGTTCTAGCAAGTAATATACAGAGTGGACATTCATAGATATTGACAGAGACTGAGCTACTCATGCGATTCACCCTACACAAGCACACACTGTAGAAAGAAACACGCAACCGCTTTCTCTGTCATGCACATATGCTTCAAAACCCACAAAATGTTACATAAACATACTCATCTTTCACGTTAATGCACTCCTTCACACACTATTAAAAATCCTCTTTTATGCATACGCTATCTCCCTGGCCCACCGCACACACACACACATTATCTTAATGCTCTCAATAATGCATTCTTTATCACTGTCTCTCACACACAGACTGTGTCCTATTCCTTGGGGGCAGGGGTAAGGTAAGGAGTTGCATCACATAGCAGTGAAGCTTGTCAGGGGGAAAGAAAGCTTAAACAGTTCTTATCTTCTAAAGAGGTTGGAGCAGCTGCGTGATACTGTGCCAGTTCTTGCTCAGTGGTGCCCACTACTTAATGGGGGTGGCGGACCTGGGGTAGTGGAGTGGGGGTAAATGAAAATGAAATAACACTTCCCTTCAGACGGGCCATCGCCTTTCGGTCCTCTTCGGTGGACTCCCAAGACTAGGAACCTGGAAGCACAGAGGCCCCCAAATTCCCTAGCAAATCACGAAGGTGCGTTACAGCAGCGTTGTGATTGGTCTGAGCGCTGCAGTTCGGCACTCGGAGAGAGACTGGGAGGCTGTGCATGTTCTCCACCCAGGCTGCGCAATATGCTAAGTGTGCAGCACTGTTTGGCCGGCCCAAGATGGCCAGCCAAACCGTTATGCACACTTAAGAGTATGCCCATGCTCTGGCCTGCCCAGCCCTACACCTAAGCAGGAACATAAAAATAAAATTGATAATAACATTACGTTGCCATTTATTTTTCCTTTTTAAACTGCTCGCGTGGCAGTGGGCGACACTTCTCCGCCTCAGCGGAGGAGCCGCCACTTGAGCAGCTGGGCAGTGGCAACCTCACGGATCCTGGTCAAACTCTCTTCCTCTAGACAGCCATTCCCATCATTAGGCCTAGTCCATTTCCTCAAGCAGGCTGTGCATCGTCATCTTTCCAGATCAAGCAACAAGGTAGCTGCAGTAAGTGGAAGGAAAATGTGAATGGCTCAATAAAAGGCTTCCCAGAGTTAGGCCCAGCCCAAAGAGAGAATGGCTACTGCGCCGAGGTTCCGCTCCTAAATCATAAATCAAGTATTGGCCTAGAGGGATAGTAATTCTCCTCCTCTTATGTCCAGTGTAGAATTCAAGAGCCAATCGGAGGAGTGAGGGATTTTCCCACAGGTGGTAGACATCTTCTTCGTCTTCCTGCTCAGAGTCCACTCTGACACCAGTTTAACCTGGCTCACGTGCGATGGATGTTCAGGTTCCAGAGTGTCTATTTTCAAAGGGAGATAACTGCAAAACAAAACGTGGGAGGTGCAATGGAAGTTGGCAGCTATTTTTTCCAGATTTGGGAAGAGGAACAGGAGATTGTGCAGGTGCAGCATGGGATGGACGAGACGTGTATCACCAGCCCAGCACAAAGAGATGACTTTCTTGTTTAGCACGTACCCATGGACCCCAGAACTCACCAGTTATACTGACACACAGACAAACACATACATAGTACAGACCCTCACATGTCCCAGACATGATAAAGTCTAGAAAAGCCAGTTATGGAGAATGAACTATCCAGCCAATGGGCGCTGGTGATAGCAGTAGCTATAGAATCTATATAATGCTTATTACCCCATTGATGGGTTTCCAAAGTGCGCTATCGAGGTGCGCAGCATGCTGCACCATCTAGGTGGAGCGTTGAATTTGCTGTGAACTGTCAGAGGGGTTTTGGTGTTGTGCACTAGTGAAGGTGCGCTTATCTTCTATTACGAACAGCGCATAGCTATGTGATAGAGGAGGGAGTTTGAGAGATAGATACGCTCAGACTATGATTATACTTTAGCTGTCATTTATAAATTAATTCAGCAGGTCCCACATTTTGTTTGCGGTGACAAAAGAAGGCCCTTCTTTATCTTATTTTCCACAGTCTTTCATAGTCTGTGTGGATGGGTAAAAAATCCTGAACTGCTGGAGATAAACACACGACTGTCACCGCCATGAAGTGCATAGTGAGCGTTCAGAGAGCAAATACACGCGTAATTAAAAACTGAGTACATTTCAGGTGTTCGTCTGACATCAAAGCTTAGCTTTGATGCAGACAAAATCAATAAAGAAACACAATCCAAAAGGTCTGGTGTGTTCACTGCCAGCCTTTTGTATTTGTCAATGCTTGTTTTGACTTGTCATGGTTGTTGCATAACTTTGTTGGGGAAGCTGCAAGGCCCTCATCATTATAAACAGAACATTTTCAAATTAGTCTCAAAAAGCCCAAGTTGTCCCTTGTAGTTAAGTGCTTTGTGTGTGGATGTGTGGATGTGCTCCGTCTGAAAGTAAAGCTGATGTCACTCAAAGTGACGGTAGCCAATGACTGAAGTGGGCTGACCCACTGCCCCATGCTATATGCTAGTGGGTGGAAGAAAAATGAGAATGTCACAAAAAGAGACAAATAGGTGAATGGGGCTGACTGGAAGCCCTTACACTTTGCATTCAGTTTTAGTAATATCAAAAGTTAACGCTAGACCTAATAAAATAACACTGGGTAAAAGCAAAAATAGTTTTCTGTCTCAAAAAGCACACATTGCCATAGTAGTCCTTGAGTGTGACCGTGCTCCTGGGAAAGAGCAACATGCCAGTCACTTGCAGTGAAGTTAGCCAATGGCTGGTGTGGGCTAAACCACTGCTCCATGCCAGCGGGTAGAATAAAAATAAAACGTGAATACACTAACGGACCAATGGGAGAAGACGGATAAATAAAAGCCCCTACAAGTACATTAAACACAATCTTAGTAAAATCAAAAGGTTTAGGCAAGCATCAGGTCTCAAAATTAATGCAGTCGAATTCTCCATGTCATACACACATACACACACTGCCTCTCTCACCTACGTTCTCTTTTAAACACATAGCTACCTATCCTCTCGCGCGGGAGCCCATACTCGAATGCACTCTCTTTCACGCACTTTCAATACCACGCTATTTTTGTCTCCCCTACCCCACCTTCTTCCACCAACACATACGCACACACTTCCGACTGCGTGACACGTCCTCTCTTTTTCCACTGAAAGCCACCTCAGAGGATTTGGAGGCAGCACTGATGCCTGCTCCCGCGGAGGGGAGGCAGCGGCTTCCAGTTACCCGGCAACCCGGGAACAGTAGGGCTGTGTGCGGGAAATGCCAGGCCAGAACTGCTGGCACGGGTGCCAAGTACACTGAACAGTGCCGTCGGCTCTCTGCAGAGCCCGCCTCGCTCCTTTGCAGCCAGCGCGAGGCAGGAGCGCCATCGGCGGAAGCCCCTTGGGGGCCTTTCACGGCGCTGCGTGCTCCCCCGCGGTGCGGCAAAGGGCTCTGTTCCGGTTAATGCTCGAAGGATGCGCATTCACATCTATGCAACGCAACTAAGGTTGATAAATCACTGCGTAACGAGGGAAACCTTACTTGGAAGAGAACTACGCCACGACGTGGAGAAATGGAACTCGCGTGGTACAGAAATGGAAGTGCCCGTCTTTAGCGTGAGAATTCTCTAGGAAGAGATGATTTCTAAAACATGGGATGCCTTTCGATAGAAAAATGAGGCAGTCTGAGGCCAGTAATAAGCACAGCAAATCCTCTCTTCACAGACTTTTGACCCGTTACTGTGAACAGCTGGAAATAAAGTTCTAAAAAATGCTGCAAGTTCTAGCACATTTAGAATTTGGAATTTCTTTCAAATGTCCCTGAGCAGTTCCTGGATTCTACCCAAAACACACAACCAGGAGCGTAGCTACTGTTTGAGCAGCAGGTGCAGTGGCACCGAGGCCCAAATCCCATTGATCCCTGACAATACTACATTTTACTTCCCCAGCAGCAGTCAAAATCAAAAGAGCAATTTTCCTAGCTTGCACCAGGGCCCATGACATACTTGATACACTACTGCACACATTGGTGCTAAGTATCCTCAGAGTAGCAAAAAATCCAGTTTTCCTTAAAACCCCCAAAAACTTTACTGCATCTTTGTTGAGTATTTAACATTCATTGTCCTTATCATATAGCTGATAAAGTACCTGAAATCGTACCATGCAAGGCTATTGGAAGACATTGAGAACTTCAAGCTCTTTGACCAATGAGAGGGTTGAGAATAAATGATTTATATGGCAAATCACATGCGCGGTGACATTCAATATCCTTTAGTCTTATAGCAGGCAGAACTTTAGTCCTTATATACTAGGACCAACACTCTCCCATGCACCGTATTACACCCCATGTTTCTCCTCAGACTAGTTCTGTTTGCTGACACGTGATACAAAAATGGAATACGTAGAGTAAAAATAAATAACACGTTTTATGCATTTAAGTGTAAAATTGTAAATTACTGTCTAGGCCTTATTTGACATTGAAAAAGCCTCAGTCACAACATAAATGTGCCTGTCCTTTATTCCACACTGCAATAAATTGACAATCACACATGCCCCTTATTCACATATTAAATATAAGTTTTCTGGGAAAGGAAACAGAGCCAGCTGAAAAGCAGCTTTGAATTAATTTACAAATTATTTTCACCTTCTACGTTTGCTCTGGCAGCAAGCATTGCAACGTGACAACCGAACTGTAATAACTACAGAAGAGTAGTAATGCTATTTCTTTTTTGGAGGACGGTGGTGATGTCATATTTATATTGTAATATGAAAATGATATAGGTTTTGCAGTCTTCCGCGTATTAGAAGTATATTAAATATATATATATAGTGATATCGTATTGGCCGTGGGGTAAGAAGGGCCATGGAAAGTCCTTCCTGAGAAATCATAACGGCACCCAGAACCAGAAAGTGGGTCTACAGCCACCTTAGGGACCCGCCCAACACCCAACAAGGTGTCATGGCAGCCAGCAGGGTTGTATGACAGAGGCACGCATGGCTGAACCACGCGTGCTTCTAGCACGTTGACCAAATATTGAATGCGTCTTAACAAAGCACCCATGCCTTTACCATTTATGTCTTTACCACGCAATTTCGTGGTAAAGGCATGAATGATAAAGGGATATGTATGGTAAATATATTTACCTGCTTCAACACCCTCCGCATGCTCCGCAAGATCTACAGATGGCTCCCCACCAAAACCAGTTGGACGGTCACCCAGGCCCTCGTCAGCAGCAGACTGGACTACGGCAACGTCCTCTACGCGGGAACCACGGCCAAACTCCAGAAACAACTACAATGCATACAGAACGCCTCTGCACGCCTCATCCTCAACATCCCCCGCCACATCACAGCCCACCTGAGAGACCTGCACTAGCTCCCCATCAACAAGAGGGTCACCTTCAAGCTCCTCACCCACGCTCACAAGGCACTCCACAACACCGGACCAGCATATCTCAACGAACGACTCACCTTCTACACCCCTAACCGCCAGCTTCGCTCCGCTGACCTCGCCCTCACCACCTTTCCACGCATCCGCAGAACGACCGCAGGCAGCAGATCATTCACCCTCCTCGCCGCCAAGACATGGAACACCCTTCCCATCCACCTGCGGCAGACTCAGGACCTGCTGACCTTCAGGAGACTTCTCAAGACCTGGCTGTTTGAGCAGTAGCAGCACGTCCTTCCCCAGCGCCTTGAGACCCTCTCGGGTGAGTAGTGCGCTTTACAAATGTTTGATTGATTGATTGAAAGATCACACCCAGCCCCACATCCTAAGCCCTAAAAACAACTATGACCCCTCCCTGAGCTCTACAATCAACTCCGACCCCTGAGCCCTGAAAACAACCCAGATCCACACACCCTAAAAACAACCCTAACTCCCCCCCGAGCCCTAAATCAACCCATCCCCCTGAGCCCTGAAAACAACTCTGACCACCCAAGCTCTAAAACAACCTCGAATCCCCTGCCCTAAAATCAACCTTGACCCCGAGCCCTAAAAACAACCGACTCCCCCCAAACCCTAAAAACAACCTGAGCCCCAAAACAATCCGACCCCCAGCCCCAACCCTGGGTCCTGAAAACATCCCAACCCGAGTCCTAAAAATAGCCCAACCAAAAACTACCCCAAGCCCCCCCAAAAAAACTTACCAGACAACATCTCCCGATCCTTCCTCATCCTGTGCCCCCCCCATCCGTGCATCCAGACCACACACTGCCTTAAACGTGCATATGCGTGGTTAAAAGGCATATGTGTGGCTAAGGCAAGCGTGGTTCTGCACGCGGAGAAACAGCAAACGTGGCTCAGCCGCATTTTAAAGGCTGTTTCCCAGCCAGCAGTGCTCTGCTTATTTAGTAGCCCATCCACAGCAACGTTGCAGCCTATTTTCGTCTGTGACTCCTGATGGTGTCCCTGAACCCAGTGTCCCGAACCAGATACCTGGAAGGAGTTCACTCAGTGCAATCCAACTGCACCAGCCTGCTTCCAGTCTCAATGCATCATTGTGTCTCCAAAGGCAACTGAGTAGCAGAGAGCTGCAACATGTCATGAAGCAGGCAGGAATGGATTACATCCTGCCACAGTGTGTCTGGAAACAAGCAGACACCGGCAGAGGCCAATAAACCGTTGTCACCCATATAGACTTACCTTCCCCCAAATAGACCTAAGGTATAACCAGAGCCACTGCAATTATGCAAATGTGCAGCTGCTGTGTTTTTGCATAAATATAGATAGCCACATTTGCAAAATAATCCATTATCTGCAGATTTTAACAACAAAAACATTGTAGCGTAAATGATTCAAAAGTTACGAAAAATGTACGGCAGTGTCACAGTGAAAGGCCCTTAGCAAAGGTTGACCATTCACCTTTCCATTTCTTATAGCTGTATTTGGGTGTTAAACTGGTACTAATGAGGTGCAGCCAACCCCCAGACAGTGTTCACAAGTGTAAATAAGGCAAAATAATTGGATAATACTATTACAAAATGTGCCACATTACGTCACATAGTTTGTATTTTCACGCCACGTAATTTACTCAACCTCCTGCATAATGTGACCCTCCCCTATTGCATAATTGCAGTGGTCCTGATCATAACAAGTCCTATCTAGGTGGTTGCAGTCACCCATGGGCAATAGACAGCTTAAATAGAAATAAACAATGAAGGCGCTCTGGTGAGAATAATAGGAGTCATTTTATTAGAAGGGCCTGCTCCCTCACCAGGTTGCAATGGTCAATGGCAGTTCTTATTAGGCCCAAAACAGCTAACCCACACACGGCCTCACCTTTAGCAAAACATAGTCTGACTGGAGCTTCTACTTATAGTACAAACATAGTAGCCTCAAAGAAACCCCATATCAGATAAACAAACCATCATCCTTGATCTTTAGACCTCATCTTGACCAACTGTAAGTGCTAAGGGAAAAAAGTTAAGGCATGCTAAGATACTGCCACCATAAATCTCCTGATTAACTCATAGACTTAAACTAGGCAGGCCCCAGACACCATGGTCAGCTCTTACCCTTGCAATACCATAAGATCAACACAAAACCCATGTACATTGTTTAATGACATCACCCAAGTTATAAAACTACAAAAAGCTGTGAGATATGCTCCCCCAAGAGCTACATGATAAAACACATCACCAACTAACACAAACAGGCACAAACCAGAGCAAGTCATTGGGATCAGTACTTCCCAAGCTATTACTTCCCAAGCTAGTGCCTCTCTCCTACACTAGCCACAAAACTAACCCTGTTTATAAGGACCAGAGAAGCTAAGGGGTGGCACACACTTAACACTCACTTCTCACACTGTACAGGCCTTAGCACCTTGGTTCAGCTATGTTCCTGTAATGTTTGGTTTTTTTGTTTTAATTTATAGGGTTTATATTTAGTACTAAGTATACTAGTACTAATTTAGCTTTTTAATTTAGTACCATTTTGTTTTTAAATTTTAGATTTAAAAAAAATACTTTATATATGTTTTTAAAGGTAAAAATCATATATATACTTAATGTAAAATATATTATGTTTTTGTAAATGTAATTGAACAAGTTGTGGGTCTGCTATATGGGCCTGTAAGATGGTCTGTGAGTTCCTGCATAGGTGTGTAAGTGGTTGTACAAGTGCCTATGAAAGTCTGTAAAAGAGTGTGTAAGTGTATGAACAGGTCTCTGAATGGTCATACGAGTGCCTGCATAGGTTTGTGAGTGGGTGTGTGAGGACCTCCATGGTCCTTTAAGTGTCTGAGTGCCTGTGTGGGTCTGTGAGTGGATCTAGTAGTGTCTACATGGTTATGTGAGTGGATGTAGGAGTGCCTGAGTGGCTCTCTCAATGGGTCTGTGACTTCCTGTGTGATAATGTGAGTGGGTGAGAGAGTGTCTGTGTAGGTCTGTGAGTGAGTCTCTGAGTGAATGTGTGAATCTCTGAGTGGATTTGTGAGTTAGTGTGTGAGTGTCTGGGTCTGTGAATGGGTGTGTGAGTGGTTTTGTGGGTGTGTGCATTTCTGTGTGTGTGTGAGTGGGTCAGTTAGTGCCTACATAGCTATGTGAGTGGGTGTGTGAGTGGAAGAGTTGGTCTGTGAGTGCCTGTGTGGGTCGGTGAGTAACTGTGTGGGTGTGTGAGTAGGTCTGTTAGTGCCTGCATGGAATTATGAGTGGTTGTGTGAGTACCTGTGTGGCTCTGTCAGTAGGTCTATGAGACCCTGTGTGGTTCTGTTAGTGGGTATGAGAGTGTGTGTGCATCTGGGACTTCACAAATTCCTGTATCACGTGTGGATGTTTTGACATTTTAAGTCAAAGTATTCATAATAACGCACCATTTTCAGAAACGGTTCTCAAACTTTACTTAGTGTGGGAGCAGTGTTGCACTGGCCTGTCAGTCAGCCTGGCAGTCTTGTACTGACAGATCGGTCAGCATGAAAGGACCAGTGTGTTGGCTGTGTTTTGTTGGTCCCGTTACAGCCCATGGGCCAAAACAAAATAGCCCATACACTGGCCCTTTCACCTGGCCCACCTGGCAGTGCTGGAAGCCAGCCCAGCCCTGGGTGGGAGTGCCATCCTCTTCTGGGAGTACACTTTGTGTGGCATACCTTGAAAGTGCAGTACTATTTCATGTGTGCCCGTTCAGGAACAATGGCTTTTTGACAGTTTTATGTGAGCATTGTGGTGTAAAATGCTCTTTGTGAGTCCATCATTCTGTCAATGTGTTCTTGAGAAAGTAGCACAGCAAAACTCCTCTGCAGGAGGCTTGGCTGGACCCCTCGCTATGTGCTCATTTAATCCTCACCACTTCCACTCACCACTGCAGTTCTATTCATAGACTGCTTCAGTCTCAAGCCCTGTGATAGGCCTCCAAAGCCCCTTTTGTATCTCTTCAGGAGGGCCCTTCAGTCTGAGCTATATTTAGCCACTGTTTACCAAGAATGTGATAATGTAAAAAAACAATGCAATAGTTGCAAATGCTTTAATTAATCTGCACCATTCAGTACCTTAGTCTTTTATTTAGCTTCTCTGTGCTATTGTTGAAGAGGGCCACCCATACACAAATTGGCCTCACCGCTAGATCAGCTTCAGCACTGTTTGGGGTGATCACCAGTGGTGGCAAGTGGTGCTGGAAAACCTTTCAGAGTGGGGGCGCTGCGATCAGTGATTGGTCACTAAATTCATAGGGATTGTGAGAAATCCAAGCATCACACACAGAACAAGTGTAGCAAGCGAGTGGTAAGGGTGTGGTATGTGGCCGCTGGTGCATTTTGGAGCACACTGTTGCAAATGTGTTACTAAAGCATGGTGTGACATTGCATTGTCATTTACAGACCAGCACATTTTCCATTGAAATGACCACTATATTTGCCCAGGCATATTATTTTACAGATAACAGTATACAGCTCACAAATGTTAAAGTGTGCAAATCTGGTGTCAGTGAATATGTATCATTTGTGTATCACCAAGTGAGGTGCCTTGATTTGTTTCCATCTTATCAAAATCTTTGTTTCCATCACACTACACAATGACACAAAAAAGTGCTTCATTTGTGGTTTCCTTTTGAAATATTTTGATTATTTATTCAGTTGAAGTTTTATTGTGTGCTTGAAAATAGAATTACCATCCCACAGACTTTCCCATCACACTCCGCAAGGTTGTCACATAGTTCTGTTATGTTGTACATCATACATGTTACCTTGTATTCGGTTGTGCTATGTCCCCTAGGTCCCGTGCCTGCCTTGCACTCTACGGTAGAATCATGGGCATGAGCGACGGTTGGAGTAGCACTGACGTCACTGAAACGCACGCGTCAGCTGCCATTTTGATTTGGGAATTGGCCAATTTCAACAGTGCATTGTCAATGTGCGTTCACTGTATCGGTGACACGCACACCTCAATTCTTCATCTTGCCTTGCCGCATTGTTTCACTTCTGCGCACCACAGTGCATCTTATACGTGCATTCTCCATAACGGTGACACGCACACCTCTATACCTCATCTTGCTTTGCCTCAGTGTTAATTCCTGTGCACCACAGTGCACCTTCTATCTGCGTTCTCCGTACCGGTGACACGCACACCTTCATCCATCATTTTGTTTGTCGCTTTGTTCACATTTTGTTTTTTTTACAAACTTTATTGAGTACCAAAAAGTGAATACAATGTTTCTTGCCAGGTACATTACGGCATTTTCGTTTTTGTTTTGCAATCTTAAACAAGTATCTTCTTGTTTGTAGACTAGTTCGTCTGGATACACCATGGTACAGTCAATACAACTGTGAAACAAGTAGTGTGTGCTTAGAAAGTACAATGTTATCGCTTGGAGTGATTGCATTTTAAAGTACATTTTGAACAGTTCCATTAAGAAGAACCCCCCCTTTCCTCCGTCCACCCTCCCTCCTGGTCTGTCGTTTTTTGTATGACGTTCAGCCTAGTACATCTGCCCAGATAACTTTTGCTACCAGTTGCTGGTGGTGTGCCGTTTGGGTGCTGATAGGGCCCACAAGAAGCCTGCGTTTTGTGTTATGTAATGAATTGGATACGTTATGGAGTACAGGTATAATGTCTATCTTTCTCAAATCCTCCAACATGAGGTCCCATTCCATGGAAATGGGATGTTTCCTTAGCCCTATCGCTTCCTCACGTCTAAGTGCCGCACTCTCGGCCCAACACCATCAGATCACATCGTCCTGCCACATAGTTAATGGGGGGCATCTAGGGGATTTCCATCTCATGGTGATCTCTCTTATGGCTAATATAAGGGCGAGGTCTAGAAAGTGCAATTGGACCTTCAGGGCGCTGGTACGCTCGCGGAGACCCAGTAGACATTCCAGAGTGCTGTCATGGATTGTTAAATGTGTAACCTCTCCGAGTGCTCTTCGGATCTCTCCCCAGTAGACACTGAGGTGGGAGCAAGCCCATAGCAGATGGACAAAGCCCGCCTCCTCTGCCTTGCATCGGGGGCAGCAGTGCTGGGCCTCTGGGAACATACGCTGTATTCTCTTTGGGTTTAAGTAGGACCTATGTAGTACCATAGTTTGTATAAATTTGCAGGCATTATGGGATACCCGTTTGGGATGTTCCAGGATGCTTGCCCAGGCTCTGTCAGTTATATCCGTGTCAGTGGCTTCTGCCCATTTTGTTCGGAGGTCAGTGAGTGTGATAGATGCTTGTGCCCTAATACTAGTGTACAGCCATTTAACTAGATGGCCGCCCTCCCCCATATAATAAAGCAAGTGTACTAGCTCATGTTGTAAAGGTTCAATGCACTGGGGTGCCCATGTCTCCCTAATGTAGTGGGCGACTGCAGCATATAGTGAATAATGTCGATCAGGTGCCCCGTGGTCTGCACAAAAGTGTCATGGTCTAGTAGCGTGCCATCGCCGAAGAACGACCCAACCACCTCCACTCCAGCCTCCGCCCAATCTTATAGTCGCACCTTTGTTAGCCCTCCCCCGGGAAGTGGTATTCCCAATAACAGGATAGTCCTCGCATACGGGGTCGCCCGAGGTATAGTGTAAGGCCTTCTTCTAACAATTAAATGCGGTTTTAAGCTAGGGAGGGGAGCAAGGGAGGGGAGCAGTAACCTGTGTAGGGTTCCACGCTCTAGCTCACGGGTTTTGTAGCCTATTTCCTGCAGGTTCCTGCCTGCCGTCCAATAGGATAGCCACTGCAGCTGGCATGCATAGTAATAGGCCCTGAAGTCTGGGACCCCTAACCCACCTTTGTGGGGCTCTAGTTGTAATTTCTTGAGGCTAACCCTACGTCGGCCCTTCCCCCATATAAACTCCAGGAGAAGTCCGTCTAATGTACGAAATATGGATTGTGGGACTATCAGGGGTAAATTTACAAAGAAGTATAAAAGACGGGGGAGCATCACCATCTTAGAAATGGCAATCCGCCTCATTGCTGATAATGGTAGGGATGTCCAGAAAGATACGCTTGAACGTATAGCGGTGATTGCCCTCATTAAATTACCATCAAGTTGATCAGATTGCACCCTGTATACTTGGATCCCCAAGTATTTAAAGGTGTTGTGTGCTACAGACAGGTTGTAGGTGCCGAGTGGAAGCATGTCTGGACGTTGTCTGTCACGAAAATAAAAGGCGTTTGATTTTCCCTCGTTGATGGCTAGGCCCGAGATACGCGCAAAGGTGGAGAATATGCTGGGAAGAGGTTCCGTCCCGGCTGTCATGTCACGTAGATAAATGAGGATGTCATCGGCATATTTTGAAATTAAGTGCACGGTGCCAGCTATCGGTATCCCCAATTTCTCGGCTGATTGCCTCAGGGCTATCACTAGGGACTCTCGCGCCAAGACAAACAGTAGGGGGGATAGAGGGCACCCCTGTCGAGTGCCCCTATGTAGAGTGTATTCACATGAAATATACTTCCCGGTGCGTGCTCTGGCGGTGGGATTGGTGTAGAGCAGACGTACCCATTGGAGATAACCTGGAGGAAGGCCGAATCTTCGTAAGGCAGCAAACATATATCCCCAAGTGATGGAGTCAAAGGCCTGGCGTAGATCCAATGCCAGACAGCCCGCATTGGTATATTCTGCCGGGGTAGCCACCATGACATGGTGTAATAGTCTAATGTTTAAGGAAGTGCTGCATGCTGGGAGAAATCTGCATTGGTCTCTGTCTATAAGGGTATTTAGGACGGGCAGTAGGCGGTTAGCTAAGGCCTTACTGAGTATTTTGTATTCAGTCACTAGTAGCGATAAGGGTTGATAACTAGATAAATCAGTGACATCTCGTCCCGGTTTGGGGAGGGAGACGACTAAGGCTTGCATGGTGGATTGTGGTTGATGACCGGTATCTAGGGCCTTCTTATATAGTTCCTCTAGTTTAGGGACAAGGGTGTCTGAGTAAGTTTAATAAAATTCTGTGGGCAGGCAATCAAGCCCAGGTGCTTTGTTACAGTTTAGGCCCTTAATCGCAGCTCGTATTTCATGCTGGGTGATGGGGCCAGACAGGTCTTTCTGCGTGTCGGCTGTAATACTGGGTTATGTTAGTTCATTTAAGAAGTCTTCTATTAGCGTGTCATTGGTATGCATGGGAGCGGCATAGAGTTTACTGAGGTAATTACAAAAGGCCTCGGTTATCTCGAATTGTGTGTGTACAAGGCCCTTGGATGGAGCCAGTATGCAAGTGATAATGGGGGGTTCTGGGCTGTCCCGCAAAATCTGGGCTAATAACATACCAGACTTGTCAGCCTCAGTATGCTTCCGCTGCCTAAAGGCCATAAAGGCCAGATGGTCTATGACTCGGAGATCTTCCAGAGTCTCAGCATGTCGAATGCGAGCGTCCTGCAGGGAATCCCTTTTGTCTGGGTCAGACACTGCTGCCTGCTCCAGGTCAGTCATTTGGGTTTCTATTTCAATTAGGCGTTGGTGTACTTCTTGTCTAGCCCCTACTATGGACCCAATTGCAGAACCACGCACCACCACCTTAAGCGCATCCCAGTCAATGAGGTTGGAGGAGGCTGTGTTCCAATTTTCTGACAAAATTTGTAATGTTCGTGGATAGTGTGTTACGGAATGGCGCATCCTCCAAGAGCTGGGGCCATAATTTCCAAGTGGGGACCGGGGTGGGGACTCTACCCCATGTGAGCGTGAGTTCCAAGGGGTTATGATCAGGGAAGGTCTTAGCTAAATAGGTGGATCTGTATATTTGTGCAGCAATAGTGCGAGAACCTAAGAACCTATCAATCCTGGTGTGGAGTCGGTGAACTGGTGAATAAAAGGAATATTCCCTGTGTGTAGGGTGCAGAAGTCGCCAGATATCGTTCATCTCCAACCATTCAGCCAAGTTGTGAGGAGGTCAGCTTGTTTGTGGGCACCAGTGCCATGTAATGGGGGATAGGATCTATCTAGGTCCACATCTATAACAGCGTTACAATCTCCACCCAGAATCCAGGGAATAGTGTTCCACCTGGTCAGGGTCGTGCTCAACCGATGGAAGAATTTGTCTTGATCAAAGTTCGGGGCATAGATACTGCCCAGAACCACAGGTAGCCCATCCAGTGTACCCTTCAACAATATGTGTCAACCCTGATCGTCTACGTGGCGATCCAGCTCCCTGAAAAGGACCCTATGTCGGATCCATATGGTCGCCCCTCGTGCAAAGGCCGAGTAATTAGTGGAGAACATGTGACCTCTCCATTTTTTGCGAGTCTTCAAGGCCTCAGATTCAGTAAGGTGCGATTCCTGAAGATAGATAATATGTGCCTTCCACCTAAGAAGGTAAGCATGAACTCGGTGTCTTTTGTGCACTGCCCCCAGTTCTCGCACATTCCAAGTCAACAGGTTATATGAGCTCAAGGGGGTGGTGTTACTAGGCATAGCTAATTAGTGTAAACAGGGCTCCTTCTAACTCGGAGCCAATTAACATTTGCAGAGCAGGAGTACCCCTTTCCCTTCAAACCAAGAATACTCGGCGCAGCCATTGAACTGTGCTGCGCCAAGCAGATAACTACAGCATTCATGTACAGTACTACAGTGCGTTCGCTATGTGGGGGGTCGTTGCCACCGACCATAAGAAGGTTGCTTAGCTACTGAGCTCTGGTAGCTCAACGGAGCCCAGGGGATATATATATATATATATATATTTATATCTATCTATCTATCTATCTATCTATCTATCTATCTATCTATCTATCTATCTATCTATATATATATATATATATATGTGTGTGTGTGTGTGTGTATATATATATATATATATATATATCAAGCCGCAAAGGGTTCCCCTACGGAAGAGCCTTCACACTGGTAAGTTTTGCTACAGGAAATTTAATGGAGGCTGCAGGCAACGAAAAGGAAACACTTCACAGCAAGTCAAAATTTCAAAGCCTGACGCGTTTCGTGCCTCGCACTTCTTCAAAGGCTGTCTTGTGGATAGTGAACATAGCAACAGTCAGTGTACTCGTTAAATAGGGAAATCCGTCCCCAGTGGGCGTGGCTGCAAAGCACTCTGGACTTCGTAGTACCACTTGCGTGTTACTCAGGTGAGCCTGTTGCGCAAATTCACGAAATAAAGTTCCAATAACACCACCGTAGGTTTCTGTGTCTGTGTATATATATATATATATATATAGTATGTCAATGAACAATCATAATTGCCTTATGTGCGGCCACTGGGATTTGGCCTGGAAGTGATGGGACCCCCTGGCTGTAACAAAAAGTTGTTATCAACCTTTGTAGGCTCTAATTATTCATTTGGAAGGAAGGACAGTATAGCATGTCAGTTCTTAGTGTTGCAATTAGTTAGATATTTTAACATGCAGCATAGTAGAGCTAAATAGGATACAGATAAGCCTGGTAGTCCCGCAATATATTTCCTAGTGTTCCTGCCGTTGCTTTCAGTCGAAATGACTGGATAGATCCCTTCAATTGTCCAGTAAGTCATCCACAGTTTGAGGTGTCACTGAGGGGAACAGGGTAATGCTATGATCAGAGTCTGATTGAATGGTGCTGCTGTCCTCTGAATCAGTCATGATCTTGGAGTTGTCTTCCCAGAAGGAGCCAGCCAGGGTCAGCGCCCCTGTTCTGTCGGTCAACCGCTGATCATGGGTCGGACCAACTATGTAGGTGGCTTGCTTGCTCTTGGTGTGACAATGATTGCCGAGGTTCTGTGGATTTGTGGGGCCACGTCGTGATGAGCCCGATAGTCCGTCTTGACTTGAGTCCAGGCCCATCACTTCCAACCATTCGTCTGCATCATTTGGGCTGTCGAAAAATTGGGTTTTCCGGTCGTGAATGATTTTTAAACGGGCTGGGAATAAAAGTGCGTATTTGAGTTGAGCTGCACGTAGTTTCATCTTGACTACTTGAAAGGAGGACGATTGACGCTGCACAATTATGGAGTAATCGGGGTAGAGCAAGATCTTCTGGTTCTCAAATTGGATCTGCTGTTTTTCTCTTGCTTTTTGTTCGAGTACATCGCGGTCCCTGTAATAAGTATTTTAACAATCAATGGTCGTGGGGGCATTCCAGCTTTTGGCGCCCCAGTAGGGATCCTGTGTGCCCTCTCCACACAGAAATATGGTGATAAGCCATCTGGGGCCACATATTCTCGGAACCATGTTTCCATAAAGTCTCCCGACTTGGTGCCTTTGCTGCGTTCCGGAAGTCCAATGACGCGTATATTATTTTGACGATTTCTGCCTTCCGCATCTTTGATTGTGTCCTGAAGGCCGGTGACTTGCTGCTGCAGCTGCTTTATTTGCGTAGTGTGCTCTGCAAGTTTAGGGTCCATGCTGGAAAGTGCTTTCTGCTGCTCGTGTACCATGTCGGCGAGTTTCCCATGATCCGCTCGAAGGAGAGTGAGGCCAGTCGTGAGGGTCCCAATTTGCTGCTTGATTGCTTTGCACGAATCTCTGACCTTTTTTAGGATCAGGTTGAGTTTGTCAGGGGGAGACTCGACTGACTCAGAGGAGGAGGCGCCAGGCGATGGGGGTCTGGCTGTACATTCGGGGGCTCCGGAGGGGCCTCCCGCACTTGTGGTGCTGTCCAGGACCTTTCCCTTAAGTCTTCCCATGATGGTTGCCTGCGGCTTGTGGGTGTAGCTAGTAAGTGTGGGCTGGTAGCGGCAGAGGAGACGCCGCTCGACGTAGCACCAACCCAGCGGCGCTGTCCTGGAGGGTTTGTGTCCCAATGATGATGGGGTCCTACTAGGAGGTTTGAGGATGCATCTACTGATACTCCCAAGCCTCCCTACCCAGGCCTCAGCCACGCATTACAGCCTGAGATGTCTTTCATTATAATTAGTATTAGTATTGACGCCCATGCCAGCCAGGCGGCCTCAGGTTCCAAGGGCGCGAGGTCTGCCACGTGTCACTCGCCCTGGAGCTCTACCGATCGAAGATAATCCTCTGTGACGCCTGATGGTTGGCCCAGTATGCTTGTGTGTGTCTGTGTTGCAGGCCTGCTGGTTGCAATGCTGCCTAGTACTCTCTGTGGCCCACTATCACCCCGCGCTCCAGCGCCCTGGGTTCTGTGAAAAGGCCATCCTTTGGGGCCTACTGCGGTTCCTGGAAGAAGTCACGCCGTCTGGTAAGACAGGAATTGATGCGTCACTCCATCTGCAGCCCCGAGGAGCCAGAGGCCTCCGCACCGCTGCCCACGATACCCTCGATGACCATCGGTATCAGGGTAATGCGCAGGGCACCATACAGGCCGAGACAGCAGGCACAAAATGGCGGCAGCCGGTCTATCAAGACCTCTCCATCCTCTCCGCAACAAACGAGAGCAGCATCCCAGGGGGGCACTACCGTTCCACACTCCTCAGTGCATAGGCATCCTCATGGCGGGGGAGAGAAACAGACCCCCATGCAGTTCGGTGCTACAGCGTGCGGCGCCCCCTCTCATCGTCTGTCTGCAGCCCTCCTCGTTTCAGGCTCATCCGTTCCGCCGCTCAGACCCTGTCTCTGTAGTCCTCAGCCCGGCAGGGTCTTCGGTGCTGGCAAAATCTGCCGTCTAAGCAAGGCCAGCCGTATTGCGCGGCGAGAGGCACAGAGCCCTGGACCGCTAGATGCAGGCGAGATTTACAGCATGCGTCGCCCCTTCACTGTGTGTCCGCAGCTCTCCTCCAACCCAGGCCGGTCCGCTCCGCTGACCAGGACCCGCCATGGCAGTCCACAGCCCAGCAGGTCCACAAGGCTGGCACAATCCGCCGTCCAGATAGAGCCAGCCGTGATTCGTGGTGAGAGGCACAGAGTCCCGGGCCGCAGAGCGCTGGGAGGAGGCACGGCCCTCCAGCTCCGGCACACACCGCGGGTAGGCCGTAATCCCCGCGGTCTCAGGTGGGTGCAGAGATTGACTGTACAGCCGCCATTCAGACAGGAGGAGTCCGCCCGAGGTTTTCTGTAGGCTGCGACGGCAGTATCCCAGTGCCTTGGACGGCGTAGAGCACCCTTAGTGCGGCGATCGGCAGGATAATTCCCCCCGGGGCCAGCAGCCTCACCAGATTACGTCCTCCATTTTAGACGGTTAGCCACGCCCCCCGCTTTGTTCACATTTTAGCGCTCTCCACACCGGTGATGCGCACACCTTTTGGTTGTAATTTCACTCCTTCATCTGTGATGCACAGAGACCTTGCGCACCTTGTGTTTTTATTTTGACATCACTTCTCCTTTATTCTTTCCCAGTATTTCTGATCCTCATCATGGAATCAGGTAACATATGGAACCTTTCACCTCCACAGCTTTTTATTCCCTCGAAAGGGGACACTTCTCTCAAATGGGATGAATGGCGAGAATATTTTGAGAACTATATCTCCACATTCGAGGATTAAGAGGAACTTACTCCTGAGAGGAAAAATAAATCGTACTCCACTGTTTAGGCGCAAAAGCGATGAAAATTTACAATCGCATCAACAAAAAGCCTAGGAAGGGAGATGTCTACATCAATGCACTGGAAGACGTATCCTTATACTTCAAACCCACTGTTTCCATTTCTGTAAACAGATACAAGTTTTTTCAATGTAAACAGAGTCCTGAAGAATCTGTGGAAGACTTTGTTGCTGCTTTAAAGAATTTAGCACTTACTTGCCGGTTCGGTGCATTGCATGACGAATTTATCTGCGACCAAATCGTCATGCGGGCTGCCAATAGGAACATCCATGAGAAACTGTGGGCAAAAGGGGAATTGCCACTTGAAGAGGTCATTGAAATTGTCAAATGCACAGAGCTTACAGGCAGATGCGCAAAGGCAGTTTTGTCTGAAGAAAAGGCAATTCCCGAGGACAAGTCAACCATTGCTAAAGTCACGGTTTCTAAAAGTTCTCATATTAAACAGCGTTCGAACTCATTGCAAGGGAAAGACACCAATACTAAGGCAAAGTTGTCTGATGATAGAAAGTGCTTTATGTGTGGCAGCAGATATCACTTGGCGAATGATAAAACGTGTCCCGCACTCAAGCAGAAATGTTCAAGATGTGGAATTAGTGGTTCATTTCCTTGCAATGTGTCAGAGAAAACAAAGGGGTAGTAGAAATGTTAAACTAGTTGTAACTGAGAAACAAGACAATGCATATTCTTCTGATAATGATGATGATTACATGAATTTATTTGTGTTACAGGTTGAGGATAATATGGTGGGCAAAGGTAAAAAACCCATGTGTCATTTAAACATTGGAGGGGTGGAGATCTCCATTGTTGTGGATTCGGGATCTCCTTATACTATTGTAAATAAGAATGTTTGGCTAGAAAAATGTGTTCCTGTCATTGGTAACCATTTACTCAACCTGGATATCTCTCCTAAAACATTCACTGGGGAACCCATTGAAAAGCTGGGTTTCAGGGAGAAGTGGAGAAGTGTGGCTCAATGATTAGAGCGGCAGACCCTGATGCAGAGGTCTAGCCCGGGACCAGGGTTCAATTCCCCACCTCGGCGGGTCTTGGGCTAAAAAATTCCACGGACCTGATAATTCTCGCCTCAGTGCCATTCCAATCATGGAGTCCCACTCTGCAACTCTGGGCAATAGCTTGCTTAATCTCCACAACGGCCCCCACAACGCTAAGGATGCCTGGCCTCCACCTTGGGGGTGCCCAGGAGTGGACGCCTCACAGGGAAAGCCAGGATGGGTTCCACAGCGGTATTCGTACAAGCGCCTTGAGACCCTTGCGGGTGAGTAGTGCGCTATACAAGTATCAATTTACAATTTTTTTTTTTTACAGGGAACTGCAGTTTCAATTTAATACTCGACAAATGCTGGGCAACCTTTATGTATCTGCCGTCAGGCCTTCTGTTCTTGGATGGATCGATCAAGGGAATTTGGGGATAATTCTTGACCCCAACAGCCCTGATCCCATGCTTTCACTACAAACGGAAGAGGAGTACAAGAATCTTATTGTCAAAAAGTATCCTCATGTATTCTCTGAGGACATTGGCAAACTTAAAGGGTTCATCCACGAGATTAAGCTCAAAGAAAATACTGTCCCTTGCATACATAAATCTAGAAACATCCCTTTCTCCATCATAAGCGAGGTGGAAACTGAACTTCTTAGGCTGCAGAAGTCTGGTAACATTGAACCATTGGAGTCTGCTGAGTGGGTTTCGCTCTTGGTCATAGCAAAGAAGTCCAATGGTAAGCTCCGCTTATCTGTGGACCTCCACGATCTTAACAAAAACATCCTTAGTGACCAATTCCCTTTGCCAAAAATAAGTGAGGTGCTGTCCTACACTAATGGAGCAAAGTGGTTTTCCACGATTGATGTAAGTTCTGCCTACCACCAAGTGGCCTTACACCCTAACTGTAGAAGCCTCACAACGTTTGTCACACCATTGGGATTTTTTAGATTTAGAAGAGTACCATTTGGATTGGCCTCCGCTGCTGCCATGTTCCAGAGGGTGCTGCGTATGCTCTTCAAGAATGAAAAAGATCTCCTCATCTTTCAGGACGACATTATGGTGATGGGCGCCAATAGGAAGGAACATGATGACAAATTAAACAGGGTATTAAGTATCCTTGAACATAATGGTCTTACCACAGATGTACGAAAGTGCAAATTCGCTACTAGTAATGTCACATATCTTGGACACGAGATAAATGGTGATGGCATAAAACCAAAAAAAGAACTCCTTTCTGCCATTAGAGAAGCCCCTTCTCCAAAAAACAGGGATGAAGTAAGAGCCTTCCTAGGCCTCTCTGAATTCTATGCCAAGTTTGTCCAAAACTTCTCCTCCAAAACGGTCGCTTTGAGACAACTCGTAAAACTTAAAAACAAATTTGAGTGGTCCACCACTTGTGAGGAGGCTTTCAATAGAATTAAAGATGACATTTGCAATGCTCCATCGCTTCAAGGGTTTAATCCGTCCCTGCACAGTGTAGTCACCACAGATGCTAGTGGTAGAGGCTTAGGAGCGGTCCTCACCCAGTTCACCGAAGCTGGCAATGAGGTAACTGTGGCATTCGCCGCACGCTCGATCACACCTACTGAAGAAAGGTACTCTGTAATCGAGCGCAAAGCCTTGGCATGCGCCTGGGGTTTAGAGCACTTCCGCAATACATATGGGGGTACCTGGTCACCCTTAGGAGTGACCATAAACCGTTTGTCGAGGTACTCTCCACCAAGGGCCTACAAAGTGCCTCTCCCCGTCTCGCATTTCCATCAGGATGATGGATTTTAATTACAACGTACAGTACGTTCCAGGAGTAAAGAATTCTGTGGCAGACTGTTTAAGTAGGTTGCCTTTGCCGGAAACAGGAGATCACACCTCGGATATTGAAACGTTCTGTTTTGCCAACATCTTAGAGGAAATACCCTGCATATCACAGTCCGAGTGGTTAATAGCCCTGGAGGGAGACACAACACTACTTGAAGTAAAAAGATATATAAAAAATGGTTGGCCTGCACAATAATGTATTCCCAAACAATTTCACACCTTCTGGGAACTCAGAGACGAATTGTCCAATGAAGGAGACTTAATACTTAGAAACGGTAAAGTCATACCACCCACCACTTTACGTACAAAACTCCTTGATATCTGTCATGAAGGACACCTTGGCATAGGGAAGACTAAAAGTAGGGTGAGGAATTCATATTGGTGGCCGGGTGTCGATCTCGAAATTGAGAGAAGAGTCAGAAATTGCTCAGCCTGTGAGAATTCAGACAAATCACAACACATGCTTAGGCCACCCCTCCAACCCCTTGCTAGTCCCTGTATGCCTTGGGTTAGATTAGGCATTGATATTTGTGGTCCTATTTGGGAACATGGTGAACAATTGTTCCTTATTGTACTAGTGGACCATTTTTCTAATGGCCGGAGGTGGAAGTTGTACAGAACGCCGATGCAAAAACCATTGTTAGTTTTTTACTGAAGTTATTTCTTAGAGAAGGCCTACCCAAATGTATTGGGTCAGACAATGGCCCAAAATTCATTTCTGCCATTTTCAAACATTTGTAAGGGAGAATGGCATCTCTCATAAAACCACTTTGTTGTACCATCCAGCTGGTAATGGGGCAGTCGAAAAGTAGGTGTTGTGCAGCTAGCCAATCACAACAACCTTTCATGGAGGAAATTTCTGGGCTTTCCGTGTAACTCCTTGTGAGTCCACTGGTACCAGCCCCTTCGTACTGCTAAGAGGTAGAACCCCTGTTACCAAAGACAATGTGAGTTGGCTAACACCCAAGAGAGTTTGTTGGTCTCCTGGAAAGGTGAAAGAGATGTTGTTACACTCACAAATGGTTAGCAAAAAGCATTATGACTCGAAGCATGCATACAAGAAAGTGAGCATACAGGTGGGTGACAAAGTCAGGGTGAGGAGAACTGACTTCGTAAGAAAGGGGCAAAGTCACTTTTCGCAGCCCATGGAGGTCAAAAAGGTTTTCTGTAACTCTGCCCTCTTAAGTGATGGTAAAATATGGCATTTTTCTTCACTATCTGTGTGTAGGAGTGGCGGGATCGTTTCTCCCTCTCATGTTAACCATGACAACCACGGCCTTCCCTTTTCCCCAGACTATGATTGGATTCTGGATGCGATGCCGGTAAGGATTCTTACCCACAGAGGACGGATATTGCGTCTCCTGACGGTGTGAGCGTTCATTATCGTATGGCTACTCGGGAGGACAGTTGTAGTACCTTCAGTGGGGAATTATCGGAGGATGCCCCACAAAATCCTGGTACAAGTGGTGTAAACCTTGAAAATAATAGTCATGATACTGACGATGTTTTCCCCTCTAGTAGCAATGTTATCAAGGAACCAATGATGAACAGATATGGTAGGGTAGTCAAACCACCTGCTAAGTTACACGACTTAGTGTGTGACTAAAGTCTCTGGTCCCGTCTTCCTCTGCGTTCTGTTTCACACTTGGTATCCTCTCTCACCTTTTTAGTTCTTGTTCTTCAATAAGAAGGCGATGTGTTATGTTGTACATCATTCATGTTACATTGTATTCGGTTGTGCTATGTCCCCTAGTTCTCGTGCCTGCCTTGCGCTGCTTCTCCTGCCGCGTGACCATGCCCAAGGTTTCTATGACGTCTTATGATTCTACGGTAGAATCTTGGGCATGGGCGACGGTTGGAGTGGCAGTTGCCGTTACCTGTTACCTGTAGCCCCTGAGAAAACGTGCTCTCTGGTGTCAGTGGCTTTCTTGTAATAAAGACTTTTGAACTTACCTTCTGCCTCCGGTGAGTCTTTACAAGTTCACATTACAAAATCCTCAAACTTTGCAGTCAGAGAAAGAAAAGTAAACACCAATCTCCATATTGAATGAATGAGCAGCAATTTTTTCAGCAGACAGAGCCCGGCAGTTGACCTTTATGATAAAATAAAACGTAAAGGCGCTTTTATTGCTTATTCACCTTCTGCCCCTCAGCATTGTTATTTTGGGGCTACTGCAGCACCCTCCTCATCCCTACTTCCAGTGCCCATACCACTGACAAGATCGGATGTATGTATGCATATATGTATGTGATATTTATGTAAAACAAACTTAACTGCAAGGCAGTGGAGGCCAGTTTAGGATCCAAGGCAAAGACACAGTCAGCATGTGACTGGAGGGCTAGATTATTTCCAGGAGACAATTAGACTGTAACTGAATAATTATGTAGTGTTTGGTAAAGAGGTGCGTCTTCAACTCTTTCCTAAACTGGAGCAGAGCTAAGGTACCAATGATGGATAGGATTATTTTATTCCAGATCCTAGGTGCATAGGTGAAGAAAGACAGTTTCACTTCTTTGTCTCCAGTCTGATGATGTCCGGGCTGTGGGTGTGCCGAAAGCCACTGCATATAGTGAGCTTGTCAGCAAGATCGGCAGGCGTGCTTTTCATGATGGCTTTTTAGAGGGAAACAGCCATTACAATGTGGCTATTTCCACTCATGCAATTACAATGCATGCGTTACAACGCATGCTCCCCTACAACGCGTAGCCTTTACTACGTATTTTTTTACTATGCATATGCTTTTACCATGCAAGCCTTTATAACGAACTTAATTGTAAAGGTATGTATGGTAAAGGCATATGTGTAGTAGTAGGGGCATGTGCGTGGAAACAGTCGCGTTGGTAGGCAATCCACATCGTTAGAGGAAATGGAGAGACTACTCTGCTTCCTCACAACGACGTGCAGCGCCCCTCAGACGAGCTGCCTGCATAAGGAGAGAGGTGAGAGGGTTGGGCCTGGAGCAGGAGTTACTTTTTAGGGCTTTGGGTTAAAGAAGGGCAGACGGCCGGGGGGTTAGCGCAGGGATAGTGTTTTAGGGTTTAGGGTAGGGGAAGGGCTGGAGGCTTGGGGAGGACGTTTAGGGGTAGGGTTTTAGGGTTTAGAACTGAGGAATGTCTGGGGCGGTCGTGTAGGGGTAGTGTTTTTGGGGTTAGGGGAAGGGCTGGGGGCCAGGGTGTGTCGCGTAGGGGTAGTATTTTAGGGTTTAGGGCAGGTGAAGGGTATTTTTTTAGAAGGTTTGGGGGCCGGGGTGTGGGGTGAGCCAGGGAGCAGAATTAGGGTTTACGCAGGGATCAGGGAAAACTTTGAAATTTGTTGTAAAGGCATGCAGGGTAAAGGCATACTAGTTGAAATAGCATGCATGGTATAGGTTTGCGTTGTAATGGCATTGGTGATGGCGTTTTTACGCATGCGTTGTAAAGGCATGTATTACAACAGAATGCGATGCAACGTCATACATCCTTTTTTAGATTTATACATGATGCAGCTGGTGCAGGCTGGAAAGTGGAGCTAGAGGAGTTCCATCTGAAAGGGGGTAAAGTGTTTGTATTGATTTGTACACTTGGTGAGGCGTGCTTCTGCATGTATGATGTCCTTAAGTAGTGCCAATGTAGCGTTCAGGAGGTCAAGGACCTGGGCATTGTCACCACCCAGATGCACAACTACAAGGACTTTAGCTGTAGTTCTGAAGTGACTTTCTGGGAGAAATTGAGAGCTGGTACCATGTCATCTTATTTTTCTTGGCAATGTGTTTCTTGAAGGTGGGATTGGTGTCCAGGAAGAATCTGAGAGACTTAGCAATGGCTGAAAGATGTGTTATGAATCCATCCAGATCTATGTTGTTGAGCCAGGTTTGCACTAGTTGTTGTTTGCTGATAATGGCAAGCAGCAGAAAGTTTGTTTTGGTGTGGATAATTCTCCGGTAGGTGCTGGACTTGCAGGCCTGAATGAGGTTTAACACCGTTTGAGGCATTGATTGTGTAGAGCAGAGGAGACCCTCAAACACAGTTGTTGCAACTAGCATAATTGTGAATTTTGGCATCATCTCTGAGTAAGGTCCCAATTGGCTCCGTGTACATGCTGAAGATGACAGGGGACAACACTGAGCCCTGGACACTACACAGGTCAATGGGTTCTTCTGGGACCTAGAGGTGTTAGTGTGAACAAACTAGTCTCATTTGAATTGGTTTGAGGAGAACAAGTGAAGGGCATTTTCTGTGAATCCAATGTGGTTGGCAGTGTCAAAAGCAGCTGAGAAGACCAATAACATCAGGACTGTGGGGTCACTTTTATCTGTGGTCAGGGGGTGTATCCATGATTAGTACGGTAGCTACCTCCATGCTGCAGCCAGGTCAGAAGCTGGATTGTACAGGACATAGTTGATATTGAAAAGAGATTGAAGTAGACTGCTTTTTAAATGATCTTCCGGATGAAATATAGATGAATGATGGTTCGGTAGGTGGGTAGGTTGTGAGGGTCTAGTGTGGAGGTTGTGGGGAGATCTGGGGCTGGCCTGTCTCAAGCTTTCCTAGGGAAGATGTGTTGAGTGAGGCAAGTCATTGACGATGGTGAGTGGGGGTGAGAGACATTCTCCAGGAAGGTTTTTGATGAAGGGTGAGGGTAAGACATCATGTTCATGTGTGGTGGCTTTTAGGCAGTTGAGAATGGTAGCAAAAGCTTTGAGAAGCAGGGATTTAACCTCTTCGGTGCCCATGACGAGCTGGACTCGTCATGGGCCGCGGTTGCGCTGTACCCATGACGAGTCCAGCTCGTCATAAACCCCGCCCGCTAATGTAACGGCCGGCACAGGGCGGGGAAAGGGGCGGGCACTGAAGGGGTTAATGGATGATCTTTGTGGGATATAGAAAGGAGGAGTGGGTGTCAGGCAAATAACATGTTTGATATTGTTGCTGTGCTGTCAGACCGTCTGTACTTATTGTGTGCATACAAACAACACTTATGGTCACTGAAACATAAGAAAATATGAGGAGTGGGAATGCTTAAATTAACCTGAACGATGGTAACTACTAGAGGTGCATTCCATACAATTACATTTTAAGCTCACTTGTGTCACTACAGAAGGAGAATAACTGCATGCAAATCAGACGCTGGGCTCCATTCCGAGTTTGGTGGGCAGGGTTCTCCTTCGCAAAAGAGCCGGGTGTCCCATCTGCTGTATTGCAAGTGCCATGGACTATAATGCAGTTGCTATTTTTGATATGGTGGAGCGACAGCTTACACGTTTGTGGTGGAATACCTGCCCACCAATTTCTTAATAGAGCTCTTAGTACTACTCCTGTAAGAACAGTCCAGTTCAAACTGGAAGTCAAGCCCCCTCCAAAAAGGAACCCCTAGCAACTCCAGGACTTTATCTACCAGGTATGTTCATCCTTCGTGTTTTTTATTGCCTAAAGTAGTCGGTGTTCGCTCCACTCTGTACTGTTTAACAGAGGCGGTTTGACCAACAAAGACTTTGGGAGATTTATAACAGGCCTGTGCCTTTCACAGGCTGCTTTGGCTGGTGCTGAGTGAACCACATGTCAGCACATCCTCAGTGGCCTAACAGAGCGACTCTTCTGTTAGTAAATTCATTGATCTCCTTCTAGGTAATTCCGCCTCTCTGGTCCTTTAAATGCACATACTGTTCTTGTGATATGGCTTCTGTACTGGACACTTTCCATAATGTTTTTATTTGTCCCAAATTGGCTGGTATGTCATACAAGTAAATTCATCCTATGTTTTTGCCTTTAAATGTTAAACAAGCTAGTCCAGTATTACTGTATTTGCAACTTTTAGATAATTGTAATGTATGCTGCTATTGATCTAGGTTTTTATTGGGGGTGTTTTATGTTTATATATGAATTTGTAGTTTCTGGCTTGATCATGCATTCACTGAAGATTTTTTAATTGTTTGTATTGTGCTTTTATGATTGCTATTGCAAATGGAATAAAGCCATTTGCTGATTTGATGATGCGTATACTGTAAAGGTGATAACACAGATCTCTAACACACCTATCAAAATTACCTACTGAGTGGCACACATTTTATCAACCTCGCACACATGCAGTCTGGTTGACCTGCGACTGAGAGGTAACATAAGGATCGGCGCAGTGAGTGCACCAGGCCTCCGAGCTGCCAACCCCGACACTGGAGAATAGCACATATAGAGCGTGCCCAGCACATCTGTAATATATCTGTGTGAACCCACTGAATTCTTACATTTCCTTCCGTGCTCTCATCTGTCCGTGGGTATCACAAGCTGTCCTGTACCAACCACATCCTTGAGGGCGCCACTTCAGAGCGTCTTACCACTGCCTCTGTCCCCTCCCACTCTCCGGCCATCACTCGCGCTCAGGCCACAGCAGAATGAGTGACCATGTGCACTGGCGTGTCCATGGCGCGGGGTCCTGTGGACTCGCGGTTCTAGAGTGCGCCTCTGTACTGCATAGAGACTCTCCTGATCAGTCAGTGGGTGAGCGCTCCTCCCGACCCCCAGTTTTCTTGAAGCCACTGACTCAGCAGCCCACAAGCGACAGGCGAGGACCAGGCTTCCTCCTGGAAGAGGTGCAGATCAGGACTGAGGTACATTGAAAGGGATGAAGGTCGGATTCAAGGGTATAAAAAGCAGATGGAAGGGGCTGAAGTCAGGTCTACTGTGCATTGGCAGAACTCATTGCAAGGGTCCCAGTATCAGAACAGCATCAGTGATTGAGGTGCCCTTGAAGAGCTCAAAGAGAATCTCAGCATTAAGCAGGTTCAGGATGGAGGCGCTTTTGTGGATCCACGCAGTGTCCTAATACTGGAATATCACGGCTCCCTCCAGGTATGGGTTGAGATGCACTGGCAGAACCATGCCAGCGGGCTCTGGAAATGCAATGCCTCTGGCTGCAGGACAGGTTTGGGGTAGGTTGGCAGGACTAAGGAATGGCTTTTGTAGCTGTAACAGCAGGAGGCTGGTTGGCACAGAAATGGAGGAAGGGCCTTGGATTCCAACTCCACAGGTTGCAGATGAAGGTTAGGGTGCATTGGCAGAACCAGGGCTAGCAGTGCACATGTGCACTGACAGAGATGCCTGTATCTAGGCTTGGTATCCGCCAGACACAGTGCCCTGCTCTGGTGGGATCAGTGCAGTCTCCCTGCAAAGTCTCTCTTGGTGTCTTTGGTCAGGCAGCCAAAGAACTGCCAGCCTTGTACTTACGGTGCTGGTAGTGTTAGTTAAAAGGTGCATGCATCACCAAAGGAGACAGAGGTGCTGGGCAGGGTATGCAAGGGTATGAGGCCCATCCTGTCAGGAATTTTGCAAAATCAGTGTACATTTCGAGGTGAGAGAGTCACAGGCCTGATTTAGGTTGATAGGGTGCTCCAGCGCAAACGCAACAGAGTACCCTAACCGACAAACATGGTCCACCCGTCTCATTTAGAGATGGACAGACCTTAAGCATGCTGTCAACAGAGACCCTGTTGGCTCTCCCAATGCAATACTTCCTCCATGACCTGACTGAGTAGGGGCCGTCTCGAGGAACGGCTCCACAGCATCTGCCCTACTTGGGTGAATGCTATAATGCCTTTTATTTCCTGTCCAACCCCACAAGGAAACCTAGATGGTGAGGGACAGGCAAAGAACGGAAAATGACCACCACACACTGGGAGGAAACTCCCAGGGTGTATGGTCACAAGATTTTTATATTTCCAAAAACACTCCCTCTTTGGGAATTTGATTTTGAAAAGCAGGAAAGTTTGGAGGTGGGCAGTCGTGGCGGATAGTGCTGTCTGTCAAACATTTCCTGCATTGACAGGAGCCACCATGACAAAGGTTCCTCCCAATGTAGAGAGATGTTTGTGGGGTTGAATGACATCTCAATATGTGGCAGTTGGGGGTCCCTCTGGATGATGGAGGCCATTACGGTGTAAACTCTGACTTCCAAACTCTAAATCAGCTCCATACTCTGACAAAAAAATACATCATCGATAAGGTATGGGGGACACAACTTCAGGTGCCTCTTTCTGAGGCCAGGTGGCTTGCTTGAGTGTCAGATTGCACGAAAAACTCTCATCCCTTTAACTTGAAAGGTATAAGAGTGTGCGATAGCAGATATTCTAACAATACCAAAATGCACTCTGGCAATTATACAAGGTCATAACCTTTCTCCATGTCACACCACAAACAAGTTGAAGTCTATTGGGCAGACTCTACTCCAGCTCATAAACCTATACAGGTGTGTCCTTCAAGCATAGAGCTGGTTCTTACCTCGATCTCCCCTCGCTGTACGGCAGAGAGAATGGATCCCTGCGATTATACCACTGACTTCGATGGGTGGATTAGGGAAGGGTTGACGTCCAGTCCTTATGAGGTAGGCCCCCTTCTGCTCACGGGTTCAAGGAGCGTGGGGTGACCCGTTGATACCGAAAGTGCGGTGTGAGCCCCTCAGTGTGCTGTCGGCCATCTTGGAGTCTGGTGGGCTCTTTCAGTTTCTGGGTCAAACAATGGAGGCAAATGCTGAATGTTCCAAAGCAAAAGCTGATTCTTTTGTGGCATGTTGGTGCGTCCTTGGGTCGCAAGCCTTTTCATAAGATGCTTAATGCGCTTTTACTGAAGGTGCCAAAACACTTGCTCATTCTGAAAAAATCATGTTTTTACCCCAACCTACAAACGAGCTTTATAATGTCAGCTTCCAAAATCTTTCTCCAAAGGCCTGGCATGCTCGAATAATGTCCAAATCCACGCATGACCTGTTGGGCTAAAAGCCAGCGGTGGTTCAAGGAGCAGCGCAGCAGAGCTGGTCTTCGTGGAAGAATTCTAAATTAGGAAAGAATGTGATTTGTGAAAGGACAAAGTTCAGAGCTGGAGCAAAAACAACTGACCAGCTCTGCAGGTGATGGAGATGGGCTGCAAAGCTGGTCACAGTAGAACCGGATTAAAATTCAACCAGCCTCGCATCCCTGCATGGCATCAGCTGTGGTTAATGTTTTCCTGTCCCTGTCGGACTGGTTTAGAGCAGATTTACAGGTGTTTCTCAGTTAAGTTTGTAGATTTATAAAGCGCGGCTTATCACCCATGAGGGTATCCAAGGGCTGTGCATGGGCACATGTAGATTAAGTGATTTGCCCAGAATCACAGGATGTTGCACCGATGCCGAGACTCAAACCCAGATCCCCAGCTCCTGAGTTGACAGCTCTGGCCACTGCGCCACATCCTCTCAGCGCTGCCCTGGTAGAGACAGCCCTGTGTAAGACAGCCCTATTTAGAGAAATCAAAGGTTTCACCTGTGGCATTCCTTTCAGTCTTTTGTTTTTGAAGAACACTTTATTTTGTGACTAATATTTAAAGTGCAGAGGGTATCTACAAGGCAAAATATTGGTAGCAGCTTAATCTAATTGTATTGTATTTACATTTATATAGCGATTACTACACTTGATTAGGCATTATAGTGCTTTATGCCCGGTGCTCGTTTTACATTTTGAAAAATGAGTTTTTATACAGGATCTATCTTCCATCACCATATGATGACATACAAGTGCCTCATACAGACCGACAAACTGCGTAAGATGCTCATGTGATGTGTTTGGAAAACTTAGCATGTGATATAGCATGCTCATATGTTCCAACCGGTGAGCTTGAAGAGACGGTCGGTCTCTCTTTGAGAGTAGAACAGTGGGTGAAAAGTGATTGACTGGAAGGTACCTCGTCGATCACCAGTGGGTCAGAGCAATTCAGACATTCCTTCCAACACTTCCTTGTTGTTTGTTGCAGTACACATCCTAAGTATGATGGGTCTCGTGCTCACTGTGCCATAGGAATCATGCAGCCGCACATGCATGAGGCCCCAGTAGGCTGAAGTGGGTCTAGGGTTGCATATGTTCCCATCTGGAGGGACCATGCCATGGAAGTTCCTGGGGGAGCAGTACCAAGTGTCACTTTCATGTGACTGATTTCCATATGGAGTGGCCTAGTGTGCGCCCTGGGGAGGCACCACTTGGGGGTGATGACTTCCTCCCACTAAGGCCAGCAGCAAAGTACAGGG
Source organism: Triturus cristatus (assembly GCF_964204655.1). Classification (NCBI taxonomy): domain Eukaryota; kingdom Metazoa; phylum Chordata; class Amphibia; order Caudata; family Salamandridae; genus Triturus; species Triturus cristatus. Next base: position 204,050,280 of record NC_140590.1, on the reverse strand, counting down.
CAGATCCAGTTGGAACTGGTCATCTGAGCAGTTGTAGGGAGAGAGGCCTCTGGAAGTCTGTCTGGTCCCGGTAGCTCACTTAGGAGATCAGCCACTTGACCCTTGGAGTCACTGCTGAGGTCCTGGGTTCAAGGAAAGCAGGTACAATCGTCCAAGTCTCCATATTCTTAGGTATAGTAATAAGATTTTACCTTACATTTAAAAAACAAAGAAACTAACTGAAATTACCAAAGGTAAAACAGATTTTATAGTTAGTTATGGTAATATTATCTTAGCTTAAATTAAAAAAGATCTTAGAAATTCACAGAAAAAAACAAAGTTTAAAATGACATTATAGTTACGTGTTGAAATATGATACAAATTAGCATTTAAAAAACTAAAAACACACTCAAATTCACCAGTTATCCTTTACTAAGCTAACTATAACTTTTATCAGTGCTCAGCTGGTTGTGGCCTCACACATTACATCTCTTACGACATGTTAAATTACATCATTGATGACATCTCAAATTACATCATTGATGATATCACTGATGACCTCAAACAATCATTGTGACGCTGTCCTATAAGGTTTGTGGAGTAGAAGTACTTCAACACGCTACACCTGTGGCTACTTTTCAATTCATCTTAATGGGATTACACTGTAAGAGATTTCACATGACCCACAATTTTAAATCAAGATGGTGACAGATATACTTTTGTCACTGAAAAGATACCTTCTACCAGGCCCTCTTCATAACCCTCTGTAGTTTTGTAAAATACGCTACAGAAATGGAGAGATACTCATGTAGCTAAGACATTGATCTTTGGCTCTCTCCAATTTAGAAGAAATCCTGTCGAGTTGGCCTTGGTTCAACTCCCTTTCATGACAGATTTCCACGCTTCGGCTGAGCGCGTCTGGCCAGTCATTGCCCTCCCGTTGGCAAGTGCTTTGCTATTGAAAAATTGTGTTGGATGGCTAATTCCACAACTTCTGTGCTTCCTTTGATATACTTCTTGATCATTTTTCTCCTTCCTTGTTTAAATAAAATTTAATTTCTTTTTTGGTACGAACTAGAACTAACAATGCCTTTATTCTTGAGAGGAAAGACTGTAAATACAGTTTCCCTGATCGAAGTTCCAATGCGTTTGTGTGCAACAGTTGTTCTTGTGGACGGTGCGCACCTCATTCGTCCATCGACACATCTGTTGTTATTCTGAAATTTGCAGGATCCAGATGGAATCATGGTCCTGTATTTGTGTTGTTTCGTTTGTGCTCATCACGGCAATGCTTCTTTCATTTTTGACGTTACTTTGATTTTGTCTTTGAATGTGTCTGTCGTTTGCGCCCATTGATTGTCTAATTCTTTCTCTGAATTTCACATGGAAGCGACAGACTGGCATGAAGTGAGTGGATATCATTCCTAACTCATGAGAAAGTGTCATTACCTGTTTGTTTTGTATACAATTGTCCAAATCGTGCATGGACTGCAGTCTATCTTTGGGAGATAATCCTTTACTTCACTGTGGCACACTAGACAGAGGGCCTGAGTTAGGGGTTGGCAGACGGAGTAAATGCAGTGTGGCAGAGGACTTCACATCCACCACCCGGCCTGTACTTCTCCAACCAAATTTAGCGTAGTCCAGAATCTTCTTGCTAAGAGCCAGGGCTGACTTTTATTGTTGACCATAGTTACATCTTAACCAGTATTCACAAAGACTTGCACAAGAGCAGATCTGGAGACTGCTAGAGGTATTCTGAGATACCCAAGGAATCCTTGTGAGCCAAGACAAAAGACTTACCTAACAAGAGTAGACGTGGGTTCTGTTTCGGTTAAAGTGAGTAAAGGGTAATACCAATTGGCTCTTTTTATCTTCTATCTTCGCATTGCTCCTATACTCCTGTGAATATTTGTTATTCTGCAAAATAGTCTATTGTTGGATTCACAATGCTGTAGCACATGGATTACTTTTTGGTTCTCGGTGTGAATTAGAGGACTCCGAAAAACATGGTTGCACCCTTAGAACTCAGCCTACAAACGGATTCAGCTTTGACCCAAATTCTCGGGCAGGAGCTTAGTGTCTGGGGGTGTTTGGGGTGTTATACTCCCTAATAGATTGTATTTTCTGATAAATATTTGGATAAAGGTGCTTTCAGTGGTGTGTTTTGAGGTGTCTGTTGGATTTCACCTGCAATTTTTACACACAAGCAAAAAGGATGCACACACAGTTTCCCTCCATGGTTTGAAAGTCTTCAAAAATGTTGGTTATTTGACAAAATATTGTCTTAGTGACCCTACCAGTCTGCATTTGTCTCCGTCTCCTCTGTCCCTTTAGTCCTTAGCATGCATCCTGCTTGTCATATAATGCATTTTAGCATAATATTTTGGCATGATTGTTGGGAAATCTGAAGCCCCCCCAATCTTACTGACCAAGCCACGCCCCGGTTGTAGGGGATAGTGGCAGCTTCTGCATTCAGTCAAAAAGTCCTTCCCAATTCCAGAACAGCAGCTCCCTTCTCTTTAGGATGAACACTTCGCTGTTTAGAGGACACACCGTGGCTGGGAACCTCCACCCTTGGAATGCACACCTCCAGGGTGAAGGTTGCAACCACTACAGATGCCCGTCCCATCAGGAGGCTAGCTTCCCTAGCCCTGGTGACGGCAGAGACTCGGGCAGAAGCCAATTCAATATCCGTGTACTTCCTCTACAGGGGGGTGGGGGGGGGGCGTGCTCTTCTATGTTTTTCTTCTTCATCACATGAGAATGAGCATGGTATTTTAAAAGGCAGGTTGTGACATTAGATTGTACACCAACGTGAATCCTCTACTGAGCCTTATGCGTTCTACGCCCCCTGTTACCATAGCATGATGTAAGCCAAAATGCTTGCAGGCTGAATTTGAGCCAGGGACTGCTCCATTGCTATTTCCTCACCCAGAAAGCAAGTGGCATCTCTAGAAAAGCAAAATCTCTCTCCGCAAGTCATTCTACCTCCCACATTTCAAAGGCGGTCCCACGTCCAGGATAAACAGCAGAAAGGATTCCTCAATAGACAGTGGTGGCAGCAAGGATCCAGGAAGACAGAGGAAGAGGTGTGATACAACTACTTACACCTTACCTTTTTCTTCCTCCTGTGGCAAAATTCCCAGTTTCATAGTCCCCTTCCCTTCGAGGGAATGTCATTGAAAGCATAAAGGCGGCTTCTCTCAGAGATATACCTCTGCCTGCTTTCACTTGCTATACTTCCCACATATTACTTGTGCCTGTTCCCTGTCCCTGTGGTCAGTGTCTGGATAACTTTTACAAATATGACATGTTTTAGTTCAAAATAAGATAATGAAATTCGCCTTTCATATCTGAAAGTTTGAGTCCCACTTCTTTATTGTTTCTGCATAAGAAACAAGTTGTGGCCTATCTTAAGATGTAAATAATTATGAATTTTTATTTATGAGAAGCCCAGTTGTGACCTTAAGTGACCCAAAAATGCTTGAATGGCACAGTCTCGTTGGTCATAAAGTTGTGATTTTCAAACCCTTGGGACAACGTTGGGCAACAGGGAGAAAATAACACATTTCAGGTGCAAGTATGTGCCTGAGCATAAACAGCCAATTTACGGCCTACTAGTTAATAGTCACACTTCACAGTAACAGCCTGGTGTCCTGCCAAGTGTGAGACCAGCCTCATGTCAACAAAGGGGCATAGGCTGAAAGACAGACTCATTCTAAAAAACTCATAAAGAGGCTCCTGCTTGTTCACCACGCCTCAGGTGAGTTTGAAGGTGGCATGTTGTACAGTTAATGTGTCCACACTACATTTACCATTTCAAGATGGTTTCTGATATTCAGCCTCCCCTGGGCCTCAGACACAATATTGTTCTATCAAGAATGCTTCTATTCGAGATGTTTCAATAGAAGTTCCTTCTGCAAGCTGTCCACTGGGCCGTGGGGTTTGGCCGCTAATATGTAATAGAACAAAAAAGAGAATTTTCAGCATCAAAGAACTTTAAAGTGATGCAGGAAGATTCTTAAGAGGGGTGAAGTGCAAGGAGGGCAGTATTACGTATGGACAAAATACAGATGTTGCAGCTGTGCAGGCCATTGGAGTATGGTGTGTAGGGGCACTTCCTAGGGTCTGTAAGGATGTGATAGCTTCCAAGGACTTTATTTACATTCCAGCTGTAATAAAGAAATGTACAATTATCAGAATGCTTCCCAGTTCTGCTGTTGTTGCAGCGTGGTACAGTAATACTATTTCAGGTCACAGACATCATCCTATGTGTTGATAACATCAAAACACTGTTGGTAACATAGTGCAACTAAATCCAGAAACCTGTGGTAACGTTGTTCCATATTTATTCAAGTACAACTCTAGATCCAGAGGTAGGGCAATGTGGACATTATTGTTAATATTAACCCAAGACCATAGACAGGACTCTAAATGAACCCCTGCCAGTGCAGCCATCCCAGTGGAAATGTATGGTTGTTTTACACCAATAAGTTATCATGGCAATGGAATATTGTGTTGTCTCTGCCACTGCCAGTCCAACTACAGTTAGAAAATATGTTCTTTCTACACACTGGGCAACCCCCGAGGTCACAGGGGCTAGATGAAGGGAGCAACATACACAAAGTCCTGCAGTTCCACCTGCCCCTTTGGCCCCTAGCCTAAGCCTGGGTCTATGGTTCCAGCCATAGTGCCACTGAATAGAACGGTGAATTCCAAACCATCATTTTTCACCCAACATGGCACACTATACAGAGGGCCTGATTTAGGTTTTGGCAGGCGGAGTAAATCCAGACAGTGTGGCAGAGGACTTTATGTCCACCATCATGCCTGTACTTTGTCCCACCAAATTTAGAGATGTCCACCAGCTCTACGGAGATCTCTATACACTCAACTTATCCTCTCACTCACCGAGGACCCATCCAATGCCAAAACCAGCTTCTGCATTGCCATGACCAACGTAACCAAATGGATAAGAGACAACTGACTCAAACTTAACAAAAGAGAAGTGCTGGTCTTCAGGAAGAACACCTCCATATGAAACCACAGCTGGTGGCCAGCAGAACTCTGAATTACACTTACACCGACCGACCATGCACAGAACCTCATCATCCTCAACAGCCAACTGACCATGAAATGACAAATCAACACAGTCGTCTCCCCCTGCTTCCTCACCCTAGGCATGCTCTGCAGAACCTTCAGATGGATCCCAATCTACACTAGAAAGACCATCACGCAGGCCCTCATCACCAGCCGCCTCGACTACGGCAACGCTCTTCACACTGGAATCTCCACCCATCTCCCCTGAAGACCCCAGACCATACATAACACCATGGCCAGACTCATCCTGGACCTCCCAAAACGGACCGACATCACTCCACACCTAAGAATCTTACACTGGCTCCCCATCCAAAAGAGATGCCAATTCAAGATCCTTACATACGCCTACGAAGCTCTGCACGATCAAGGACCATCCTACATGAATCTTCGATTGAACTTCCATCTGCCCGCAAGACACCTGGTCTCTGCGGCACTCACCCTCACATTCAAACCCTGCTCCTGATGCAGCCACAGCTGGGGCCGCTCCTTCTCCGACATCGCCCCCAAGACCTGCAATGACATGCCCCTCCTTCTCTGAACAGCACCGAAAATCAAGACCTGGCTTTTTCGACAGAGACATGGCACCCTCAGTGCCCAGATACCCTTAAGGGTGATAGTGCTGTGCTCTACAATTGCTGATAGTGTGATTTATTGATCCATTGGCAGCAACCACCATCATGGCGGTTCCTCTCAATGTAGAAAAATTTGCTGTATAGCTCAGTAAAACATGACAGCCCTCTGTCAAACTTTTTCAAAGGTATTTTATTTTTCAGAAACAAACTCCCAAAGCTAGAGTTTGTTTTTGAAAAAAAACTAGTGACCACCACATCATGAAAGTTTTCTCCCATGGCATAGGGGTACTTTTTCTTTTATTACTGTCCCTCACCTCCAGGGTATCCATCACCTGGCAGTGAAGAACAGTAAAAACATATCTGACCTTCCACGCTAAATAATGCGTACGGTTGGATGGTTTGCCTCCAGCGGCCACTACTCCATCAAGTAGACCACCATAGGAAGGTTTACACTATCAATGTAAAGTTTGAAGTCTGCCCGACGCAAAATCGGGCAGGTGATGGAGTACCCTGTCCGCCAAACTCATAATCAGACCCAGAGGTCCACCTAATGTAAATCAGCATTGACCCTGCTCCTTATGGGAAGAGTGTATCTCAAACCTTGATCATCTCACCATTCACCCTGCAGCCCACTGCTTCTTTAGCTGGGAAATTTAAGGGTCAACCCCCCCACCGCATCTCACCTACTAAGCTTTGCCCTAATGAAGTAAGATGCAAACACTCTGAAATGGGCTTCTTTCAAAAGCTTGAAGTCTTGGTTTGTACTGGGGTGGATGGAGTTCTGATGTAAAAATAGAGCAGTGGAAAAAGTAGAACCGCGCATAAACATTCTGAGCGGGAACTTTGAAATGGCTCATATCTCAACTTGTCTGTATGTATGAGGTGTGTGTATATATGGTTTTATTCCAGTTGAAAGGCAACACAGTGTTGTACAGAGTCTTTACCACCATAACCTAATTGGCAGCAGCCTCAGATAGCTACTAACTGGGATGTAGTTATGGTAAAGGTTGACGACAAGCTATGAATCCCCCAAATCAGTTTATTATGCAGCATCCCTGCTGCTTCATAGACAACTAGTGGAATCATGAGAAAATAGTGCACCTATGGCATAAATGTCAGTGGGCTCTGGCCACTTAGAATAACGTTCTTCCATTTAAGGACTGGAATAGGGGCATTGTGGGTTTTTGCTTTCCATCTAGTTCCAAAAGTAGCCACTCAGCCTATTGTCTGCTAGGGAGATGTAGAGTGAGAGAATGGTCAATCCGGCCCTGGTGCCAGTGTAACAAGGGATATAGCCCAATCCCTTTGAGCAGCCCTATTAGCCTGCAGTTGATACCAAGAGGACTAATTTTAGAAAGGAAGCAAAAAATAAAGGAAGGTAAATTGGAATCAAGACATTTGATGAAGTGTAAAACTTTGAACACATTACACTCATCCTAATCAGACATAAATGGTTCTTGATATTAAAGTATCCACCAAGCCCTCAAAATTAACCCTCTCATTCACAGTTTTTTGTTCCCAAGAGATGGCACAACATCCCTATAAGATGGAAATCCCTCCTTTACTGCCTTTAAAGCCTGACTAAAAATACATGAACCAGCTTAAAAGACTCTTATACTCTGTTGAAAATCAAGTGACCAAACTTTATTTCTTGATACGTTCTGTATTGTAAAAATGTCCTATGCTTATTATTTAACCTATATAATAAGGTGAGCCCACCCCTTAACTTCTCTTTAAAGCACTCTACTATACACTTGATTGTTTTATAAACTAATAAAGACTTTAGGTTTAGATTTGAAAACAGTGAAGGAAGGATTAATGCAGGGAGAGTGGAGGGTCAGATGGCATTAAAACATTTCAAAATGACAGCCAGTGAACAATTGTAGGAAGCTGACTCTGTATAAACTACACCAAAGTAAGGTATAGTGTGCACAGAGTCCAGTGGATCCCCAGAGGCTTTACAGAGGCTAAAGTGGATAATACCTTACTCTCTTTTGTAGTAGTGTGTTTGAGGCAGTTAGGCTTAGCAGAGGGCTGTGTTAAGCATTTGTTGTACACATACAGTCAAGAAATTAGGCACACGCTCAATAACTAACTCCAAGGCCAATTTTGGCACAATAATATTACTTTTTACTTTTATTTTAGAACCAAAAAGAACTCAATTACAGGTATCAGTTTAAAATAGCAATGCATTTCAGTTACAGTAGGAATGAGGTTGCAAAAGCAATAGTAACACTTATCAGCAATACTGAAAATACTTTGTGGTGTCAATCAACAGTAGCAGTAACTTAGCAATGTAAAAGATAGACAAAGTGCAAATATCAAACATGCAATGCAATTCTACGGGAAGAAAACAGTTATGCACATTTAGGTAAGTACTCAACATACACATCCAGTCTTCAGGAGTTTAGGCCAACACTGGGCAAGAGTCAAATCAAGGAAGGTACTGCACCCCGGCGGTAGTGGGGGCCGTGTTCAGGAGTCCCTGAGTCCAATGTTAGTCAATGGAGCCTGAAGACAACAACAGGGGTGCTGGTTGCAGGTAGGTATCCTTGGCTTAAGAGCACAGGCCTGGGAGTTTAGGCAAGCAAAGGGGGAGCACAAGGCAGCACCAAACATGCATCAACAGCGGCACAGGGGCGGGCAGGTTCAGGGTGCAAATCAGCATCGGGCACCCAAAACAAGTAGATGGGGAATCTCGGTCCCACAAAGAGGCTGCAGGCATGGACCAGGAGGCTGGACGAAGGTTACCAACAACTGGACAGGTAAGTAGAGTTGTCGGTGGACGCTGGGCTCCTCAAAGTCGGGGGCTGTGGTTGCAGGGGTGCCTTTGGAGGTCGGAACTTCCCTACCGGAGCTGGTCGCGGTCAGGGGGACCCTTCGTGATGAGGCTGCAGGCATCTATTTGGAGTCCAGGAGATGTCCGCCACCAATGGTTTTGAGGTCAGGATTGCTAGGGAGACTTCACTTGACAGGTGAGCCACTCAGACTCGGACCATGGTAGTTGGATGCATAGTGGGTAAGAGTCGCTGGTCCATCCTGAACCGGATCCTAGGAAATGGTTTCTTATGTACAGGGTCACTGTCCTAGTGAGATCTGGTCTTTGTTGAAGTGCAGGCAGTCCTCCTCAGGTTTCATGAGGTCACTGGCTGCAGGACATGTGTCGTCTTCTTGCAGAGTCTTTCAAGCGGGAGACAGTTCAGTAGGGCTGGGGCTAAATTAGTAGTTGTCTTCAGTCTTGGCTGCACAGCGTCTTCTTTGTCCTTCTTCTTAGCTTGCAGGAATCTGAGGATCAAAGTTCAGGAGTGCCCCTAAATACTGACTTTAGGGGTGTTACAGGTACTGGCAGGTAGTAGTCAATGGGCTACTTACCTTTAGGGTGACTACACCCTATGTACGTCACCTCCTTTTGGGGAGGGGGCATCCCCTAACCTGATAGGCTAGAATCCTTCCATCCAAGATGGAGGATTTTCTAAGGAGGGAGTCACTTTAGCTCATGGAACCTTAGGGGTGGTCCTGGCGGAGCGGAGACAGACCTCTCCTGACTACTAATTTTCCCACTGACCTTGCCACCAAAAGAGGGGCTTGGTCAGGGGTGCGGGCAACTCCACCAGCTGAAGAGGAACTGGGTAGCATAACAAAGGGCAAGAAGCCTTTGAGGCTTACTGCCCTGAAAGCTGTTCATGTTTTGGGGTAGGTGAGTAGCACCTCCAACCCATGCAGGCTTTGTTTCTGACCCACAAGAGCAAATGGCTCGCACCTCAGGGGGTCAGAAACATGTCAGGAAGTGACAGGCTGGTGCAGACCAGTCAGTTGCACACCAGAGAGTTGGTAGTTTTCCAGGTAACATCTCTAAGATGCCCTCTGGGTGCATGTTACAATGAATCCAGCACTGGCATCAGTGTGGGTTTATTGTGCTGGGACGTTTGATACCAAACTTCTTAGCATTCAGAAAAGTTATCATGGCGTTCTAGAGTTTGTAATGGCAAACTCACAGCCCATGTACTCAATATGGCTTCACTGCACTTTCAATGTACAAGAATGGACTTAGACACTGTAGGAACATATTGCTCATCCAGCTATGCCCTGGCCGTGGTATAGCGCGCCCTGCTGTTGGGCTGTGAGGCCTTTTAGAGGGTTGACTTACCTTTGCCACATGTAAAGTTTGTGGGCATGGCTCAAAGGGATGTGTGCCATGTCGACTCTTAAGTTTTGTCTGCACCCAAAACACACAATCTGCAATGGCAGTGTATATGTGTTAGGGGATGGGTCTCTGAGGGTGGCACAATGCACGCTGCAGTCTTTTGAGACCCTTTCTGGTCATAAGGCCCTTGGTACCCGTTATACTTGTTACAAGGGGTTTATATGTAGGCCAGAGGTGTGCCAATTGTGTAAACAAAGGTACAGTTTGGGGAAAGAACACAGGAACTGGGAACCTGATTGGCTGGGACCCAGTGCACATTCAGTCAAAGTGCATCAGACAGGCAAAAAGTGGGGGGTAACAATGACAGCGCGGTTGTATTTCATAGAAAAATGATTCAATGGAATACCATTAAGTAGAAAACATTTCATCTAAACGGTTCAATGAAAACTTTCAGGATGAATGGCATTTACCATTTCATAGAAACCAACTCATAGGAAGTATTTTTTTTCAAAATTGGCTTCTGCATACTTATTTTTTTTAGGTGTAAATTAAATGGATCCAGGTTTTACTTTCAGAATCATTTTTGTCTAAGATATTTATTTCTATCCTTTACATCATGGAACATTATTTCTGATGTATATAATTTTACACTGTCAAACATTTACTTTTGATGTTTTTATTTCGCAGAATCCTCACCACCACTAAACACCATCCATTTCTGCCCCCTAAAAATACCTCCCCACACACACTACACCCATCTCTGACCCCTAAACTCCACTGTCCCTGAACCCTTAAAGACCTTTCTACTCCTAAATTCTACCCATCTCTAAAACTCCCTAACTACCGCTAAACTCCACCCATTCCTGAACCCTAAAAACCCCATCAATTCCTGATCCCTTAAAATTCCACAAACCCCTAAACTCTACTCATCCATGAACCCTAAAACCCACTCACCGCCCCTAAAGTCCACTCATCTGTCCGTGAACCCTAAAAACCCCTTATCACCCTAAACATCGCCCATCCTTGAACCCAAAAAACAACACTACCCCTAATCTTCATTCTAGGACGTGGTTCTGTAGATTTCCTTAAAATTATCTTTCCTTTGAAAAGCTTCCTTTAATTCTTGATTTATTTGTATTTGCTTAAAATTGACTTGCCTTAAAATTGGTTTTCCATGATTTGGTGTCCTCCAATGTGGTTTCTTAGCTTCCATTGTTCCATTAATGTACAAACATCATGACAGGTCCAGTGCAGAAACATTATATGCAGTAATTTAACCCACCAGACGGCGGCTCCTCCGCTAAGGTGGAGGAGCGTTGCCCCACTACCTTCAGCAGTGCAAAAAAGGAAACATAAAATTATAATAACACAATATTATTATCATTTTAGTTTTGCCTGCTGAGGCAGTTTTACAGAGTGGGGCTGGGCAGGGCTAGGCTGCTCCTAGAGGAGGGGGAGGAGGGATTGAGGCACTTTCTGCGTCCGCATGGCGGTTGGTCATCCGTCTATGGCAGGCCAAACTGTCACGTGCACTTTACATGTTCTCTACCAGGCTGAGAACATGCACAGTCTCATAGTCCCGTCTGAGCAGCAATACACGGCACTCAGACCAATCACAACACTGCTGTCATGATGACAGCAGCGTCATGATTGGCTTACGGGAGCCTGTGTTCTTCCTGCTTCTGTTCCAGGACTTGTCGGAAGGGAAGCGGAGGTGAAACGCAGCAGGCCAGAGAGGTAAGTGATTTTTTTTTTTTACCACACTTCCCCCTGGCTCACCACCCTTGACCCGTGCCAGCTGCCACTGGTCTACACATGTCCTCCTGCTTACATGGAGGTAGGATTGAAGGTCTCCAGACTGTTCAGCAGACGGGGGACTCGGTGGGTGTTACTTGACATTTTACGACTCTGGAGGTTCACCTGAGACAGTCGTGAATGTCTTTTAGAAAAGCCTTTTGTTTAACTCTGGCATACCTTGCCTGACCTAATTTATTTTCCTCTCCTCCTCTAAATGCTTAACATATAAACAGAAACAGAGTCCAAAGATTTCTTGAGAGCCCGCCACCTGCTCTGCCGAATGCAGTATTACGAAATACCAAGTCTGACTATCCACTCTTCCACCGCATGCATCTTTAAAACCTCTACCTTTCTTTCCCCCTCTTGTTCTGGGTTAAAACCTGATGATGAAAAGCCGAAGGCCCTAAATATGACTGCAGATGCCCAGGGCTCCACCTGTTACAAACAGCACACATTAAACACTCACTTTGCATTACTTCTATTCCAGCTTTAATTTTAATTTTACATTGTACTCCTGATAATTTGTGGCTGATGTGTATGATTCCGTTTTTTGTATTATTTGTGTCGGTGAGGTCGTTGCCTTGTGTTACTATGCAAGATTCGCTGTACATATATATATGGCTCTTTAGAACATAAAATAATAGGCAACAACATAAAAAAATAAAGCAGGAAGAAGGTGCACAGAGATCCTTTGTCCTAACAGACCTACTGGCCACATCGTCCTACATCTCCAAGATTATAAATAAAGACATCTGTATTCTTAACTCTCTGGAACGCGAGGTTTGTCAGTATCGGACCAATGTGAATGAAGTTGGTTCACACTGATGAAAGCACTTAGGAGCAAACAGCCTTCAGGCCTCCATGGAGAGAGGCGGCCATTTTCTGTGAGTATGATAGATGGCGCGCGCCAGCACACAGCCGGGTACGATTAACCTTTCCGCAGAATGTGTGGGGTGCGATGCATCTGCGTGCTCTGATGAATTGCAGGCAGGAGCTGAACACTGTGCAGGCAGAGCAGCCTGCATTCTGGTCTGTGCTGAGAGATTACTTGCCTGTTTCAGGTGAACCAACCTGTGGTGTGTATTAGGAGCACATTACAGAGAGATTGGGCCTGCGAGGCACCGAGAAAACCTTACGTGGTATTCCGCCATCGCAGCCAGCGTCGACATCAGCAGTGTAGAAGTTCCTGTGAGTGGACGCCAATCCTTGCTGCCTTCCGATTGGCCGTTAGAGGCTATGGCGCAGGGGCAGGAAAGGGAAAGGGAGGGGCATCAAATGTATTTTTAAGTAAGTGGTTGGGTCCAGGTGTGTCAGTTTTCTCCTGTGATTTTCACAAAGAGACAAAAGTTCCCCCTTTTCTCCTAGATGCCAATGCAATGGAGGGGGCAAAAGACAAGCATTAGGAGAAACTATGATTTGCGCGCAGGTTTTTGACTTTGCTCGACCCTTGTATATATATAGATATGCTTACATTGTAAGCATATGGCCATGTCTGAACTGGGGTGGCAGAGTGGGCTAAAGAACGGTGATGGATTAAACCCAGATCAGTTGACTGGGTGTGAGTGCTTGCAATGTTCAACACTCCGTCCATCATTTCCTTTGGTTTTTGCTTTGTTCGCCATAAGTTGGCAGGGTATGCTCAGACGTGAGTCCCTTGCTCACTTTGCCACTGGATTCAAGCAAGCCTGGCTGAAGACGGCTGGAATGCCATTAACCGGTCCTAGGAAGCTTGTTTCCGGTCCAGGGAAGACATGGCTTGGCAGTTCGGGCTGGACTGTTCCCATGAGGCACAGGGTCAGACTGATTTGCATATGGCCATGTCTGAACTGGGGTGGCAGAGTGGGCTAAAGAACGGTGATGGATTAAACCCAGATCAGTTGACTGGGGGTGAGTGCTTGCAATGTTCAACACTCCGTCCATCATTTCCTTTGGTTTTTGCTTTGTTCATAAGTTGGCAGGGTATGCTCAGACGTGAGTCCCTTGCTCACTTTGCCACTGGAGTCAAGCAAGCCTGGCTGAAGACAGCTGAAATGCCAGAAACCGGTCCTAGGAAGCTTGTTTCCGGTCCAGGGAAGACATGGCGTTGTAATGGCTTTCTTTCCCTGTAATTACATTTGTCTATGTTCTTCACTCTGATGATGCTTAGTGTTCTGGAATGTCAGGACTAAGCCAGCTGTGGAATGTTAGTGAGCAGTGAGATGATTATCTTACTGACAGTTGGGTGGATGAGTTGTTATTACCCACTACTTTGAATAAACCTGTTTGGAAATCTACAACTAATCTCTCCATCTTCATTCATGACAAAGAAGTTACCTTTACAACACTGGCGAAGACTGGGATTACCAACAGCTTAACTCCAAGATCCAGCAGCGATTAACATTGAAAATTCAAGAAAGCCTCCCTGTGCCTTCAATTTTTCTAAATGGACAAGACTATCAAGTAAGATCTTTCCTTATCTCAAGCAACTTTAACCAATTTGATGAAGGTTTAAGCTTTGTTCTGGGAGCATGAGAATACAACGCGCATTCATCGTGTGAAGCTTAATTTTAGACTGAATGCCTGTGCGTTTTGAATAATAACTTTTCAAGCCTCAAGCCTCATTGCCTTTAACTTTCTCGGTGCAATGTCATGTGCCATAACTAGCTCAACTTGAGTTCGTAACTACTGACATCTGTGTGTTTTGGATGCCAACACTACAATCATCGCAACGCTTCTTATCACAGCGTGGTGTTTGACTTTGCCTGTTTTTTTTCTTACGGTGTGAATTTCTTATACATTTACTCTTCTACGATACAGGCATGATCTTTGCAGCGTCAGCGTGCCTCTTCGGGTTTGCCGGTTACATTATTTTTATTTGAATTAGGCTCACCTTGACACTCGCGCTGGCGTGCGCTACATTCTTCTTCGTGCCGATCGTTCCATCGTTCTTCCTCACGGGCGTGAGATGTAAAAGCATCATACAACGTCAGTGTCATCAGCTGGAACGCAACGTACAATACTACGTCTGTACCTCCATTTTGTTTTTTACTCGCATAACAACTTAGACTGGCTGTCAACGTGGATTCCTTTTGTCTCCTAGCAACCAGTGCGCTTCTCTTTAATCGACGCTGACACGCACATCGAAAATTAACTTACCCTGACTTTGCCGATTCAACGCTGACACGCACAGCAATAATTTTGTAATGCGTGCTATTTAAGAGTTACTTTCGTTTCAACATTGTTTTTCTTAAACGTGAGCTTTGAGAACTTACTCTGACATTGTCGATTCAGCGCTGGCACGCACAGCTGAGTTATCAACTGCGTGTCCTTATTCTTTTAATCCTGGTGTTGCGCTGACACGCACAGCTGATATATGTAAAGCGTGTCTCTTTCAAATCAACAACAGCACAGCGTTGACACGTATTCCTTTAATGCTCGTACTACGCTTATTTTAGTCTCAAATTTTGTGCAGTATTTCCTTCTTTATTTTATATCATGACAACTACCTCTACTGGTTCTTAAGGTTTGTCTAGTTTTGCACATCTCTTCTATATTTTCCTTCTTAACATGCAAAACGTC
Organism: Triturus cristatus; assembly: GCF_964204655.1. Taxonomy (NCBI): domain Eukaryota; kingdom Metazoa; phylum Chordata; class Amphibia; order Caudata; family Salamandridae; genus Triturus; species Triturus cristatus. The sequence continues at coordinate 204,035,127 of NC_140590.1, read as the reverse complement.
ACTGCAGCGCCATTTTTTCTGCAATCTCCGGGTGACCCTCCTATTAAATGGTCCAAATGGAAGAAGGTTTTCGAGCGCTATGCTCGTGTCTGTGGTACCTCTTTAAGTGTGGAGAGGAAGACAGCTTTATTGATGCATTGTCTTGGGTCTGAGGGACAAGACGTCTTTGACCATTTACCTGATGTCCCTAGTAGTTCCAGTTCGGGTCTCAATGAGTATGAGCAATGTATTTATAAACTTGATGCTCACTACTTGCCAAAAGTCAGCACTATCTTAGAAAGATATCATTTTGGCAAGCGTATGCAAAAGGATGAAGAAAACATAGAGAATTATATAACAGAACTTAGACGCTTAGCTTCCAGTTGTAAGTTTGATGCACTAACGGATGAAAGAATACGAGACCAGTTTATGCTTGGTTGTGTATCTGAGAAAGTACGTGATGAACTCTGGATGAAAGATGAACCTTCTTTGGATGAAGTCCTAGTAGTCGCTAAGAGAATAGAACACTCTCTACAATGTGTAAAGGTGATCAAGAAGGATCTTAACAAAGATGTGTCGGTGATTAATACAAGTTCGGCGTCAAGGAAAGAAGCAGTCAAGGGTGACTCTCACGCAAAGACACGAGTTAAAGATATGAGTGTAAATAAATCCAGTGAGAATCCTAACAGGGGTGGGAAGTGTTACAGATGCAATAGCACTTCACATTGGGCAAATGATAAGTCGTGTCCTGCACTAAATGCTACATGTTCTCATTGTAAGAAGAAGGGTCACTTTGTAAGTGCCTGCAGGTTCAAAAATTTAAAGAAAAAAGTTAGCGAAGTCTCTGATGGCAACACATCAGATCAACATGATTTTGAGTGTGGACAAATTGTGGTCCAGGTTGGGGCTGAGGGGCCTCTTGATTTCATTTTAGTGGAGGGTCACAGAACTAAGGTCTTGTTTGACTCAGGAGCCAAGATTACTATCATTTCAAGCAAATTCTTTGAAGATAATTTGTGCAAGAAAGTTAAACTATTAAAGCCAGACATTCGTCCAACTGCATATGGAGGCGATCCCATTGAGTTAAGGGGTTACTTTAATGGTCTAATTGAGTACGGTGAGCGTTTTGCTAGTGGGAAAGTTTATGTTTCAAAAAAAGGTGATAGCATCATCAGCTGGTTGCACCAAAAAGATCTTGGTGTCATGTTAGACCCGAACAGCAGTCCTCCTATCATTCTCAGAGAAAAAAGAAGTGTTGAGTCTGTGGTGGACAGTTCTTCACTACAAACTCTTTTGATAAGCCAATATCCACTGGTTTTTGGTGATAAACTAGGTTGCCTTAAGGGTTACTGTCATAAGATTAAACTTTTTCCTGGTTCAGCTCCTGTTTCCTGTAAAGTCAGAAATGTTCCGTTCACTGTCAAGGAAGACATGCTTAAAGAGTTAAATAAACTGAAGTCCCAGGGTATAATTGAGGAGGTTGAGGGTACATCTTGGCTTGCTCCGGTGGTGGCCGCAAGGAAACCTGACAATTCTTTGAGGCTCTGTGTTGACCTCAGACAACTCAATAAATGTGTTCAGGTAGATAAATATCCCTTACCTAACATATCTGAGCTGTTGAGCATGGTGGGTGGGGCAAAGATATTTAGTACAATTGACCTAACATCGGCGTACCATCAAATCTTACTTGACGAGTCCTCCAGAGATCTAACTGCCTTTATCACTCCGTTTGGGACATTTAGGTTTATTAGACTCCCATTTGGGCTGGTGTCTGCTGCCTCGGTTTTTCAACGTGTCATGGAGAAAGTCTTAGTTAACATCCCTGGGGTTTGTGTGTACCAAGACGACATTTTGGTATATGGATCTACTGTTGCTGAACATGAAAGAAGGGTTAGGCAAGTGCTGGACAAGCTTACCTCTCACAATTTGACTGTAAAGAAGGAAAAGTGTAGGTTTGGTCTCAGCAAAATTGACTATCTAGGACACACTATAAGTGCGGAAGGTGTAGTTCCAAAAGCTGATCTTGTAAATACCATTAGGGACCTTGTGGTTCCTTCTTCCAAGGAGGAACTCATGAGATTTTTAGGTATGGCTGAATACTATAATAAATTCATAAAGAATTTTGCTGAGGTCACGTTCAACATGAGAAATTTGTTAAGGAAAGGAGAGAAATTTAGTTGGAATAGTTTGTGTGACAAGGAATTTAATGACATAAAAATGAAATTACAGAATGCTCCTAATTTAAAGAATTTTGACCCCAGCAAGAGCTCTATTATATCTACTGATGCAAGTCTAAAAGGTATTGGTGCAGTCCTGTATCAAGGGGGTGTCCTGCCTGAGAATACCATCATGTTCATTTCTAGGTGTTTGAAAGGGGCTGAATGCCGCTATTCTGTAATTGAACGTGAAGCCCTTGCGGTACACTGGGCTATTAAGAAATTTAAAAAGTTTTTGTGGGGCACCTCATTTGTTGTAAGAACTGATCACAAGCCTCTTTGTGAGGTATTAACTAAAAAAGGAATTGACTCTATATCTCCCAGAATTTCAAAATGGGTGGTTGGATTACAGGGGTTTAATTTCATTGTTAAACATGTTCCGGGGTCAGAGAATGTTGTTGCAGATACTCTTTCAAGGTTAGTTCCTGACGAGCAACAAGACAAATTAGATCAAAATTCAGATCCATCTTTTAGTCTTCCACAGGACTTTGTCTGTGGAGTGGATTATAAGGTGATTTCTCACGAGAGGTGGTTGGATGCTTGTAAGTGTGACAATACTATTCAAGAAGTCTCCAAATTAATCTGTGAGGGATGGCACCATAAAGATCAAGGCAGTGACTCAGTGAGAGATTTCTGGTTGGTTAAGGATCAACTTTCTAGTTGTGAGGGGTTGTTGTTGAGAGGTCAAAAATTAGTACCCCCAGCTTCTTTAAGGAAAGAGGTCTTGGATTTGGCACATGAGGCACACTTAGGTATTTCTAAAACTAAGGAGAGGGTGCGTTCTAGCTATTGGTGGCCAGGTTTAGACACACAGATTGAACATTTAGTCAGAGAATGTGTCCAATGTGCTCTCAGCGAAAAGGTTTTGAAAACCAGGACACAGCCCATGGAAAAAAGAGTTCGTCCGCGTGGGCCCTGGAAGGATACTGCTCTTGATATTTTAGGGCCTATTCATGGAGATGGTTCTGACACGTTTGTTATAGTAGTCATGGATTTGTTTTCTAGGTGGCCAGAAGTAATTTTTGTGAAGAATATTAATTCTGGTACGGTTATTCGATGTTTAAAAGACATTATTGCCAGGGAAGGAATTCCTGAGACTTTACTTACAGACAATGGTGTGCAACTTGTTTCGAGTGAAATGGAGAGTTTTCTTGGTGATTGTGGCATTATTCACAAGAAATGTTCTTTGTATCACCCAGAATCCAATGGAACAGTGTAAAGATTCAACAGAGTCTTGAAGGAAACAGTGTCTTTAGCAAAGTCCAATGGTCTTAACTGGCAGGAGGAAGTTTTGAAAAGAGTGTGTGTGTATCGGTTTACCCCACATACTACTACAGGGAAGTCTCCTTTTCTTTTGTTTCGTGGAAGGGACCCTGTTACTTTTTTAGATCCACCATGGGTAAATAAATTTCTTTCTAGCAGATCTCGTGAGGTTGATTCTACATCATGGCAAGAACAGGAGGATTTGAAATGTTCTAAGAGTAAAGAACACTATGATGTTCGTCATGCTGTTAAGTCCACAAAGGTTAAGGTGGGTGATTGGGTTCGGATCAAGAGACCAGGCTTTGCTGTGTCTGGATCTAAATTCACCAAACCATTAAAGGTTGTCAAAGTGTTCAAGAATGCTATAAGAACTAGTGATCACAGGGTTTGGAATCTAGGTCGTGTTGCTGTGTGCAATACTGATGTAACATCAAGCTTTCCTCACACTGCCACGGAAGGGGAAGGAGCTCCGGAGGTCTATATAAGGCCCAAGAGAAATTCTTGTCTTCCTTCCTATTTGAAGGACTATGTCACTTAATTAATGCCACATGATGTTAATGTGTTTATTGTTATGTGTTTTCTGTTAGTTGTAAAGGAGGGAGATATGTTGTAATGGCTTTCTTTCCCTGTAATTACATTTGTCTATGTTCTTCACTCTGATGATGCTTAGTGTTCTGGAATGTCAGGACTAAGCCAGCTGTGGAATGTTAGTGAGCAGTGAGATGATTATCTTACTGACAGTTGGGTGGATGAGTTGTTATTACCCACTACTTTGAATAAACCTGTTTGGAAATCTACAACTAATCTCTCCATCTTCATTCATGACAAAGAAGTTACCTTTACAACACATGGCTTGGCAGTTCGGGCTGGACTGTTCCCATGAGGCACAGGGTCAGACTGATTTGCATATGGCCATGTCTGAACTGGTGTGGCAGAGTGGGATAAAGAATGGATTAAACCCAGATCAGTTGACTGGGGGTGAGTGCTTGCAATGTTCAACACTCCGTCCATCATTTCCTTTGGTTTTTGCTTTGTTCGCCATTAGTTGGCAGGGTATGCTCAGACGTGAGTCCCTTGCTCACTTTGCCACTGGATTCAAGCAAGCCTGGCTGAAGACGGCTGAAATGCCAGAAACCGGTCCTAGGAAGCTTGTTTCCGGTCCAGGGAAGACATGGCTTGGCAGTTCGGGCTGGACTGTTCCCATGAGGCACAGAGTCAGACTGATTTGCATATGGCCATGTCTGAACTGGGGTGGCAGAGTGGGCTAAAGAACAGTGATGGATTAAACCCAGATCAGTTGACTGGGGGTGAGTGCTTGCAATGTTCAACACTCCGTCCATCATTTCCTTTGGTTTTTGCTTTGTTCGCCATAAGTTGGCAGGGTATGCTCAGACATGAGTCCCTTGCTCACTTTGCCACTGGATTCAAGCAAGCCTGGCTGAAGACGGCTGAAATGCCAGAAACCGGTCCTAGGAAGCTTGTTTCCGGTCCAGGGAAGACATGGCTTGGCAGTTCGGGCTGGACTGTTCCCATGAGGCACAGGGTCAGACTCATTTGCATATGGCCATGTCTGAACTGGGGTGGCAGAGTGGGCTAAAGAATGGATTAAACCCAGATCAGTTGACTGGGGGTGAGTGCTTGCAATGTTCAACACTCCGTCCATCATTTCCTTTGGTTTTTGCTTTGTTCGCCATAAGTTGGCAGGGTATGCTCAGACATGAGTCCCTTGCTCACTTTGCCACTGGATTCAAGCAAGCCTGGCTGAAGACAGCTGAAATGCCAGAAACCGGTCCTAGGAAGCTTGTTTCCGGTCCAGGGAAGACATGGCTTGGCAGTTCGGGCTGGACTGTTCCCATGAGGCACAGGGTCAGACTCATTTGCATATGGCCATGTCTGAACTGGGGTGGCAGAGTGGGCTAAAGAATGGATTAAACCCAGATCAGTTGACTGGGGGTGAGTGCTTGCAATGTTCAACACTCCGTCCATCATTTCCTTTGGTTTTTGCTTTGTTCGCCATAAGTTGGCAGGGTATGCTCAGACGTGAGTCCCTTGCTCACTTTGCCACTGGATTCAAGCAAGCCTGGCTGAAGACAGCTGAAATGCCAGAAACCGGTCCTAGGAAGCTTGTTTCCGGTCCAGGGAAGACATGGCTTGGTAGTTCGGGCTAGACTGTTCCCATGAGGCACAGGGTCAGACTGATTTGCATATGGCCATGTCTGAACTGGGGTGGCAGAGTGGGCTAAAGAACGGTGATGGATTAAACCCAGATCAGTTGACTGGGGGTGAGTGCTTGCAATGTTCAACACTCCGTCCATCATTTCCTTTGGTTTTTGCTTTGTTCGCCATAAGTTGGCAGGGTATGCTCAGACGTGAGTCCCATGCTCACTTTGCCACTGGATTCAAGCAAGCCTGGCTGAAGATGGCTGAAATGCCAAAAACCGGTCCTAGGAAGCTTGTTTCCGGTCAAGGGAAGACATGGCTTGGCAGTTCGGGCTGGACTGTTCCCATGAGGCACAGAGTCAGACTGATTTGCATATGGCCATGTCTGAACTGGGGTGGCAGAGTGGGCTAAAGAACAGTGATGGATTAAACCCAGATCAGTTGACTGGGGGTGAGTGCTTGCAATGTTCAACACTCTGTCCATCATTTCCTTTGGTTTTTGCTTTGTTCGCCATAAGTTGGCAGGGTATGCTCAGACGTGAGTCCCTTGCTCACTTTGCCACTGGATTCAAGCAAGCCTGGCTGAAGATGGCTGAAATGCCAGAAACCGGTCCTAGGAAGCTTGTTTCCGGTCCAGGGAAGACATGGCTTGGCAGTTCGGGCTGGACTGTTCCCATGAGGCACAGGGTCAGACTCATTTGCATATGGCCATGTCTGAACTGGGGTGGCAGAGTGGGCTAAAGAATGGATTAAACCCAGATCAGTTGACTGGGGGTGAGTGCTTGCAATGTTCAACACTCCGTCCATCATTTCCTTTGGTTTTTGCTTTGTGCATAAGTTGGCAGGGTATGCTCATACGTGAGTCCCTTGCTCACTTTGTCACTGGATTCAAGCAAGCCTGGCTGAAGACGGCTGAAATGTCAGAAACCGGTCCTAGGAAGCTTGTTTCCGGTTCAGGGAAGACATGGCTTGGCAGTTCGGGCTGGACTGTTCCCATGAGGCACAGGGTCAGACTGATTTGCATATGGCCATGTCTGAACTGGGGTGGCAGAGTGGGCTAAACAACGGTGATGGATTAAACCCAGATCAGTTGACTGGGGGTGAGTGCTTGCAATGTTCAACACTCCGTCCATCATTTCCTTTGGTTTTTGCTTTGTGCGCCATAAGTTGGCAGGGTATGCTCAGACGTGAGTCCCTTGCTCACTTTGCCAATGGATTCAAGCTGTCCGGTTCTGAGTCCACGACAGAGAGTCCGAGATCCACAGGAGCGAAGAGAGAGCCCCTTCGCTCTCACAGGGTCCAGCTTCCTGAAGAGAATAACACACTACAGGAAGACTTGGACCCCCTAGAGGGCGAAGAGACCGGAAAGGACCACCGGGTTTTCTACAGGGATGTCAGGTATAGGCGTCAGGGTTCCTACAAAAAGACAAAAAGAACAAGACAAGTGTAAGTGGATTCCCCGAGACCCTCCACCCTCCAATAGTATTTAGAACCTTGTATACCTCCTCATACTCACACATTAAAATTTAGGAACTGACAGACGATTCAAAATAAGAAGCCCCTGCTCCTTTGATTCACCCAGGAAATGAGGACAGGAGGCGAACAGAATGGAGAGTGTTGGCTGTGTCACACCTGCCACGTTTGTACAAAGCGCTGTGTGGCGAGTTCATAAACAAGAGAGATCTCCAATGTACGGTAAAGTCCTTTCTTCATGTGAGTCCCTGGGTTGTTAAAGTATTAAGCAAGCCTGTCTGTCCCAAAAAAGGTTTGGACTCTTCGTAAATCAAAATAATATTGAAAGGCTGTAGAATCTCCTCTAAACTGATAGTCAGCGGTAAGGATCTTCGGGAAGTCACAGCGCGTTCCTGCGCTGAGGGGGTTAAAGGGCAATTTGTGTAGCACGCCAAACAGCGCTCCCGGTCAGAAACAAAACAGGCAAGAGTCCTACGCAGCGCTTTTCGCGCTACAGATTCAAAAATAATGCAGCGATGAGCCAGCGCTACTGATATCGTCAATGTAAAACAAAATGGTCTCAATAAAGTTTCATGGCGCCAGTTGAGGACACGCTCCCCACCGGCACTGAAAGGAGTTCTTCAGGATGTAGAGGAAGCATGAACTAAATCAATATGCAGCGCACTCACGGTTCTGCATCTTCACACGGAAATGATCCGCCAAAAAGGATTCCACCAACTCGTGAACACTTGACAAACGACGATCGGATACAGGGAAGCTCCAAACGGGAAACAGGGGCGTGGTCCCAATCCAGGAAGTGAGGCCAAGCATTGTTGGTAAGGAGCAGGCAGCCTATATGCCGGTTGAAGTCACGTGAGCTGGTGCAAGGCTATATGGGAAGGCATACAAGGCTCTAAGCATTCTGGGACTTGGAGTTTTCCTGTGTTTTACCTATAATAAGAGTACAGGAAGCACGACCTCTAACAGTTCTCCCCCCTAACGGTCTAATCACAGGTCTGGGTTTGTTGGGATGCAAGACATGAAATCTCCTAATTAAAACTGGGGCATGTACATTCTCTGCTGGTTCCCAGGTTCTATCCTCCGGAGCATACCCCACCCAGTCTATTAGGTATTGTAACTTTCCTTGGTGTCTGCGGGAATCAACAATGCGTCTGACTTCAAACTCCTGCTCACCATTTACAGTGATGGGAGGAGGCGGAGGCTCCGGACTAGAGGGAGGGATGAAGGGTTTGAGGAGAGAAATGTGAAAAACGGGATGTATATGCAAATCTGGTGGGAGATCTAATTTCAGGGCTACTGGATTTATAATCCTAAGTATAGGGAAAGGTCCTATATACCTGGGCCAGAATTTACGCGGTCCTGTTAACCTGAGGTTCTTTGTGGATAACCATACTTGATCGCCCTCAGAGTAGACAGGAGCCTGGCGCCTATGTCTGTCTGCCTGTTCCTTCATCTGATGTTTGGCGTCAAGTAATTCCCTGGTAGCTTGTTCCCATATGGCTTTAAGGTTCTTGTGGTGTTCGTGTACTGCAGGAATGTTCAACATTTCGGGGGGAAGTGAGACAGGGAGGAATTTGGGGTGTTGTCCTGTTACAAAGAAAAAAGGAGACACTTTGGAGGCGGAATGCGTAGAATTATTGTAAGCGAATTCCGCTAAGGGAAGAGCCTGACTCCATTCGCTGGTTATAGTACTCAATAAACATCTCAAAAATTGTTCAAGAGTTTGGTTTGTCGTCTCCGTTTGTCCATCCGTTTGCGGATGATACGCTGATGACAGACGGTGATCTATCTGTAATGTTTTACAAAGACCTTGCCAAAATTTAGAGATGAATTGAGGGCCTCTATCTGACACTATAACTGAGGGCAAACCGTGTCATTTCACCACATTGTCTATGAAGATGTCAATGAGGTCAGTGGCGCGGGGTAGTCTCTTAAGAGGAATGAAATGGGCCATTTTCGATAGCATATCCACCACCACCAGAATAGTTGTATAACCCCTGCTTATCGGCAAGTCAGTGATAAAATCCATGCTGATAGTGGACCAAGGGCACTCAGGGACAGGTAAAGGGTGTAAGAGACCAGCGGGAGCACAATGCATAGATTTTTGACGTGCACAGGTGGAACAAGCTTTGCAAAATGCAGAGATGTCGTGATGCATATCTTTCCACCAGAACCACCTTTGACATAGTTGACGAGTCTTGTCGTTGCCAGGATGTGCAGCCATAGGTGACATATGGCACCACTGCAAGATTAAGGAACGTGTTTCAGGTGAGGGAATAAAGAGTCTTCCGTCATGGTAAAACAAGCCATTTACCACTGTATTCAAGGGCTCTGCTAACCATGTCTCCTGCCCTAGAATTTTATATTCCTGTTCTAATTAGGCAAGAAAGGATTCAGATTTACTCTCATCCTGAGTATCCAAAGCTACAATCTTGTTTTCTGGTATGATGGGTACTGATTCTTCCTCTGTGATACGGATTTCCTTACCTAACCGGGATAAAGCATCCGCTTTTCCATGTCTCGCTCCCGGCCGAAATGTGATAATAAAATCGTATTCACAGAAGAAAGACACCCATCTCATCTGTCTTGGTGTGAGGGCTCTAGCTGATCTAAAGAATTGCAGATTCCGATGATCAGAATAAATTGTGATGGTATGGGGTGAGCCTAATAAATAATGCCTCCACTCTTGGAAAGCCATCTTTATGGCTAACAATTCCCGTTCTCCAATAGTATAATTCTGTTCTGCTTGGGAGAGAGTCTTAGAAAAATAAGCAACAGGATGGAGAGCACCTGAACTTTTGTCGCGCTGCGACAATACTCCCCCCACAGCATACTGTGAGGCATCAGCTTCCACGAAATAGGGTAAAGTCTCATCGGCATGGCGGATTATGGGGGCAGAGGTGAATCTGTCTTTTAAAGCCTGAAAGGCTGATTCAGCGGTTTTATCCCACTCAAACTGCACTCCTTTCTTTAGCAGTCTAGTGATAGGAGACACTAATTCTGAGAAATGGTGAATAAATCTTCTATAGAAATTAGCGAATCCTAAAAAGGATTGGATTTCTTTCACTGTTTTGGGGCTTTTCCAATTGGTGATAGCAGTGACCTTAGCTGGATCCATATGAATCCCATCAGGCGAGATAACAAACCCCAAGAAGTCTACCTTTCTGGTGTGAAACAAACATTTGTCCAATTTGGCAAATAACTGGTGTTCCTGTAAGCGTTGCAGTATAAGCCTTACATGCTCTACGTGTTCTTGCTCGTTTTGTGAATATATTAAAATATCATCAATGTAGACGATGACAAAGAGATCTAAGTAGTCTCGTAAGATCTCATTCACAAAAAATTGGAAAGCTGCTGGAGCATTACATAGGCCAAACGGCATAACACAATATTCGTACAACCCGAATTTCGTACGAAATGCTGTTTTCCACTCATCTCCCTCTCTTACTCTGATCAAATGGTACGCCCCTCTTAGATCTAATTTGGTGAAAATCTTCGCCTTACGTACTTGATCTAAGAGAGTGGAAATGAGTGGAAGAGGGTATTTGTTTTTTACCGTAGCTTTGTTTAACGCACGGTAATCCAGGCATGCTCTCAAGCCTCCCTCTCGTTTGGGAATAAAAAAAAGGGGCGACGAGACAGGGGAGGTGGAATGTCTAATAAAACCTTTTTTCAACATCTCCTGTAAGTAGTCATGAAGATATTTGGTTTCTGGTTCAGTCAATGCGTATATTCGACTGACGGGCAGTTCCGCTCCAGGGATTAAATCAATCCTACAATCATATGCGCGATGTGGAGGTAAAGCTGTCGCTTTCACTTCATCAAATACACTAGAAAATTCCTGATATTCTGCAGGCAGGTTCGTGGCATATGCGAACTCTGTAGCACAACATAAAGGCGTTTGCCAAAGCGCCGTTTCTCTATAACAATGCAGTGTGCAATAGGAAGACCGTAACGTTACTGTTCTAGCTACCCAGTCTATGTGAGGGTTGTGTTGTTGTAGCCATGGTACTCCTAAAATGGCCCCAAACGTGGGAGTGTCTATGAGATCAAAAGAGATAGTTTCCGAATGGCCATTGTCACATACCATGATGATATCTGGGGTTTGATGTTTAATCAAACCTGATGACAATTCAGATCCGTCTACAGCTCGAACCCTTTCAGGATGAGGTTTTGTGATAAATTGTAGTCCCAAGGCTTTGGCTACAGTTATATCTAAAAAATTCCCAGTAGCCCCGGAATCCAGCAGAATATCCATAGATTTTCTCCGTTGAGAGGGCAACATGAAAACCACAGAAATAATGAAATGCTTTGGTACAAGAGGCACGTGGGTGAAGACAGATGACGAGATCTGAGAGACCGAAGGACTTGGGAAATCGATCTCTAAATTTCCCAAGTCTTTCAGTTTTCCGGAACCGGTACTCCCCCTGATTTGTTCACGTTAATACCACCTAATTTTTTAGGCTTCACGGGGCATTCTCGGGCAAAATGCCCACCTTTACCACAATAAAGGCATAAATTCAAACGTCGTCTTTTTTCACGTTCTTCATCCGTTAGAGGGCCTCTAACCCCACCAATCTGCATTGGTTCGCTCGACTCTTTGGGGTCTTTTTTGTCAGACCTGGAAAGAAAAAGACGGGGGTATTCCCCTTTTGACTTCTCTCCCTTCCTTTCTGTCAGTCTATGGTCCAACTTGACCACTAAATCAATGAAGGAGGAACAATCTTCGGGAGGGTCTACAATCTGTGACAGAATGTCTTTTAATTCGTCTCGTAAACCCCTATAAAATAATGAAGTTCGTTTATCTTCAGGCCACTGTGTCTCAGTTACTAACCGGTTGAACGTGGTTATGTACGAAAGGAGATCCTTCGTACCTTGTTTCAAGTTCAGTAACTCATTGTCACTAGCCTGCATATAAGAATGTCGCGCAAATAAACTCTGCATTCTTTCTTTAAAGTGTGCTAAATTGTAAAGAACTGGATCGTCATTCTCTACTAATGGAACCGCCCAAAGCGCGGCGTTTCCACTCAGATATGAAATGATGAAGGCCACTTTGGCCGCATCATCAGGGAACGCCGCAGCTCGACACAGGAACTGGAGATGGCACTGGTTCATGAAGACTGCATATTTAGTGCTATCCCCGTTAAACCGTTCTGGCATGGCCAAAGGAGTATGAGGTGGAGTGAGAACAGATACATTAACTGGGGCAGCCTGGGAAACAGGAGGCACAGATCCATCTGAGGTCGGAAAGTGGAAATGACTTGGTTGGATATAACTGCGCTTTTGTTTGGGAAATGTACCTGACCCTACGGACTCCACTGATGTGTGTGTTTTTTCTATGGCTAACTCTGTGGCCAAACGCTGATTCTCCCCTCGTAATGCTTTAAGTTGTGCCTGTAAGGTAGCTACTGTATTTACTAAGTCAGACATGGCAATGTCAGGGTTGTCAAGGCGCAAGGGTTCTACCCTAGTCGCATTAAAAGATGCGCCTTGCTCCATCTTCGCTCAGGGGATGTGAAAGATACGTGGGCTTGGCCTTCTGTCCGGTTCTGAGTCCACGACAGAGAGTCCGAGATCCACAGGAGCGAAGAGAGAGCCCCTTCGCTCTCACAGGGTCCAGCTTCCTGTAGAGAATAACACACTACAGGAAGACTTGGACCCCCTAGAGGGCGAAGAGACCGGAAAGGACCACCGGGTTTTCTACAGGGATGTCAGGTATAGGCGTCAGGGTTCCTACAAAAAGACAAAAACAACAAGACAAGTGTAAGAGGATTCCCCGAGACACTCCACCCTCCAATAGTATTTAGAACCTTGTATACCTCCTCATACTCACACATTAAAATTTAGGAACTGACAGACGATTCAAAATAAGAAGCCCCTGCTCCTTTGATTCACCCAGGAAATGAGGACAGGAGGCGAACAGAATGGAGAGTGTTGGCTGTGTCACACCTGCCACGTTTGTACAAAGCGCTGTGTGGTGAGTTCATAAACAAGAGAGATCTCCAATGTACGGTAAAGTCCTTTCTTCATGTGAGTCCCTGGGTTGTTAAAGTATTAAGCAAGCCTGTCTGTCCCAAAAAAGGTTTGGACTCTTCGTAAATCAAAATAATATTGAAAGGCTGTAGAATCTCCTCTAAACTGATAGTCAGCGGTAAGGATCTTCGGGAAGTCACAGCGCGTTCCTGCGCTGAGGGGGTTAAAGGGCAATTTGTGTAGCACGCCAAACAGCGCTCCCGGTCAGAAACAAAACAGGCAAGAGTCCTACGCAGCGCTTTTCGCGCTACAGATTCAAAAATAATGCAGCGATGAGCCAGCGCTACTGATATCGTCAATGTAAAACAAAATGGTCTCAATAAAGTTTCATGGCGCCAGTTGAGGACACGCTCCCCACCGGCACTGAAAGGAGTTCTTCAGGATGTAGAGGAAGCATGAACTAAATCAATATGCAGCGCACTCACGGTTCTGCATCTTCACACGGAAATGATCCGCCAAAAAGGATTCCACCAACTCGTAAACACTTGACAAACGACGATCCGATACAGGGAAGCTCCAAACGGGAAACAGGGGCGTGGTCCCAATCCAGGAAGTGAGGCCAAGCATTGTTGGTAAGGAGCAGGCAGCCTATATGCCGGTTGAAGTCACGTGAGCTGGTGCAAGGCTATATGGGAAGGCATACAAGGCTCTAAGCATTCTGGGACTTGGAGTTTTCCTGTGTTTTACCTATAATAAGAGTACAGGAAGCACGACCTCTAACACAAGCAAGCCTGGCTGAAGACGGCTGAAATGCCAGAAACCGGTCCTAGGAAGCCTGTTTCCGGTCCAGGGAAGACATGGCTTAGCAGTTCGGGCTGGACTGTTCCCATGAGGCACAGAGTCAGACTCATTTGCATATGGCCATGTCTGAACTGGGGTGGCAGAGTGGGCTAAAGAATGGATTAAACCCAGATCAGTTGACTGGGGGTGAGTGCTTGCAATGTTCAACACTCCGTCCATCATTTCCTTTGGTTTTTGCTTTGTTCGCCATAAGTTGGCAGGGTATGCTCAGACGTGAGTCCCTTGCTCACTTTGCCACTGGATTCAAGCAAGCCTGGCTGAAGACGGCTGAAATGCCAGAAACCGGTCCTAGGAAGCTTGTTTCCGGTCCAGGGAAGACATGGCTTGGCAGTTCGGGCTGGACTGTTCCCATGAGGCACAGGGTCAGACTGATTTGCATATGGCCATGTCTGAACTGGGGTGGCAGAGTGGGCTAAAGAACGGGGATGGATTAAACCCAGATCAGTTGACTGGGGGTGAGTGCTTGCAATGTTCAACACTCCGTCCATCATTTCCTTTGGTTTTTGCTTTGTTCATAAGTTGGCAGGGTATGCTCAGACGTGATTCCCTTGCTCACTTTGCCACTGGATTCAAGCAAGCCTGGCTGAAGACGGCTGAAATGCCAGAAACCGGTCCTAGGAAGCTTGTTCCGGTCCAGGGAAGACATGGCTTGGCAGTTCGGGCTGGACTGTTCCCATGAGGCACAGAGTCAGACTGATTTGCATATGGCCATGTCTGAACTGGGGTGGCAGAGTGGGCTAAAGAATGGTGATGGATTAAACCCAGATCAGTTGACTGGGGGTGAGTGCTTGCAATGTTCAACACTCCGTCCATCATTTCCTTTGGTTTTTGCTTTGTTCGCCATAAGTTGGCAGGGTATGCTCAGACGTGAGTCCCTTGCTCACTTTGCCACTGGATTCAAGCAAGCCTGGCTGAAGACCGCTGAAACGCCAGAAACCAGTCCTAGGAAGCTTGTTTCCGGTCCAGGGAAGACATGGCTTGGCAGTTCGGGCTGGACTGTTCCCATGAGGCACAGGGTCAGACTGATTTGCATATGGCCATGTCTGAACTGGGGTGGCAGAGTGGGCTAAAGAACGGTGATGGATTAAACCCAGATCAGTTGACTGGGGGTGAGTGCTTGCAATGTTCAACACTCCGTCCATCATTTCTTTTGGTTTTTGCTTTTTTCGCCATAAGTTGGCAGGGTATGCTCAGACGTGAGTCCCTTGCTCACTTTGCCACTGCATTCAAGCAAGCCTGGCTGAAGACGGCTGAAACGCCAGAAACCGGTCCTTGGAAGCTTGTTTCCGGTCCAGGGAAGACATGGCTAGGCAGTTCGTTCTGGACTGTTCCCAAGAGGCACAGGGTCAGACTCATTTGCATATGGCTATGTCTGAACTGGGGTGGCAGAGTGGGCTAAAGAACGGTGATGGATTAAACCCAGATCAGTTGACTGGGGGTGAGTGCTTGCAATGTTCAACACTCCGTCCATCATTTCCTTTGGTTTTTGCTTTGTTCGCCATAAGTTGGCAGGGTATGCTCAGACGTGAGTCCCTTGCTCACTTTGCCACTGGATTCAAGCAAGCCTGGCTGAAGACGGCTGAAACTCCAGAAACCAGTCCTAGGAAGCTTGTTTCCGGTCCAGGGAAGACATGGCTTGGCAGTTCGGGCTGGACTGTTCCCATGAGGCACAGGGTCAGACTGATTTGCATATGGCCATGTCTGAACTGGGGTGGCAGAGTGGGCTAAAGAACGGTGATGGATTAAACCCAGATCAGTTGACTGGGGGTGAGTGCTTGCAATGTTCAACACTCCGTCCATCATTTCTTTTGGTTTTTGCTTTGTTCGCCATAAGTTGGCAGGGTATGCTCAGACGTGAGTCCCTTGCTCACTTTGCCACTGCATTCAAGCAAGCCTGGCTGAAGACGGCTGAAACGCCAGAAACCGGTCCTTGGAAGCTTGTTTCCGGTCCAGGGAAGACATGGCTAGGCAGTTCGTTCTGGACTGTTCCCAAGAGGCACAGGGTCAGACTGATTTGCATATGGCTATGTCTGAACTGGGGTGGCAGAGTGGGCTAAAGAACGGTGATGGATTAAACCCAGATCCGTTGACTGGGGGTGAGTGCTTGCAATGTTCAACACTCCGTCCATCATTTCCTTTGGTTTTTGCTACATTGTAAGAACGTCAGGTGTATCGATCCGCATGGCTAAATGCTGAAGTAATTATTTAATAGCACTTGCTATTTATTCTTAATTCTTTTATAGCGCTACTCACCACAGCGCTTTGAATCACATGCACACATTATACGAGGCAATCACAGAAGTCTGCAAATAAATGTACAGGACATGTGACCTTCATGGTCATATGTAACAAGGGGTAGGAGTCGCATATCATCCTTAATGGTAGACATTGTGTGTTATATGTGTGGCCTGTAGAGAACCAGGAAAGCATTGAACACGTCGTTGTTGGGGTTGTCTCTGCTTATAAGACTCTATTACAACTCAAAGAACCCTTTTTAACAACAGTAGATTAATGGCAGATTCAGGAAAATACCAATAAGGCTTTAAACCCACGCATTGAAGTTTGGCTGCAGCTCCTTGATGCTAGTTCATAGCTCACTGTGCTATATTAGAACCATTTCTGTGTCAAAAACAGTAACCCATTTACCTACCTACATAAAGTACAAATCTGGGGGCGTGTCCAAGATGGCGGAGTGAGCAGAAGCGTTTTGCTCAAGTTCCGCCCCCCCTGGCCCATCGCATTTACATAGCATCCCCATCTGCTTCTATTTGCCACCGGAGGCTCCCCCCTGCCGAGGGGCACTGGCGACACCACTAAGTCGCATGCAAAAGTAGTCCGCCCCCTTCCAAATTGAGGAGTTGTGGGCCCGGGTCTCCCCTGGGTGGCCATCGTGCCTCGTCGAGAGGAGCAGGGGGTTCTTGGCCGCCCGAGTGGAGCTACGCCCGGGCCCGTACTCTCACAGCGACGAGAGCACTGAGTGCGATCCCGCCGGCACTGCATCTGGAACTTTGAGGTGCAGAGGCGGGGAAGCAGCGCTATCTGGATTCTGGAAGAGGGTGGAGTAGGCCTAGGCCCGGACCAGCCACTGGGCCTGCTCTGAGGACTGCGGGAGCGATCTTTGGAATACAGCCCGGCACCTAGTGGTGTGACCGCGGAGGGGCTGAAAACTTACCTGAGCCTTTTGCCGATCTGGAGGCCAAATGTCACATGACTTCATGCTAATGCCTTCCGCAGCATCTCCCTGAGACGACAACGGCCGTTCGCCCCTTGAAGAGGTGCCATCTGAGGCACGACTACGGTGGACTGCAGAGAATGGTGAGCGGAAGAGAGCCTAGAGAGCGATCAGCATTATAATCATATAGCAGGTCATGCTGCCCCCAGAGGGGCCCAGTACAGGAACGGTGACCCTAGAGAGTGCAGCCTCCAATGACGGGTTGCGTATCCAATGTGGGCCTAAAATGTAATTGAAGACAGTCTGACTCGTGTCCTTATACACCGAAGCCCAGAGCAGTCTATATATCATTGCACCCCCCCCCCCTCCCCCCCCATGGCAATCGGCACCCACTTGACTTTGACGGAGGCCCAGCCTGTGGCAAATCTCCTCTGGCCCAAGGAGGAGATCGATGGAGGGCGGTGGGGCGCAACCTGCGCTATACCTCACAGCAGCTTTTTGAGCATCCGGTGGTGGTCCGAGACTGGATTCTTGGGTCGGTGAGACGCGGTGGCTTCAGGGTGCGGCCCTCATGTTTCCCCGCTGTCTGCCACTTGGAGTCGCTTGCTGTCCTGAGGTGGAGGTTGACCGGATGACATCTGCTGTTGTAAGCTCATATAATTTGACACAGATCCTTCTCTGGGACTGCATACCACCCCAAGCGCTGCACTAGGAGAGAGGTGCGGCCTTTGCTTAATGAGGGGGCCTTCTTGGGAGTCTGGAGTTCTTATTCGCCTCACTCCATGAGGACATATTGGCGGTAAAGACTGATCTGCAGTCACATTTGAGAGAAGTGCGTCGGGATGTCAATGCAGTGGGTGAGAGTGTGGCGGCCCTGGAGGAGGACACGGTGACTAGGGATGAGGAAATCACTGCACTCCAACAAGAGGTCATCCGATTACAGGACCAACAACTTGACCTCCAATCGCATACAGAGGACCTGGAGAATAGGTTGAGGCAGAACAAATTCTGCATTTGCGCTGTCCCCACTGGCGCAGAAGGAGCGGACTTGTAGGGGTATGTGCAAACCCTATTTAACTCTGTTTTGAGCTCCTCTGCGGAGAATATAGTCAAAGTGGATCGTTGTCACCGTGTGGGTCCTCCCCGCTAGGCTAATTGTCCTCCAACGGACATTTTGATCTGTGTGCAAGACTTCAAGGTAAAGGAAGCCATTTTTAAAGCTGCCCGATCCAACCAAGCACTGCAGTTTCAAGATCACTCCAGTAGCTTTCAGGCTGGCAGCAAGAACCTTGCAGAAGCAGAAAGATTTTCGACCCATAATCAACCATTTATGCTTCTCCGGAATAGCCTACTCCTGGGGCCACCCCTTTTGCCTAATATTTCGATACGACAGAAAGCTCCACCAGCTTTGCTCCTTGGAAGAGACCTGCAAACTCCTTAATTTGGACCTTAATGATCTGGCTTCACAGAGCTCTTCCACTGGGGACAGGACTTCACTTGGTCACCGGCGAAGCTCGAGGGAAGGATTCAGACTTGAGCGCCTTCGCCCTGACTCTGCTACTATTGTTAAAGAGAGTTCGGCGGGGATTCGCTCACTCTATATCGCTGAAGGAGATGCATCGGACCCTCCCAGTTTTGGTATTTCTAGATGGATGGGGTGGATTGCAGTGTTGGGCCTGATGGGGGTGGGGGCGGCTGAGCACGCCATTGGTGAATATCTCTTGCCCTCTTGTTTGCCCCCATACTTACTGGCCCCCCTTCAGGGACGGACTTTGACTATTTCTTGTTAGTCAATTATTTTAGTTGTTTTGTTGTAATATTGGGGTTGCTAATTGGTTGTTGTGGGTCCCCTTCCGGTGAACCAATTTCGGTACACCCCCCATTTACGCACACCCATAGCAGAATGGAGCATATACCACACCTTTTTCATATCTCACCGTAGATTAGTAGTGCACAAGTCTGGCCTTCCAAGACTCGCCATTATCATTATGCCCATGGAGACTAAGATAATTAGCCTCAACGTCCGAGGCCTTAATAATCCTACTAAGAGGAAAGCAGTACTATCCCTGTTGGAGCAATCCAGGGGGCTTGTTCCAGGAGACTCACCTACTTCCAAAAGATACACACAGAATGCATGCTAGAGGGTTTCCACAGCAATTGTGGTCTGCTGGGAAGGGCAAGAAAAGAGGAGTGGCTATCTTATTTTCCAAACATTTTACTGGCACAGTTCTGGGTCCTGTGGCCGAAATCAAAGGCCGCCTGCTGGCCCTTCGGGTGTGGATGGGTACATTCCATTTTATGCTGGCCTCAATTTATTCTCCCAAGGAGCACCAAGAGGCCTTTCTGCTGGAAGCCCTAGCCAAGGTACTTCACACCCCAGATGCTGCAGTAGTATTGGCTGGGACTTCATTGTATTGATGGATATTGAGCTGGACTGCTCTGGCTTGGGGGTTGGTGGCACAGGAGCACTGTCATCCGGGAGCCGGGAATGGCTGGAAGAATGTGGAATGCGGGACGTGTGGCGCACCCTGCACCCTGGAGAATGGGATTATATCTTTTGTTCCGCTGCCCATAAACTTATGCTAGGCTGGACCATTTCCTAGTGCCCCCCCTGCTTGGGAGCGCATCCGGGCCTCGTCTTTTGAGGCCACGTGCATATTACATTGACTATGCACACCTCCCCTCCCCAAACTAAGCCCCTGTGGCATCTTCGAGAGTCGAAGCTGATGTCCCCAACGACTATGACCGTGCTTCAGAATGCTACACGGGACTACCTAGCGATCACAGTGATTTCAAAGCCTGGCAAAGACCCTAAGCTTTGCAGCTCATACAGACCGATCTCATTGTTGAACATATATGCGAAGTTGTTTGCTAGCATATTAGCCCAGTGCCTTAACCTCATAATGCCCGGTCCTGTAGATCCGGACAAGGCTGGGTTTATCCCCGGTCGGCAGTGTGTTTACAATACCAAACACCTTTGTCATCCGATAGATAAAGTTCAGCGTTCCTGCGAAGAGGCCTGGTTGCTGGCAGTGGACGCGGAGAAAGCCTTTGACAGGATACATTGGCCCTACATGTTCGCAACGCTTGAGTGATTTGGTTTGGGCTTACGCTTTCTAAATTGCATTGCGAGTATTTACGGTTACCCCAGTGCGTCTGTCAGAGTGAATGGGACCAGATCTAGCGGTTTCCCAATCGGTCAGGGCACGAGTGTGATCATTTTCAATGTCTTCCTTTAATTCCTAAGGAAAGATACTAAACTACTGAGCCCTGACGAAGTTCTCACCATGAGAACGAAACGCGTTGGCTGACCGTATAATCACCTATTCTGTGAGAATTAAATGATTGAAAATAAAGATTCATTTGAAAAACTAAAATACTGGCTTCCTGGACTTCATCACCTGACGCACGCCCAACCCCTCCATTTTGCTTAGTATTGCAAGTTGATGCCTTGTGGGTAGGTCATACAGTTTTAGAGAGTCCTTACCTTTAATTGTTCATAAATATCTGAAAACTGTCGCTGTTTTTGAGCAGCAGACAGACATCAGTAACTAGAAAGGCACCGCCATAGCAACCGGGAGTTAACCTACCAAAGATATTCGAGTTAATATGGTTCTGGCGGACTTCAAATGTCATCAGTCAGGTACCTACCAAAGATATTCGAGTTAATATGGTTCTGGCGGACTTCAAATGTCATCAGTCAGGTTACAACCAAAAGAAAAAGTGCAAAAAAATCAAATTCTGCCTCCCATAGAAGCACTCTTAGCGTTGAGTGGATATAAAAGGGAACTGAACCAGCCAGAGTAGGTATTAGGTTGAGCAGAGATTAGGTGAAAAGTAAAGCATGGTGGTGAGAGGTGGATGAAAGTGGGCAGAATCAGCAAAAATATTTTTGTGAGTGGAGAAAACGTAAAAATTTCATGGATCCAATGTGTGCTGCTAAGCCCATTGAGCCTTCTGCCAATGTTTGCAATTTCCTATCTCTTTATTTTATATGTGAAAAATGTAAATAAATTGTCTTAGTTTTCAGATGCATGTGTCATCCTTCACAAAGGGTTGTGATTTAAAACCATCCTCAATTTATTTGCTGAATGTCAACCTTCTCTTTGTGTACTCTATTACTCCTCTTGCCCTTTCTGTTAACTCTCTCTTCTAGTGGAACCGATTCCAGCACATGTTCTGTCCAGAGATCTAGATACCTTGCTTGCCTCTTCATAGGGTCATATCAATGTAAAAACTAAAAAGATGTGGTTGTTTCTCTGCTCAAAAAACCTTCGGCTGGCTTAAAACTTCACAGCATCTTCTGGCATCTCTTTGCTACCATTTTCTCAAATGTCTCACAATATTTTTCGGTAAGTATTTTGTGAGGCATTTCCTTTGAGTCAGGGTCAATAGATGATTAATTGGTAACATCTGTTGAGAATACTGCTGTTCATGATTGTTGTTTTAGAACTGGCTACTTCATTTCATTTGGATAAGAGTTATTCTTTTTAGAAACTTGTCTCTCTAAAGGTGTCAAATGCAAGCAGTCAAAGCTTACTCTAGGAGGTGATAAGGATATTGGAACTCAAACACGGTATGCCATATTAATCATACCAGATTAGCGCCTTATTCAGCCAACCTCACTTTTTATCTTTTCTAAGAGACTGATTTAGGGTAGATGGTTATGGAATGACAATGCTAAAAATGTGTTCTGTGACTAATTGTCCCCCGATACCCAACAAACATCTTACGATATCTCAGTGTGTGCAAAGTGTTCTGTAGTCCACCCTGCAAAACTCAAGTACTGCGAGACCCAATGAAGGGGTTAGATTAAGGCAGGAAAGGCAGAGAATCCACAGTAGAATGACAGGCCTATGGCCGGCCACTTGGGGAGATGATTTTCTTTTTATTACGGTGGATAAACTGGACACCTTGCTTGGGCTGGCTTGGCCGCTGGTGCACAACCCAAAAGGCTGCAGCAGCCTTATGGTTGTTGTGCACAGAGTTATTCTGACTGTGCTCACAAAGCCAGCTGTCTCATTGTAACGTGCTGAACATGTTCCAACCTTTGTTGCTTCTGTCTGCCTCTTCTTATATTTTGGAATCTGTGCCTTCTGTTGTTGGCTGCAGCTCCTGCAGGTCACCCACAAGATCTAGCATGTATATTTTGTGTTGATCCCCTATGGTTGCTGAAAACCAAATGCCTTACCTTCAAGTGACTCCCCAGCCCCACCCACCCTTTTCACTACTGAAGGCGAAGTCTCGCTGTATAGTTCTGGGACAATCTGACTTGAAATTTTAATCATACTCACAATAAGTTAACATCGTAGCAATCATATCATTTTTAGAGAGCGGTAGGCCTAGCTTTTTCAGCCCCATAGTACAGCTTTAAATATGCATACTTATTTAATTAGGACTTTTGTTTATATTTTTAGCATTTTTAGTGATATCCACACTAGGTAAGTAGTTTGTTGCAAAGCTGCTTCAACAGTGACAGGAAATTAATGTTCAATTGATGTACTTCTTGTGATGTTACATCTTAGAGGGGCCTCGCATGTTCCTATTCTGCCCTGGGCCTCACAAACCCCAGAACTGGCCTTGGGACTGAGACTATACCTCATTGATTGTGTGTGTCCACGATGACAAGCCTCTCCATGCTCAGAGGGTACGTGTGCAGAATGAGAAGCATTTTCTCAGTCTGAGTGCAGGTTTGCACAATGAGCACTCTAAGTGTAAGTGTGTGTAGGGATACACCTTTCCTCACTCTGTGTCTGAGTGCACTTGTGCATGTTGAGAAGCATGTTCCCCACTATGGGTGTACATGTACAGACTGAGAAGCCTTTCTTAACTCTTAATGTCAGTGTGCACATTAAGGAGTCTTTCCTCACCGTGAGTATAAGTGTGCACATTGTGAAGCATTATAAACCTTTATTTGCTCTTAGGGGTCGATTAGGATGTAGGCTGGATCGCCACCGCCCGCATGGCGGTGGCGATCCGCCCTACATCCTTCCCCGCCCACCACCCATTTCCGCCGCCATATTAGTACATACAGGTCGCACAGGTGACCGGGCGGAAAAGGGGCCTGATATGGTGGTGGTGTCCATATTAGAAAGGCAGCGGTAAGCTGCCTTTCTGTGGTGGCAGCGCCGCCACGGAAAGGCATGCGGAATGTGACTTCGAGGGCCGGTTGCGGGCCCCCAGGGTATTGGGGGCGTGGGGGGTGCACATGGGGGGTACCTATGGTACCGCGCGGTGCCTGTCATCTTGTGCATGACAATGTACACAGTGCATTCCCAGCATTGTGGCGGGCGGTGCTGTGAGCACCAACCGCCACAATGCTGGGAATGGAGGATGCCACCGCCACGGTGGCAGTGGCATCCTATTTACAGGTGGGGGACCGCCGCACCACTGGCGGCCGGTCCCAGCACCGCTAGGGTGGCAGGCGGACAAAAGTCCACCCGCCATCCTAATCAGCCCCTTAGTGTGACTCACCTTTTTCGTTTTCAGTGTACTATGCATATTGAGAAGCATTTCCTCACTATGAGTGCACTTGTGCACAAGAGAGTCCTTTCTTCACTATGAATGTATGGTGTGCACAAGACAAGTCTTCAGTGAGATGGTGTGTGCACACTGTGAAGCCTTTTCCTCACTTTAAGTATATGTGCACACATTGAGAAGCCTTTCTTTACGCGAGTGCACATGTGCATAATGACTATGAATCACAATCATTAACAAACAACACTATTACAACACTAGAGCATTATAAGCTACCTTTTGGGAACATTAGGAAGCAGCAGAGACAAAACCATGTCCAAGCAGCAATTGATCCTGTATCACAAGAACTTTGACACTGCCATAACATGTTCCTGTCAAAAAATGCCTTTCTGTCACAGATGTCTGGTACTCTCTTTGGTAACAATTGCCACAGAACAATTCCTTTCTTTCCTCTATAAAGTATGACAAGGAGTTATACAGTTGATCCAAACAATTAGATGAAACGTACAACCTTTCCTGATCGTTTTATCCCTGATTCAGAAATATTTTCGATCGTTTCTTTGAACAATATTTTTTCTTTTCAACAGCCAACAAGGTTTTGCCCTAGAAGTTTCCATGCTATGGCCACTTTACTTCACCCCTTCAGGGGCCATATGTACTAACATTAGGAATACTGATTTCCCAATTGCGATTCTCTCCAAATCGCCATTAGGAAATTGGTATTCCTAATGTATGAAATTCTTTTGAACTTCATTAGAGATAGAAATCATAGCCATCCCAAGGACGGTAGCCTGCTGAGGTCAGCAGACCACCATGTCTGTTATTGCTTTTTATAAATGCAGCCCGTTTTCCTTATAGGAAAATAGGATGCGTTTAAAAAGAAAAAAGAAAACATTATAGTTTCATTTTTCAAGAGAAGGCAGTGGTCCATGTGACCACTGCTTGCTCCTAAAAAATATTTATTTTCCATTCTCAAAAGGGGAAGGGATCCCCTAGGGGCCTCTTTCCATTTGTGAATTGGTTCCCACCTCCTTCAAGGAGTCGGTAAAATATGAATGTTTTGTGACCATAAATCAGTCTCAAAATATTCATACGTCACATTCAGATTTGGTATTTGGAAGAGGCTCCCTAAACACACCCCTTCCAAATACCAAATCGCAAACACAAATTGCGCGATTCTGTAACGTGTTACCTAATCGCAATTTGTGTTTTGTACATTTGTAAAAGTATTTTTGCGGTTGCAAACGGCCCAATTCCAACCGCAAAAATGCTTCGTACATGTGGCCCTATATTCCTAGAAGAACGAGATCTACATGGTGCTATGCGGGTCCTACATAAAGTACAGACCTGACTCAGAACTCAGATAAGTTTTCAGGGCTTTCCTGATGTTAGCCTCTGTCTGAATAAAACGAAGATAACAATGAAGGAGATTCCAGGCTTTGGTCCCTAGGACAGCAACTGATTCTAGTCCAGAGACAACCCCAACCATAGATCTTGATCCGCACTGCTCACATTCTGGAAAGATACTCTGAAGGCAGCAGATAAGACGTTTCACCTGATCCGCCAAGCAAACGCTCCACAGCTTTCAATATGGTGGACCACAAAGTGCACTCATTTACATACAAATAAACATGTTCAACACATTTTTTTTTTTCAGAGTTTTATATAGCGCGAACTAGACCCAAATCCAATCGGGTATCAGAGCGCTTTACATAGAACCCGTTATGTTACATGAGGACACACATTCATTTTTTGTTAGGCATGGGGAGATTAAGTGATTTGCCCAGAATCACAGGATGTTCAGCGTCATTACAGAGACTCAAACCCAGTTCCCCAGGTCTGAGGTTGAGCGCCCTAGCCGTTAGGCCAACTCCTCTCCTCCACATGTGTTTCTTATTGAGCTTCCATGCAGTTGTGTAGCTTTGGGGGGAGTATAAATGCATTCTTGGCTTGGTAGTTGGGTTTGGGGTCTACTATCTCTTTGCTGTTTTTAGGTCTCGCCTACGCAGTGCGCATTCGCTGCATAGGAGGGCCCTTAGTCGTCGCTCTGCTCATTTTCAAGCACACACTCGTGCTTGTGGCGGCATCCACCTTGCAGGAGTGAGCAGCGGCGTGCTACAAGCACGAGTGCAGTGCTTGAAAATGAGCAAACTGCGCGTGCACGCATGCACCACTCCAAGGCTCACCTCCTGCTCCCCCTCTCTCTCACGCGCGCATTCGGCATACTTATGTAGAATCATGTGATTTTCAGCCCAATTCCTGCGTTTTGCTTCTGCTCGATGTAACTTGGTGTTTGAATCGGAGCCAGATGTGTCAACGTTTCAAATAGTCGATTTAAACGCGGTGAATGCCAGAGAACGAAATTGGCGTGCTCCCTCTAGAACCGAGAGGGACATTGGTGTACTCGGTGATAACTTTGATCGTTGACAGTCGTAAGCTGCTTTCTTAATGCAGACCCTGGAAACCGACACTAGTGTATCTGTATTACAAGGCAGTTCAGTTTCACTGAGAACTGCAAACCTGTTGACCTCGGGCCATAGGGGCCCCTGAGAAGAAAGCAACGGCGACCCCTTTCCCCGCTGAAGGACAGCTGGCATCCGGACAAGGGTGGGTTAGGCTTTTAATCGCTCTGTGTCTCACGAGCGCGACTACTCCAGAATTACAAGGAGACCACAGGTAGTACGTCGATGTACTACATAAAGTATTATATTCCCGGTTACTCTGGCTTGGTATTCAGAATAGGGTGTCAGCGATTATTCATACAGCGCTGAACACTCGCTTCGCCCGTAAATGAATCCTGCAATGTGTCAATAAAATTATTAAACTTCAACTGCTTCTGCCAACCAAAAACTGTGATCTACTTTTGCGTTGCATGTAGAAACAATGATTGGGTTACAGTAATGAACGAGTCTTGCTGTGGACATTGGTGTACTCGGTGATAACTGTCAACATTGACAGTCATAAACTACTTTCTTAATGCTAACCCTTGAAAACTACACTGTCCATATAAAACGAGAGTTCAATTTCACTGAGAACATTAGGACTTTGACATGTGTGACATTCATCTCTCGGATTTCATTTGAGTAGAGCAGGAGTGACAATTTGCAGTGGGGAGCAGAGGTGGGATATGGGCACCACTACCTTTTTATGGACTGGCTTGACAGAGCAGATGTCGCCAGACAATTTTGTGGGAATTACCAGGAGAGGGGATTTGGATCCGTCCACATGTTGGGGGACATGAGAATGTTTTTTGGGCAGAAGTTGTGTGCTTCCACAAAAAAGTTATTGCTCTCTACTAAGCTGTGATCATTTTGTTTATTTATCCAGCTGCCTGAGGTTGAAGGTTCAGGGGCATGACACTGTAATGCTAAGAGTCTTAGACAACTATATAATTCGTTTTTTTAGATCGAGCTAGCGGCAGTGCGCATGCACTGCTCGCTCTGCGAGGCGTGGAAGCCCCGCCCACTCTCCACCCATATATTTAATTAGCTGGTGTCATTGTCGTTCGTAAAAGCTGAATTCCGCCTTTCTAGCAGCGGCCGTGTCTGCGCAAACATGCCTCTCGCAAAAGATCTCTTGCATCCGTCTCCCGAGGAGGAGAAGAGGAAACACAAGAAGAAGCGTCTGGTTCAGAGTCCAAACTCTTACTTCATGGACGTGAAGTGTCCAGGTTGCTACAAAATCACCACTGTATTTAGTCATGCACAAACGGTGGTCCTGTGTGTGGGCTGTTCTACGGTTCTTTGTCAGCCCACGGGGGGGAAGGCGAGGCTCACGGAAGGTTGCTCCTTCAGACGAAAACAGCACTAAGTGCCATCTGCATGCTGAGTGACGATGGGTAGGACTACCTGCACAGTATGTGGCACAGAACGTCAGTTCAGGAGCAGAGCGTTGAGCCGTGGTGGACAAGTGCAAACAATATGGAGAAGGGACAATGAAATCTGAATGTTGGATGGAAATATTGGGCTCTCATACACTGTACCTGTAGCCTTATCCATCTGACTCAATACATTTGGATATAAAACTCGTCCGCAGTTATGGTTGGTTCGCGAAGTTCCTTCCGCCAAGAGTTGTTTCGGCACCAGCCCTTTGTTTTTGTCCCATTTACTTGGGGTTGTGAATGAGGCTGAGTAGGGTGTTGTACTACATCTAATCCCTCTACTGAAAGATAGGCTTTTAATGGGTTGTTTAGCAGTCCCTTCCCCAGACTTTAATTTCCATTTTTCAGGCAGCACTCTTTGGTATGACACAAATGGTTGGGAATTTCTTGGGGGAGGCGTGTGCTGCTGCCCTAAGATACGCAGTGCAGGGACCAATAGTACTGTATAGTTCACAACTTGTTGCTCGTTTCAAGTGGAATCTCCAAGCTCACTTAAAACTATTGCCTGTTACAATGTACTCCCTTTTCTATCACAGCTCCGGAGACTGTTACCCCAGAAAACGGACTGCCTTAATGAAACTTGTAATTATGCAACAGTAGGTTATACCTTCTGGCCTGTGCTCTGAAATGCAGCTTGTATGCCCGTAATCTTTGACATGTGCTACCAGCTGTATAGATGCCTGTCCGTGTCAGGGAGGTGTTTTTCAAAGCTTGTCACCGCAGGCCCTTGCATCACAACCAGCTCTTTTGAAGGGACCACAGCCATGCGCTCAAGCCATTCAGATGTGATCGCCACCGTGGCAACCTATATAAACGCTAGATACGATGCTGGTTAACCATCTTGGGTATGCTAATGGTTGTTTTCTCATACTTGCATCTGTTGGGAGGCACCCCATTCCCGATCCATTGTGCCCCTTTCAGAAATGTACGTCAACAAACCATTGAGGCGAGGCTAAAGAATTGGTTGTTAAAGTCTCAGAATAAATGATTTGGGAAATCGTAAAAAAAAAAAAAAAAGCTGAATTCCTATTCATTAAGAGGCTTGTTAGTCCCTCCTGGGTACCGCCTTGTCTCCATTTGTTACCTCCCATAACGACTGAACCTTTTACTTGGTTCGTTAAACATTCTCCATTATTTAGTGGGTGAGCACTATTTTCTTTAATGGTCTTTCCTAAATGTAGCGCGATCCGCTTTCACTTTAGTGGCCACAATGCATATTTAATTCATTTGCAGAGCTGTCCACATCAGTTCAGTGTAGCACAGGCAAATAAGCATTTGCAATGCTACAGGTCTCGCATTTACGCAAGTTTGAGCTATTGGCATTGTAAATGACAATACCTTTTATTTGTGATTTGGTTTTTGAAACATAAATAAAACGCATTGTCATTTACAATGCCAATAGATTAAACGCATGTAAATGCGAGACCTATTGCACTGCAAATGCTTGTTTCTCATTGTGAGCCAAGAATGCGAGACAAACAATGATCTTTTAGGTAAACAAGCAAGAGAGAGAGAGACAGAGTGAGAAAGAGAGAGACAGATGAAGATGAAGATACTCACCTGTTGGCTGAAATTTCGAAATGTGTAACCAGATACCTGGAATAAATACCAGCTTTCATGTCACTCTTGTTTCCTTACCTTTTATTGGTCAGCGCCTCCTCCTCTGCTCCGGCTTCCTCTTAGGGTTTCGTGTTTGTCCCGGCCATGGAGTATGGACCAAGTACAGCTTCCTACCTGCGGCAAGTGTCTACCTATGGGGGGGTGTGCCTTAGGGCTAAAGATGGCGGACGCGTGAGCAAAGAGCTCTGGGCCGGCCTGCCATAAATCCGCTTTAATCACTGGTGCCATCCCCAGCCTGGCTGCACATAAATCAATTCCCTACCCTGGAGCAATGCCGGAGACAGATTCCCTGTGACTCGCGGAGTCGCGGGTGCTGACGTGTTGAAGTTATGGTCGGCAGGCTCCGGCGGCCTCGGGCCGCGTGGGAGCTGCACCGGCGGGGGAAGTGCCAGCCTGCAGTCATTTCCCCTAGATGCCTGAGGCGGCGGTGCGGGTCCTGGGCTCCCTGCCTGGAGCCAGGTGGGCCCGGCAACTTGCGTGAACACTGTCAGCTTGGTCCTGGGCTGTGGTGCGGACTGCGCGAGCAGCCGATTGCAAGACCAGGCTCCGGGGCGTGAAGCTCTGAGTACGGATGGTGGTGAGCGGTGCCCTGCAGGGACAAAGCAGAGGTGAGAGCGGGTGACACACCCGCGGAGCTCAGATTAGAGCCTAGTGGTGAGCGGCAGCAGACCTCTGGATCCTGGCAGCCCCCGTGGCCTGGGCACAGACGGAGTACTGGTGAGTGCTCCAGCG
Organism: Triturus cristatus; assembly: GCF_964204655.1. Lineage (NCBI taxonomy): Eukaryota > Metazoa > Chordata > Amphibia > Caudata > Salamandridae > Triturus > Triturus cristatus. The sequence continues at coordinate 204,005,321 of NC_140590.1, read as the reverse complement.
GGTTCTTGGGGCCTGGGTCGGAGCACTGCAAGGGGGGAGCGAGGCATGGGGCTTGCTGCCTCGGGCGGTGACCTTTTTGGGGCTCAGATCGGAGCCCAGAGGAGAGAGGAGCGTGGGTGGGCCAGGCCGATCCTTGGGGCCTGAGTCGGAGCCCGGTGGATGTGTGAAGCAGATAGTGAGGACTGGAGACACAGTGGGATCGCCCTGACTGCGGAGAGTGCCTAACTGCTCCTGGGGTGGCATGGAGGAGGTCGGCTGTGGCGATCGGACTCTGGGGAAGGGTGGCTCTATATGGAGGCACCCTCAGGGAAAAACACAGCCACTGAGGACCCATAATAGGTCGGGAAAAACACCCCTGGCACTGTGCAACATTGGAGCCTAGCTGGTGACATGAAACCACCGAGAAGGGAGGGACAGTGCAAGTGATCCACTGCCTGGGAATGGGCACGAAGCCTGAGGTTGGGGGCGTCCAGCACGATTGTTAATGTGATTGAGGGGGCCCGCCCGCCTCTGGCACCCCGACTGGGAGACTTGCCGAGTGTGGGGGAGATTTAATAAGGGGACCACCCTGTCAAGCCGGAGTCGTTAACCGGCACGCCACACTTTCGGGACTTCGGGGTTATTAACAAAATAGTCATTGCTTAAAGAAATTACAATATGAAACCTATGTAATAAATATTAATATTAATATTTAATATATTAATATTAGTAATCTAAATATATTATTTTAAAATTATTAGATAATATTTATTTCTCTCAACTACATGTAAAATATTTAAAATGTATTTTCTTTAAACTCTCACCACCCTTATCCCCTATAAACTCAACATCCCCCTCCTAAAAAAAATATTCTAAATTTGAAATTTAAATTTCTAAATTAAATTAATGAATTTAAAATTATTAATATATTTTTACCCATATTTTTAAAACACTCCCCACCCTTATCCCCTATAAACCCAACACTCAGCTCCTAAAAATTATTATACATATTATTTTTTACTACATTCCTTAAATATTATACTTTTACAAACACATAAAAAAATACCCATATATCATACGTTAACGATATTTTGACATAACGATATTTTGTCATTCGATATTACATACTTCGATATATTAAATTACACTTTTGAACGATATTTTTAACATCAACATTCAAAACATCGAGATTTCATACCATCGATATATCAAATTCGATATTTTGGTATGTCTATATTATTTTTTCGATATTTTGACTACTCACCCCCTAGAGCACGTGGGGTCGACCTCTCACAACTGACGGCCGCAAAATCAGGAAGAGATCTAAAAGGCAGTCTGAACGCATTCGCCCCAAGAAACCAAGTTCCTCTCAGACCGAGCGTGATTGAGAAGCGGCCCTACAATTAGTCGCCGAGATTTTTCGAGACAGTGGCCCCTCATCGGAGGCTGGGTCACCCTCTTTCAAGGGATCTGGGGTCTTGGACTTAGACACCTCTGAATAGGCCATTGACTTACCCACAGTGATGCCCAAAATTGCAGATGAGATTATTTAGCTGGGGGTTTTCCGCCCTCCTTTTTTTCCTGCCTATGCCCCGCTCTGATGGGACCGCTAATTTTTCCAACAAATGGTGCAGCCACAAGACTGGAGGATTATTGGGGCCGGTGCACTGCAGGCACCACACCAGATAACACCACTTTGCGTGCTTAAGCGCATCATCCTTTGGGACCACAACCCCCGGTAAGCTCCTGCCGTGGCTGGCATGGGCCTATCTTGAACAAGAGAGATGTATCCATGGTTTGGGCAGATGGCCGTTGCCAGCATGCCCTGGGATTGGGGAGTTGTTGATTGTTTTGGGGTTCTTTTGAGTGAGGCCAGAGACCTGGGCGCCCCAATCACCAACATATAGACTGATACAGGTACATCCGAATTCGACCCGGACAAGATTAACAGTCTGTTTCAGAGCTATTATGAATCACTATACTCTGCCCCACAAGAGGCCCCCAGACAGACCTTCACACATTCCTGGCCCCGCTGCCCCTCAGTACTGTAGATGAGCAGATTATGGAGGAGCTAGATGGTCCCATAACCATCCAGGAGGTTCGAGGGGCCATCACATCTCTAGCTAGCGGTAAGACGTCGGGCCCTGATACATCACAGAGCTGGCCACGCATCTGGTCACCATATATGCCGAAGCTCTAGAATTGGGTCACCTGCCGAACTCCACAGAGACCGCCACTGTGGTCCCCCTCACCAAGGTGCCAGGCCTGGACACTGGAGTGAGAGACTTTAGACCTTTATCCATGCTTAATACAGACTTTAAAATATTGAGTAAAATCTTGGCATCCCGGCTATTCCCACACAAGCGAGGCTAAATACACCTGGACCAAAATGGGTTTATCCCGTTGCGTAACACCTCATACAACTTACGGAGACTGTACTCCGTTCTGTATCATCAAGAGTAGAGGTCTTTCCAACGGGCTTCACTACTTTCAGTCGACCTCGAGAAGGCATTAGACACTGTGAGCTGGGCCTACCTTTTCAAGGTTATCAGGAGACTGGGGTTTGGACTGGGATGGTTGAAATGGGCTCAGCTGTTGTATGCTCGCCCCACAGCACGGATCAGGACAGGTAAGACTATCTCACCACAATATGCGATAATGTGCGGCACTCATCAGGGATGCCCCTTATCCCCGCTCCTGTTCGCGCTGGCGATTGAGCCCCTGGCGGCGCTCTTCTGCCTGGGGTAGACGAACTGGGACTGACAGTGGGCGGCAGGACACACATTATCTCGCTATATGCAGACCACCTACTGATTTACTTAAATGACACGAGGGGTGGGGCCGAGACGGCTGTTGGGCTTCTTGATGCTTTCGGGACTCTGTCAGTCCTGCGGGTGAATAAACATAAACCAAATCTGTTTCCAGTGGCGGCACGTTATCAAGGCCATGGGACCTCCCCTCTGAACTTAACTGGGCCCCTGATATATTTAAATACCTGGGAATCCGAATCTATCACTCCCTGCAGGACTTGAAGGAGGGTAACCTTGACAGGACGATCCGGTCATTCCGGTCCAACGTAACTTTCTGGGGCACTTTGCGCCTTCCCATAATGGCTAAAGTATCATTGACCAAGATGGTCATGTTACCCCGACTACTATACTTTTTTGCTAACCCGCCAATACTCATGCCTGCGGCCTGGTTTCGCCTGCTCAATGCATTGGTGCGGGTCCTTTTGTGGGGGAATGGGAGATGGAGGGTGTCACTTCAAACTCTGCGGAGCCCTATGAGTGGGAGGGGCCTGGGGATGCCAGATTTTGAATTTTATCAACTAGCTGCACAGCTACAATGGGTGGCCCAATGGCTGGAGGGTGTAAACCAGGAGGGAATCTTTCTTATGGAGCCAGAGCAGCACCCCTGCCTGCTGCTTGCAAAGCTCCTCCGCCAGGCGACCAAAGTCCCATATAATACGACCCTGCAGACTATCGCTCTACAGTGCTGGAAATGCTGCATGTCCAGATTACCGGACACCCCGCGATACTCTCCGGCACTACCACTGGTTGGGTTACCCTACGGAGTGCCCCAGTTGATTTTAACGACTGAGCAGCTGGCAGCCTGGACCGAGGTTGGGATTGAGACCGAGGGGGACTGTTACTTAGACGGGACCCTACTCCCATTTGCGGAATTGGTTGAGGGCTGTGGACTCTCGCCAGGGCAGTTCCTTGTGTATGGGGTGCTAGTTTGGGCATTTGGGAAACTGTGGGCAGCGGCATGGGAGGAGCCAGGGACCCATGCGGTACTACACTCTTGGGTCACCCTGGGAACAGCAGGTCATCAAATCAAATGGTTTTATAGATCGCTGCTGGAAGCTTCCCTGACCCCACTCTCGCATTTAAGGGACAGAAGGGAGAGGCTCCTAGGTAGAAGCTTTACTGACTCAGAGAGTAGGGTATTGGAATCTCCCCCCAAAAATTCACTCAATACCTGACTTAAATACATCCAATTTAACTTTCTACACATGTTCTATATGACCCCACATTGACTCTTTGCTGCACTCTGTGGGAGCCGCGGAGCTGCCCAATGTGCGGGCAACTGGATGCAGACTTCCTGCATAATACCTGGAGTTGTGAAAGGCTGCAGACCTTTTTGGCAGGCAGTGCTTTCTAAACTTAATGCTACGCTAGGGTGGACCTTGGAATTAACAGCAGTAACGTGCTTACTTGGACTATGCCCCTGTCTGCCTAAACAGAAAGTGGGCAACCGGTTCATGGACCTGGCCGTGGTGTTGGCAGGGAGATGTATAGCAGTGACATGGAAACAGTTATTGGGGCCACAGACCACCATTTGGGTGCAGTAGGTGACTAAGTGGGCTTGGGGCTGAAGGCAGGGCACTGCATAGAGAAGAATTGAGGGGCATGCGTCTGCACCCGATTACCGACTTTTGGAAAGACGCCCTATACATCTGGGAACACACAAGCTATGTTAATAGCTCAGACGAAGACTAACCCTGGGCGTAGTTTGCATAGTAGCACTAAGAGTAGCTACTCGAAGTGCATTTCGCACTATGCGAGATACGTGTAGCACTATGCGAGCTGCGTAGTGCGCTGTTCGCGATGATTGCACAGTGCCGGATGCTTGTCCGCACTGTGCAATCATTGAAAACGGCATCGTGCACAGTGCGAGCTGTCGTTTTCTGCCGCACCAGTAGATTTTTACTCGAGCGGCAGCTTTCTCAACGAGGACTGGTAGTTTCTCATCGCGAGCATACGCGACCACTCGCAATGAGAAACCTGACCTCCCCACGTTGAGAATCTCGCCGGGAGGTTTATTTTCCACACTCGCGATCGGCAACTTGATGTTGCTGATCGCGAACGAGGAAAAAGTCTCACAGGGATGTCATTTTGCTCCCTCGCAAGCGAGCAAAAAATGCCAGCTACGCTACGCGATTTTGCACTGTGCTACGTGCAATTCGCGTAGCTCGAAGTAGCACAAACTACCCAGGCCTAACAAAGACAGTGAAACGTCTACGTACTGATGGATGCCGCTCCCCTCCCTCCCCAAAAGTGAAACACTATGACAATGCACGATTGCGCAGGACGCGCCCCTTGATCGGGCGCATCCGAACCAGGAGATGGTCACCCCCACCCACAAGCCCCCTCTGAGTCCCTCCTATCGTCCCTAACCTGAGCTATTGTTAGTCTCAACCTTTTTCTTCGTTTCTTTCCTTTCTTTATTCCTTTAATGGTAGTTATACTGTCCGTTTTCAGTATGTTGAGACTCTATTATAGGAGCATTATAATGCAACATAACACTCCCTACCCGGTCATATTACCTTCGGAACGGGAAAGCACATCACTTTCTATGGACCCACAAACACGAAGGCATAAGTGCAGGTACTAACTCTAATCTCATTGATCCTAGCAGGAATTTCTTCGCCACACCAAGGGGAGGTTTTGCATACAATCACTGTTGGATGATGATTAGTGTAAAGATTGTAAATTACTGAAATTGTGTGCTGTATACTAAGTGCTAAACTGAAGTGATAATCAATGGTAAATTTTACCTATGTTGACAAACTGCCAATAAACAGATTTTCAAGAAAAAAAAAGTGTCTTCCTACAGGCCATAGGCTTCTAGAGGTATTCTTTTTTTTTTTTTTACTTTTTACCATACACTCTTATAGAGTGCATGTCTCTGCAGTCCGTCCAACTTCCCCACCCTCTTCCTGCTATTACTGCTCCCTCCCTCAGATTGCTTCTCCCGCCCTCCTTCCTCTATTGTTGTTTCTTTACCCCACCACTCCCGCTGTCCTATCTTTCCTGCCCTGTTCCCTCTGTCCATTGTTCTCCCCCTGTCCGTTGCTTGGCTCCTCCACTAACCCATGCTCTTTCCTCTAACCATTGTTTGGTTCCCGCCCCTCCTCCCACTGTCCGTTGTTTGGTTTGTAACCCCCACGCCCTCCTCCCATTGTCTGCTGTTTGGTTACCACGCCTTTGCCTTCCCCCCTCGTGTTGGTAGCCCTCCTCCACCCTCACTGTTTTGACACATATTACAGAGCAGTGCGGGCTCTTAAGCAAAATGGCCTTAAAGGGATTAAAAACACTTTGACGTGATCAAAGCTTGCTGAATAAAAGCACTTTTTTTTTTTACCTTAAGCTTGCACCGCTGTGTAACATATCTAAAGAAATTGACAAAGTCAATAGATCTTTCATAGGCGAAACCTTGCCAATGCTTGTCTTAACATATGAGCCAACTTTTAAATACTTGAGTTCAGGATGTGTGCTGTGAGAGCTCCCCTTAAGTTTGATTTATTATTCTAAGGTTTTGCTCTATCTATAATAAGAATCTAGCACACTTAAGGTTTACATGACTACTGACATGCCTCTTAGTTCACTTATGACATTATCATTGGGGGAGGTGAGCCATAAATGTTTCTAAAGACTATCACTTTTAATAAATGTCTGTCTATACAGTAATATACTCTGAGGTACTACGGTGAAATGCTTCCGCATGTAATAGAAATACATTGTTTTGAATTCTAAACAGATTGTATCTTATTCTTTCATTATGTTTGTTGAAAGCTGAACATGCCCAACACTTTCATGACTCGACTCGTGCCTGGAGTCTTAAAGGTAGGCCATACCCATAGCTCGGCTCGGCTCACCCCATTACTTTGCTTACACTCTGTCCTCTATTTGTGAATCGAGCATAGTACGTGGGGCTGTCAGTCACTTAACAAAATGATTTTTAAAAGGCAGGGACTAGAAACATGGAGCCCTGCCCACATACAACGAATTTACAACTCTACCATGAAGGTGTCTTGTAGCAGAGACAGAAAAAGAGTGTACGCAGTGAAAATACATTTGAAATGAGTGATCCCAGGGCTAGGACTCCAGGCCCTTCTGTTGTACCTGACCGTAGTTGGTACTACCAGACCTAGGTGGGACATGCAGGGACTTAGCTTAAGACGGAGTGTTTGGGTTGTGAGACCCTTTAAATGCATTCTTGGTTTAGTAGTCGAGTCTGGGGGCCTGAGTCAGGACTGCCGTGTCTCTGTCTTTTTTTCTGGTCTGTCTTATTTCACTAAGAGTTTTTAACTTGTTAATTTTTTGGATCGGGATCTTAAATATATATATAGAGACTGGTTTGCCAAACAATTAGTACGTCTTACCCATAGGGCTAATCCTTGAATGGGTGCAAATGTACTACTTGTTGTAATTCACAACCATCGACAGTGGTATGCTTAGAAAGCTGCGACCGGCTCAAGTTTCCAGGCATACTACTGGCAATCAATCACCCAAAAGGTGATGGGATGGATGCTTGCAAATAGTCTACCGCTCGGGGTAGCATTCCGATCCATAGTTTTTTGCCTACTGTGTCAGTCTAAACATATGCCATCTAATATAAATCAAGTCTGACTCTGTTCCTCAGAGAAAAAGTGCCGGACAGATTTTCTGCACACCCTAAGCACATGAGAGGTGGGGTCTTTTTTGGTGAGGCCTCCCAGTATTTCAAAGTGTCTGAAGTAGTCTCAGGGGAGACCAGCAGGCACAGCATTGGTATAGTCTGATGCAGAACTAACAGACAATCCATTTATGATGTGGAGATTGTGTTGGATGAGGTCTAGTATGTGTTTCAGTAGCTTCAATTAAGTTAGACACATTTTATAGTGCACTAACAATGAACGTTGTCTTTTGGCGCTGGTCTGCAAGGCGATTTAAATAAAGGAAGAGTGAAGAAGGAGCTTCCAATATTCCTCTTAAAGTGTGATGATCCTGGTCTTGCAACAGAGAGTCTGAAAAAGAGGTTGACAAACTGGAACCTAGTGTCCCCAGGCGACGTCTGCACGTGGGCAGATAGAAATATCCTTGTAAACACAGGTCCCTATGTTAACTGTAAATCTTGTCTAGAAAATACTCTAGGTTAGCACCATATTTACACTAATGAAACAAATTCAAGCAATTGGAGTGAATCCTGAACTCCACTGGCAACCCATGTGGAACTCTACTAGCAAGGGTGGTGTGGCCCAGTTTTCTCAGAGCAATGCCTGCATTCTGGGCTTCTTGGAGCCAGACAGTCCACCATTTGGCTATAATTAGGTAAAGGGCCTTAAATCAGACAAGCCTTGTAGGAGAGTAGGATCTGCTTCATATGGGTACCCCCACTTTTTGCTGGTGTTTCACTGTTTTTCGACCTTACTCTGGCTGTGGCCCTGCTAATCAGGACCCCAGCCTAGCTGCTTCCTCTCTAAAATGGTTTCCCATGTACATTAGGTACATTTCTTATTGGATTCTGGAGTACCTTATAAGCCCCTAGTATATGGTATACTATGTACCTAGGGCATAGGTACCTCAGAGGCCTACCAGGGGCTGAAGCACCTATTATGCCACCCCTGGGAAGCACTCCAAAATGACACCACAGGTCTGCTACTGCAGCCTGGGTAAGGTGGTGCTTGCACCCCTTACTGTGGTATAGGCTACCTATATCACTACCATTGCACACACATATAAAACCTATAAGTCACTCCTATGGCAGGCCTAAACAATCCTGAAGCAGAGTGCTTGGTTTTTATGTGAGAAGGTGCCCCTGCATGAGCAGAAACCCTCTGCAGCGTTCGGAGTACCTCATCTGATGCTGTTTGTGGTGCAGCCTGACCATATACTCTTAAGTGCATTATAACCTTGCGGTAAATGCTAACTTTGGACTGGCTGCACAGAAACATGTTGTGTTTGGTGTCAAGCACTTTGGAATACTACCCCCGTAGCATTCCACCCTTCTAGAGGGAGAGACATGTTCACACTGGTCTACCCGGTAAGGACTTTCTATAGCCCTGGCATCACAAAATGGATGCCTCTGCCACAGACACGGGTCTGGCCTCCTGTTGCTGACTGAAACTCCGGCAGGGGAGGCCTGGACAATAGGTTTCCTGTCCCAGGGGGGTGTAACCACCTCCCCAGACAGGCAGATGTGTATTGGGGCTGGGCGGGAGCACTCTCTGGTGCTTTGAAGTCCTGCACTGGGGGCAAACTTGGTGTCCCTGTGCATAGTCCAGTTCAAACCGGTTGCAGGGGCTACCTGCCTCTGCTCTGGCGTGAAACTGGACAAAGGAAATGGGTGTAACCACCCCTCTTTCCAAACCCTCCCATAGGTGGTTCCCTAGAGTATGTCCAACCTCCAAACTTTGTATAAGTATGGGAACCCAGTCCTTGTGACTTTAGATTACCCTGGACGAAACTCTGCAACATATATCCTGGACCTTCGACGTTCTATTTTAATCTCCCTTGGGGTCAAGGAGTGACTCCCCTGCTTGGCAGGCACCAAAGAAGCAACTGTCTGGTCTGCAATTCTGAAGCTCCCGCCGGACACCAAAGGCTCTGCATCCCCACAGGTGGATTTCCAGACTTCGCCAAGGCTACCCTGAGTCCACAGCAAAGCTTAGGCCCGTGGCTATTGTGGGTGACGTGGAACCATGATCCCTGGACACCGTGATCTTTTGCTGATCCATCATTTTCCTGGTCTTCATCGAAGTTGTGCTTTGGGTTCCGAGTAGCCCCCGCATTAAGCACATCCTGCACCGAAGATTTCTGGCCTCCACTCCACGAGTGACCCGTGGCCAGTTTCAAGTGCGACCGCTCGAGGCTCCTTCGCGATCGCTAGCCCGTTGGCTAGTAGGTCCCCACGAAGGCAACTCCTCTTCTGATTGGGCTTTCCTGGTTGCTCCAGACGTGCCCCGACTTACCTTCGCTGGATGAGTCCCCCAGACCTTGCTAGGCTGCACCGACGTCCTTTCTCTGTTTCCAAGTGACTTGCCGTTGCCAAGGCTTGTTGGGTCCAATCTGGTCGCCGACACCGCAGCACTCAATAGAGTTCGTGGGGCAGCTCGAATCCAGCTCCTGGTTGTCGTCGACGCCTCCTGGACCTCGTGGCTGAAGAGTCAAGACACCCGTCAACTCACCTGAAGCACCCGACATCTGTGGGTATTGGACTATCGTGTCCTTGGTCACTGGTAAGTGACCCAGACTCTGTCCCCTCTGCTTTCAGGTTCCTTCCATCCTAGATCCAGGCTTGGATCTCTCCGGACACTTCTCCTCTTCACGGCAGCAGCACTTCCTGAGCAGCTTCCATTGAAAATAGCGACACGACCCGACACCATTTGACACCTATACACCCGGCTTCCCTGGGTGAGGTACATCGAGTACTCTGGTGTTCCTTTGGGTGTTGGCCCTAGACACCTCTAAGTCCAAAAGGGTTCGCTCGTAGGCATCCTCTAAGTGTCCTTAAACTCTTAATTTCCAACTGTGACTTTCCCCATAGAAGTAAACGTCGATTTGCGGCTGTGTTCTCACACTGCACGCGTCCCCCGTGGGTCCCCTGTGTCACTACCTTGGGTGGTTCCTTGTGGCCCAAGCACTTCTACAGGCTGTAGACCTTGTGTCTAACTCAGTCGTGGTTCTTATACCACTTTATTGGTATATGGTTTGGTACGCCCCTAGGGCCCAAACGTGTATTTGTGCTTTTACAGTTGAATACTGACTTGTAACTTCAGTACTTCGAACTCCAGTATCATAAAGAGACTCGAGGGGTGTGTTTTATCTTAAATACATATATTTTAAATATTCCTTCAAAACTTGGCCTGAAGGCTGCTCTCCATAGCTACCACTAGGATAGCTTTCAATAAAGGTTGTCTTTAACCTATCACCATAAGGGGTTGTTTGGACTGATACAATGTGCCCACTATAACTAGTGGACAGCATATATCAGGCCAACTTCTCACAAGCCTTAAAAATATAGTGTACTAAAATAGTCACATCTCGAAGACAGATCACATTAGAAGAGTCTGAGCTTGAAGACTCAATGCATTACACTTGTCAAGTCTTGAAGATAGAACACATTGTAACAGTTAAGTCTTGAAGAGAGACTACATTACAATCAAGTCTTGAGAATAGCTCACAGTACTATAGTCAAGTCTAGAAGAGATGCTCTATTACAACAGTCAAGTCTTGAGAATAGATTGCATTACAGCAAAGTCTAGAAAAGGAAGTGCATTACAACAGGCAAGTCTTGAGAATAGATTGAATTACAGCAAAGACTAGAACAGGAAGTGCATTACAACAGGCAAGTCTTGAGAATAGATTGAATTACAGCAAAGTCTAGAAAAGGAAGTGCATTACAATAGGCAAGTCTTGAGAATAGATTGAATTACAGCAAAGTCTAGAAAAGGAAGTGCATTAGAACAGTCAAGTCTAGAAGAGATACTCTATTACAACAGTCAAGTCTTGAGAATAGATTGCATTACAGCAAAGTCTAGAAAAGGAAGTGCATTACAACAGGCAAGTCTTGAGAATAGATTGAATTACAGCAAAGTCTAGAAAAGGAAGTGCATTACAACAGGCAAGTCTTGAGAATAGATTGAATTACAGCAAAGTCTAGAAAAGGAAGTGCATTACAACAGGCAAGTCTTGAGAATAGATTGAATTACAGCAAAGTCTGGAAAAGGAAGTGCATTACAACAGGCAAGTCTTGAGAATAGATTGAATTACAGCAAAGTCTAGAAAAAGGAAGTGCATTACAACAGTCAAGTCTAGAAGAGATACTCTATTACAACAGTCAAGTCTTGAAAGTAGATTGCATTACAGTAAAGTCTAGAAAAAAAGTGCATTACAACAGTCAAGTCTAGAAGAGATACTCTATTACAACAGTCAAGTCTTGAGAATAGATTGCATTACAGCAAAGTCTAGAAAAGGAAGTGCATTACAACAGGCAAGTCTTGAGAATAGATTGAATTACAGCAAAGTCTGGAAAAGGAAGTGCATTACAACAGGCAAGTCTTGAGAATAGATTGAATTACAGCAAAGTCTAGAAAAAGGAAGTGCATTACAACAGTCAAGTCTAGAAGAGATACTCTATTACAACAGTCAAGTCTTGAAAGTAGATTGCATTACAGTAAAGTCTAGAAAAAAAGTGCATTACAACAGGCAAGTCTTGAGAATAGATTGAATTACAGCAATCGAATGTAGACGTGAGAGCGCATCACAGCAGCGAAGTCTTGGGAATTGATCACATTACAGTAGCCAAGTCTTGGAAACGGAAATCTTGAATTAATTGTGGGCATGATCAAAATAGCCTTCATGTGGGGGGACAACATCCAAGGGGGAGGGCTGCATGCGAATGTAGAAAAAGTAAGACCTCAGTGAACTAAGCAAGAGCAGGATCTTGCATACATAGCATGTCATTTCAAGGAATGCCGAAAAATGAGCTAAGCTCAGAGTCAGTGACCATGTGGCACTGGTACCAGGCAAGGTAAAGAGAAAGTGTGACCATTTAAAGTTCAGGGCTGATTTTCTTGAGTTCACAGAAGTGGGCATTCGAAGAGTATGATGTCACAAGTAACCAAAACAACTCTTAATAGCCCAAGAAATGAATTGGCCTCTGTTTAAATAAGTTTATTTTCTTTTGCTCAGATGTTCATCTTCACCAGAAAAAAGGGAAATGAGCCAAGATTTAAAGTTAAGGAGACACGACATAAACTCGAACAGCAGTGGAAAACCTCTTTGTGGTGCCGCCTGCTGATAAACTTGTGTGGCCACATTTCCCTTTGTTCCAAGACTGGCAGATCTCCTGCCACATTTATGAATAATGGAAATGGGAATACATGTCACGATATATCATGTAATCTTCAAAGCATTTCTATCGCGCTCTATCTCCAGTGACCTGTCAAGTTCACTGGAGTTATACAATTCTGTGGAAACAGTTATGGATTTGCCACATTTGCCACATAACCCATTATCTGCTGCATATTTTACTGTTTTTAACAACAACAACAAAAATTTCTAGCTCAAACGGATCAAAAGTTACACACAAAAAAGCAGTAAAAAATGTAGCAGCGCAGTGTCCTTCGCAAGGGTTAACTGGTCACCTTTCAGTAGCATATTGCTCTATTTGGGTGTTATAGACGTACTAATGAGGTCAACATGGGGGAAAATGACAAACTAATGAAGTAATACTATCAGAAAATGTGCTGTATTACACCGTATACTTTGCCTTTTCTTGACGCATTATATAGTCAACCCTGCCACACAATTTGGTTCTCTCTACCACATAATTCTAGTAGCCCTGTCTACAGGTCCTGATGACGCTAGGGAGAGAGGGAGAGACTAATCCAGTACTATATAGCTAAGAGGAAAGAGCATAGGTTCTGGAAGTAGGTGCTACAGAATTACCCTCCCCCCCCAACAAAAAAAAATTCATGGAGTTCTGAAGATGAACGAGCAATAAAGATGCCTTTAAAATTTGTGTTTATCTTGTCAAATTTGCTGTGCATTTAAAGACAAAGGTCAAATATCATTCTGCCTCTTCTGACAAACTGCTGCTTATTCTTTTAACATGGAAACTGAGGATTACTTTTCTTTAACTGAAAAGTAGGTGGATTTTGAAAAATCAACTATGTGACAATCTTGCTGGTGTGAAAGGAAAGGCTGCAGGATACATTTTTCTAACATATAACAAAATGTAAATACTGTAAATGAACTGTACATACTTTACAAAATAAATCAGCAGTGAATAAAGTACACATGAAGTGTTTTTTAATAATTTTGTAGTGTGATGGGAACAAAGGTTTTTAAAGAATCAAACCAAATCAAAAGACTTTAGTTGGTGATGCGCAAATGACAAATATTCATTGGAACCCGAGCTCCACACATATCATGTATGCACTATAAAGTTTTATCAGTAAAACTGTTGGTCTTTACAAATTTAGTGGCAATTTCAATGGGGAATGTGCTGTCTGTAAATGACCAAGTTTCACCAGGCTTCTGTAATATATTTGGGACACTGTGCTCCAAAATGCATTCCCAACTACATACTACACCCTTACCATGAATGGGTGTGGCTTATTTGATACACTTGTTTATTTATTTATTTATTTATTTATTTAAGAAGCTTGTAAAGCGCACGGCTACCTCCAGAGGGGGTGTCCCGGCGCTGTAGACTGCATAATTAGAAAGAGGGGCAATTTAAGGAATGGTAAACAGCCAGGTTTTCAATTTATTGCGAAAAAGAGACTCTGAAGGAAGAAGCCTGAGATCCAGTGGTAGACTGTTCCAAAGTTTCGCCGTCATTACGGTGAATGCTCTACCGCCCATTCTAGAGCGGCGAAAGCGAGGAACAGTTAGAAGACGAAGGTTGTTTGACCTCAGAGATCTGGTCGATTGAGAAAGCACAAGTCTCTTTCTCAAATAAACCGGGCCCGACCCATTGATGGCCCGAAAAGCAAGACTCAGCAACTTGAACTGAATGCGATGGGAGATGGGGAGCCAATGTAGCTTCTTACGGAAGGACGCAATCGACTGACGATAGGGGATATTACCTATCAGCCTCGCCGCCGCATTCTGAACGATCTGGAGACGCTCAATTTGGTACAAGGGGGCACCGGCATAGAGACTGTTGGCATAATCCAGATGTGACGTAATCAAGGCATGGATGACAGTTCTACGAGCATCCAAAGGAAGATAAGGAAAGATCTTTCTAATCATACGCAGTTTCCCGAAACAGGCTGCCGTGACCTTATTAATTTGAGCTTTACAAGAGAGAGCGTTATCGAATTGAAAGCCCAGGTTGCGAGCTGTTTGAACTGGGATGGGAGGGGGATTAAGCACAGTCGGCCACCACAAAGAAGCAGAAGGAGTAATTTTCTGATTAAAAAATAAGACCTCCGTCTTATCAGTGTTGAGTTGGAGATGATTAGAAGTCATCCAGGAACATATATTGCCAAGACAATGGCGAAAACTGGCGAAGCTGGAGTCAGAGTGATCTCTAAAAGAAAACATAAACTGTGTATCGTCAGCGTAAGAGATCACGCTGATCCACCACCTCAGCCAGGGGTGCAAGATACACGTTAAAGAATAAAGAGCTAAGTGCAGAGCCCTGAGGCACACCACATAGAAGGGGTTTACCCTCTGATTCATACGGTTTAAGAAGAACCTTCTGAGTTCGACCAGTAAGAAAGGAGGCAATCCAAGATAGAGCGGTGCCACCTAATCCAGACTGCCTAAGACGATCCAATAAAATTTCGTGGGACACCGTATCAAAAGCGGCGGATAGGTCGAGGAGGACCAACATGGCCTCCTCACCCCTATCCACACACTCCCGGATTGTCTCGCAGACCTCTAGTAAAGCAGTCTCGGTACTAAAACCAGTTCTAAAACCTGACAGAGTCATGAAGAAGAGAGTTGGCTTCTAAATAATCTGCCAATTGTAACTGTACAGCCTTTTCCAGGACTTTTGCAGGTTTGGGAAGGAGAGAGATGGGGCGATAATTGCAAAATTGCGCCGGGTCCGCATCAACTTTCTTCAGAATGGGAACTAACAAGGCCTCCTTCCAAACAGTCGGGAACTGGCCCACGCGCAGTGAGGTATTCCAAATCGAGAGAAAAGGTCTGACCAACAAGGGGGCCAGATTACCCATAACTTTAGCAGGGACCGGGTCTAAAGGGGAACCAGACTTACACTGGGAGAGCAGATTAAGTGCAGACTCAGTAGTAAGCTCATTAAAAGCCGTCAGTGATGATCTCGCAGAGTCTCCGGCACAGGAGACATGGGAGGTCCGCATAGTAGGAAACGAAGACGTAATGTTGTCAATTTTGTCTTGAAAGTATACCGACAGACCATTACATAAAGCCTGGCTAGAAGAACTCTGAGGCACCGTAGCAGGAGGTTTAACAAAGTCATTTACAATCTTAAAGAGAGTTTTAGAAGAATTATCTGCATTCTTAATTTGTAAAGCAAAAAAATCTCTCATCGTAGATTTCTTTAATTTAGAAAAAAAATGTAAGGCAGACTTGTAGATAGTTTTAGCCTCTAGATCATTGGTTTGCCGCCATTTACGTTCTAGTTTCTTGCAGCGACTCTTTTCCTCACGTAGGGCAGGTGAGAACCACGGGGCAGAAGGTCGAGATCTAGCGGAAGAAGTAAGCTGAATAGGTGCGATGGCATCCATGGCAAACAATAGAGCAGAATTGAGCTGAGCCACGCTAGCGTCAACATCTTTAGACAAGGAGTCAGGTTGAAATGAGAAAAAGGGATCTAAGGCAGTACAAGTGACTTTTTGCCATTTTCTCCCATACTCCCTGCCAGGCGCCGTCGGGCCAGGTGCCGAGGGGAGAATAATATCAAAAGGGAGAAAATAGTGGTCTGACCAGGTGAGAGGGAGGGAGGGATAAACTGTAATACCAGGATGATTAGAGAAAATTAGGTCAAGAGTATGGCCCGCTACGTGCGTCGGGCCCAGAACTAATTGGGACAGGTTTAAGCCCTGCAAGGTGTCTAGTAGTTGAGTAGCCTGAGAGCAGGCAGAGTTATCAACATGTAGATTGAAATCACCAAGCACTATAAAGTACGGGTGTTTGAGGGAGAGATCCGCTATCTGATGTGTCAGTAGCGTAAGGGAGAGGGCTGAGGCGTTAGGGGGATTGTACACTAAAATGCCAGCCAAAATAACAGCCGCCGAATCTGAAATGGTAAAGTACATGGCTTCAATCAGCCCAGTGTTCGTAAGTTTACTGAAGGTCAGCCGGAGATGAGATTTCAATATAATAGCAAGACCACCTCCAGATTTACCACCCTCTCGATTAATGCCCATTAAGAGATAGCCAGAGGGAATGGCTAGGTGAATATCAGGTTTGGAAGTGTATTTTAACCAGGACTCGGTGAGAAACAGGATATCCCAGGCATGGGTGTCAAGAGATGTCCAAATCTCGCTAGCATGACGAGGGAGAGAGCGGCAGTTGACTAAGCCAGCCCTCAGCGTCAGGAAGTGAGTGGAACGCTTGGTCAGGAAGGAATGAGGGAGAGCACGTTTACTCATAGGGGAGAGTACCAGATCACAATGAGGGCATGTGAAAGGACGTCCCTCCAGTTTGCACGGGGGGCAGCGGTAGGACGGCATACACGTATCCACTCTCATCTGCAAGAGCTGTTCTCTAGACCAGCAGAGAGGGCTGACATCAGAACGACAGGCAGGGGAGCTGGCCCTGGGCACGGGCCAGGCGCGGACGGGCGCAGACGGGCTTGCCTTAGGCGCGCCTTTGGCGCGCCATCGGCGCGACCGCCCGCTGCGCGGACGGGAAGTCCATCTACTTATATACATAGAGAGGAGGGTGGGAGGCGTCCAAGATCTGGACCGCTACCCTGCCTTCCCCATAGATGGCGGCGGCTATCCTCTGCGTGCCGGCGTCAGCGTCAGAGATCGGCTGCGCCGGTGGCAATCGAGAATGGGAGCCCTTGGGGACTGACAATGCAAGCAAATGCGGTAAATTAAAACAGAACAGATTAAAATATGTACAATGACTAAAAACAAATTACCAGTCAGTCGAGCACAGAGTAAATAAGTAGAGAATAGGAGAGCGCCCCCGGCTTCCGCCTCAGGGGAAAGTAAGCACTAGTCTGGAGGCAGGCAGGGAAAGAGCCCTTAAGTAACGAGGGAGGGCGGGAGGCGTCCAAGATCTGGACCGCTACCCTGCCTTCCCCTAAGATGGCGGCGGCTATCCTCTGCGTGCCGGCGTCAGCGTCAGAGATCAGCTGCGCCGGTGGCAATCGAGAATGGGAGCCCTTGGGGACTGACAATGCAAGCAAATGCGGTAAATTAAAACAGAACAGATTAAAATATGTACAATGACTAAAAACAAATTACCAGTCAGTAGAGCACAGAGTAAATAAGTAGAGAATAGGAGAGCGCCCCCGGCTTCCGCCTCAGGGGAAAGTAAGCACTAGTCTATAATGTATTGCAGCATTTATATAGTGCTTACTAACCCATGTGGGTCATGTAAGCACTAGCCTGCATGAGTAGCAAGCTACAACAAGATAGGTTTGTGGTTAGAAAGGTGTTGTCTTTATTTTGTGATCCTATGTGGTAAGTGCTTCCATGTTGTGATAAAGGACCACCAAGGTGCAGTTGTCGTACTATGGAACACAACACGTAGCAATGTGGTGCGTGATGAAGTGTGAGAGAAAGACATGCAGATTTATGGTTTTCAGTGTGCTGGTGGCAGGTCCCTTTATGGTATTTTTTATGATTAGAGTCTGATTAGCTGGTTATTGTTTAGTTGTGGTCCTGTGTTGGCAAGGTTGGGGGGGGAGAGAGAGAGAGAGAGAAGTGGAGTGGTCTGCAAGGGATGGGCATTTTTTACTATCATCTCAGATCTGAGTGTCATTGTGAGATGTAAAGAAGAAGTCAGAGTGTATAGATATTTGGAACCTGCAGTGATGGACTAGATTAAAGTCCTCAGAATTGTCCGGCAGTATGTGACAGATCTCTTGGGTTGTTGCATGCCTGTTCATTAGGTGATGTCTGTGCTTTTGGCTGGTGATGAATAATCCTTGTAACATATGTCTTATGAGAATATTTGAGGTATACATTACAATTTTCTGCTGACTGTGAAGTATTATGGTCTTAGTATTATCGTGGGCCATTAATGTTACAAATAGAATATAGGTATGTAATTTCATATGTATTTATACAGTGCTTATAACTCCTAACGAGGTGTTGGAGCACTTTATGCCGGGCAACACCCTGCTTTGGAACCCAAGGTTAGCAATCCATATAATGTCCTGTGAACCACAGGTCATCCCTTCTTAGCTTACCTGCATATTGAGAGCAGTGTGCTAGTTGGGTTGTTTTCAGTCGAAGGGTTGTAAGCTGCAGATTGTGCCAGAGGGTGTGACTCTTTCTGAGCTCTGTTGCTGGGATGCGTGGTGGTGTATTTATCTCGCAAACAGCCACCTTTTCCACTGTCTTCTGAAGTGTAAATGCTCCAGGGTGCTTCTAATGTTGGCTCTAGGTGCGTTTCAGAGCTTGGAGGCTTGTACCGAGAAAGCATTGCTTCCTACGGATTTCTTATGGTAGGGTTTTATGATGACAGGTGGTGCCAGCCTGAAGTGCAGTGTTCTATTTTGTTTGTATTTCTTTAATTTAACTTGTAGGTATAGTAGTCTTTTTCCTTGCAGAGTGCCGTGAACATTGCCCTTCTGGCTATAGGGAGCCAGTGGAGTGATTGCAGGACTGCAGTCACGTATTCCCTTGGCTGAAGGCAGAGGAGAAGTTTTGAGGCAGCATTTTGGATGAGTTGTATTTTGCGTATGATCAATGCGGGTGCGCCAAGGGATAGGCTGTTGGCATAGTCAGGCTTGCAGATGACCAGTGTGAGGATGGCTTGCAGTTTATGTTGGTAGGTAAGCTATAGGAAGATGCAATGTAGTGTTTTCCTTGTATAGAAGGCACTCTTTGTGACGCTGTTAACATGTAGTACTAAAGATAGGCCTAAATCCATGGTTATCCCGAGGTTTCTAGCCTCTCTTGACATTGTTAAAGGGGCCTCAAGTTATTTAGCCCATATGGCGGTAGACAGATATTTTTTCCATTGTCTGCAGGTCATAATCTGTTTTTGTGCAGCCCCTATGAAATCAGTGATGTGACTTTGAAGGAAGCACCTCCACTCTGAAAATGGTTCCACAACGGAGTCACTAAAGTGTGTGTGCTACTTAGGGGGTCACAACGGAGAACGAGGCCACGCTGTCTTTCTAGCTTTCTTAATACACAGGATTTTCGCAGTTACAGAGTGTGAGGAACGCACCCACTGATTGAGCACATTTTATCAAGCGGAACTGAAAGAATGCACAATAAAGAATGACAAACCACCCCCTCAAAGACCTTGAATAACCAGTATTCACTGTCTCTCAAAGACGTATGGCCAAGGCTACCCCACCTCGAGGGAGTCACACCCATGGCGTCCATGTCCGGACCCTGCTGGAAGGGGTCGGCTGTGCTGTGCGCTGCCGCCCCGTAACATCGAGGGCAGTAACTGGCTGCCGGAGGGGCCAGGACCCCAGAAGTCTTTGGTTCGGCTTCCGGGGCACTCGTCCATTCGGTCTGTAAAGTCCCACCCATAAAAAGGGGGCACGAGGCGGCGGTCGGGTCGTTTTTGGCCCGATCGCTGACATGCAAAGACTCTGCCCTCTCCTGCTCCCACCGCAGTCTGGCCAGCTACGCTTTTTTTGTCCCACCCGCCATCCCCAGAGCAAATAGGGTTACGGTGTCCATGCTTGGGGATTTGCATTTATTTGGTGTGTTTTGGTAACTTATTTGTTTTCTTTTTCAGGTCAAGTGCTATTGTTATATTTTTGGCTTTGGGGCCATGCAGGTGAAGTCCTGATTGGGGGGATCAATTAGGCACAACCTTTCCTAACATTTGCACGACAGCGGGGTCACGGGCCCACCCAAGGGGTACTGGCAGGAGGTCCTTGCAAGGATCCAGGGGCGCGGGGATTGCGAGTGATCACTGGCATCTTGCCCTTATGGCCAACCACCAGCACATGCGTAATAGGCAGGCCTAGCACTGGCCCTTGCGGGGGAAGTGACCAGTATAAGGGGTGCCCGAGTTACAGCGGTGGCCCCTTCACAAAGGCAAAGGGGCGTCACCCCACTGCCTATCTCAGAGCCAGCAAATGAAAAATAAAACGATGACCTAGCATTGTTTTATTTTTCATTTGCTGGCTGAGCCACAGCTGTAGGGAGGGGCAGGGCCGAGGTATGGGAGGGGGAGGAGGAGTGCTATGTGCATTTCCTAAGTGCTCATTTGTGTTTGGCCAGCCAAAACACACATGTGCACTTAGGTATCTCCAGCCCGGCTGCATAAAACAGCCGGGCTGGAGAAACCCCACAGAATCCCTGGTGTGAGAGGAGCGGAGCGTCTTTCCAGCCCTTCTTCCAGGCCAATTTCTGCGCTGCTCTGCAGCACGTGGATTGGATGGGAATCTGTCCCAGGGGTTGCTGGGACCAGGAAGAGGAGAGGAGGCGCGACGCAAAGTGGGAGTCGGTCGACGACTTCAGGTAAGTTCTTTTTTTTTTCAAACATTATTACTACCCTCATGCGTTTCCTCCACCCGCCTCCCCACCCTTTGTTTGTGGCGGCCACCTCAGCCGAGGTAGGTATCCTAAGGAGTGACCCACCGCAGGTCATTGGGCGGAGAGGCTGGACCGAGACCGGAGAAGTATCACAGGAGCCAATCATGATCTCATTCGAGGCATAAATTGGGATACGCAAGAACATGTCTAGATAGTGGCAGGAAGAGGATGTCTAGCGCCTCTGTTATGGTTAGGTGAGCATCACCTGGTGTAAATAATGATGTAAATATGAAGTTACTCCGTATGCAAATGGAAAAATGAAGTGTAATTTAGTTTTCAATAATGTTTGTAATAAAATATGGCTGAGGTTTACGGCCCATAATCCAAGGAATTGTGTAGAGTCGGAGTTTCGAGGGGTGGGTGGGTGGGGAGACGAGAGGAAGTGGCTGGTTGTGGTTGGACGTCTGAGGGCCTTCGGCAGTGCCAGGCCATGTTGGCAAATCATGGAGTCCCCCCTAAAAAATGTGGTGTGGGTGTGCTGCGATCCCTGCCTCTCATGGAGATAAGAGGGCCCTCAGTTTAATGAATGTGGGTTGTCCCTGAAGTGTGGGAGGCTACATTACCCCCATTACCTGGACTCCTCGATGTCAATGAACCGGCAAATCAACGCTGTTTCGTCCTCCTGCTTCCACACGCTCCGCTTGCTTCCTAAGATCTTCAAGTGGATCCCCAAGGGTCCAGGAAAATGGTCACCCATTCGCTTGTCAGCAGCAGACTCGACTACGGCACACACTCTATGCTGGCACCACCCAGAAACTAAAAAAAAAATGCAGAACGCCTCCACAAGACTCATCCTGAACATTCCATGCCGCAAACCCCATCACCGGCCACCTGAGAGCCCTACGCTGGCTACCAGTCAGCAAAAGAATCACCTTCTAACTCCTCAAGCATGCCTACAAAGCCGTCCACAACGCAGGGCCTGCATACCTCAATCCCTGCCTCTCCTTCTACACTTCCACAAGACATCTCTACTCTGCCCAACTGGCCCTGGCCACCATCCCACGGATCCGCAAGACCACGGCTGGAGGAGGATCCTTCTCCTACCTCGATGCGAAGACATGGAACTCCCTGCCTCGGCACCTAAGGCAACCACTATCGCTGTTGCAATGCAGGGAGGATCTGGCTCTTCGACTGAACCGCAGACCCGCCCACCCCACTTAGCGCCTTGAGACCCTCACGGGTGAGTAGTCCGGCTTTAAAAGGTTACAGATTGACGCATTGATTGTCTCTAGTTATATAACTTTTTTTTTTAAAGGCCTCTCTTAGGCAGACAAAACCATCTGAACGACAAGTTAACTTGCCTTAAGCCATCATGTTGACTTCAGAAGCGCCTGGATGTTCAACCACATGCAAAAAGCATTCTGGGACTTGTGGTTCCACACAGAGCAGTTGCCTAAAATTCACTGCATGCCCGGATGTGGTCCATCGGCTAGACTGCTGACTTTGGTGCGGGAAACCAGAGTTCGAGCCTCGGGGTCGCGTCCACATCCAGTGATTCTGGGTAAATCATTGAATCTCCCCGTGCCTGAATGTGTAATGTAAATACGGTGCTCGTGTAAAGCGCTCCAATACCTTCGGGTCGAGTTAGCGCTGTATAAATATGCATCAAAAAAAATACAAGTCTCAAAGTCACCTTCTCTTCGTGGGGACCGTTTTTTGAAATTCATAACTTAATGCCTTCTCTATGCGGGATATCGTTGATGTCTAAAAACAGACAATTTAGCAGAGAAAATCTGCAAACGCGAGTTTTATGTTTGGGTTTCGATTTCGACAAGAAATTGCCACATTAAGGGGTTCGGGAGACCTGTGGCGTGCGGCTGCTGGTGGGAATGGATGTTTTTGTTTTCGTGTCACGCAGATGGCTTTCCTGTCCGTTATGTGACTGGCTGCTTGGAGAGGTCCGTGTCGTGCAGGCTGCCGCTTTAAACGAGAGTGCGTTTCAAAAAGAAGCAGCGGTGAGAAAGGGGAGGCAGTCGGTGCGGTGGTGCCTGACTTCCTCCGGAGGGGCGGGGGGTGGGAGGGCTCGGAGGCCGGAGGAGGGTTTGATCTGCTGGGATCACATTTCTGATTCTGCCCAGCCGGGGGAGAGCGAGCCGCTGGCAGCGTTGCGCGGAGCGGGTCCATCCTCGGCCGGGCCGCTGGAGAGGGGGAGCTGGCAGAGCGGGGCCGGCGGCGGGAGGAAGCCCTGACGGCGGGAGGAAGGAGCAGGGAGGCTCGGGGAGGACGCGGCGCCGACTCCATGCTATGTTCGAGTAAGAGGCTGCCTTCTGCCTTGCATGCACCGTCCTTTGTGCGAGCCCGACTGCAGTGGGAGGGCGAGTGCCTGGACCAGTTTAGGGGGGGCGGGCAGGGACAGTGCGTTCTAATGGGAGGGTGGGTTTGTGTTTTCTGGTGAGGGGAGATTACAGCACGCTCTGCTCTGAAATGCTTGGGTTGCAGCGCCTGTCACAGAAGAGATGGACATGGCAATATTTTACACCCAGCACCCTTCAGCTTAGGCTCCAGATGCATGACCCCGGAGGTGGTAGGACCCCCGCCCTCCCTCGGGATCTTGTCTTGAATCATCCCAGACTGTCATCTGAAGGGGTTGTGTGAGGAAATGATGGACGTGAATGAGGCTTTAGCTTTACTTTCATTTCCTGAACTGCTGTTGTCAGTCCGAGGCTGTGGGGGTGTTGCTTGTTTTTGTGAGTTTGCCTTGAGGTGGTGGTGGGGGGGGGGGGGGTTGTGTTTATTTTCTGCCAGCTTGCTGGCTCATTGATCTCTTCGTGATGTTTAATTTCTTTTAATACCATTGTGGATTTGGGTCTGGCGGGGGTAGTTCTTTCCTTCGGGATGCTGTTTCTTGAACGCAGAACCCCTTGCACCTCCCCCCGCTCGCCTCGAGGGGGCAGTGATCTTTTGTTTCACCCACACTTCCCGTCGGGGTCTGACCGGAGGAGGCCGCGCCACCTTGTTGCACAAGGGAATGGTAATTAATTCTGTTACGGCTGCCTCTGTTCCCTTTAACCTACAGCCGGGGACAGAGAGGCTCTCAAGGGCCCAGGGAACATCGCCCCCAGAGAGCTAGCGACTGAGTGATGCGATTACACCAGATGAGGTGTGGAGTACTGCTGCCCTCCACCTCCAAAGATACACAATACATACCTCGTGGTGGGAGGTACCACGACACCTACGTAAAGAGTGCCGCCATCGGGTGGGGAGGGCACAAATGCCCTCTGAGATGTGCAGGCATCAATTTCGCGGAATGGCATATACAGAGATGCTCGATAGTCGCTTCTGCTGCCCCCCCCCCCCCCCTCACAGATAAACACTGTAATTCTCTGCCACGGTGGTACACGCAGGCTGGTGTGACACGTCCGTGGATGCTCAGGCAGCCCCCCCCCCTTTATAGCCGTGATGCAAACAGGAGGGTACAGTCACTGTCGCCCTCAGTGAAGCGCACATCTTCCATTTCCTGCTCAGGGCCCCTCTGTGGGCCAGACGTCTCTGCGTGTGCCCGCCTGTAGCTCTCCACTCTATCCCCGAGCCGCTCACCTCCCGCTCTGCAGCAGGCCTGCCTGTCTGCCCCCCTCTCTGCTGTACTCCAGCTAAAGGGTGAGATGGGAAGAATTGGACTTCCTACTTTGAGAAATTCAGAGCAGAATGCGTTCCTAAGGTGTAAAACAGAAAAATCCAGCACTAATAGGAGTATTCTGTTCGTATAATGTATTTGAAACCAATGATTTATACACTACCAGTGCTTGCTTTGTATTTGGAAATTCCCAGAAAACCAAAAAATATATATTTTTGTCACCTCAATGCCCCTCTTTGAATCCGGCAGCAGCATTACTGCAGCGCCTTCTTGGGGCATTCGACTTGCAGGAAGTGACTGGGCTGCATCACAGTAAATACAATTAAAAAAAGAAGAATTTAACAGGAATAGAAGTGTGTATACATCCCATTTATGTCATGCCGCCCCAACGACTGACTTGGGCTGAATCTGGCAGTAGTAGTAGGGAACTTCCTGTATGTAGGACAGCACTGCGCTACGGGGACTCGTCTGGGTTTAATCTGGCAGCAGTAGTAGTGTTGCGCCTCCATGTGCCATGGCTCCGCAGAGACTGGTCTGGGTTTAATCTGGCAGCAGTAGTAGTGTCGCGCCTCCATGTGCCATGGCTCCGCAGAGACTGGTCTGGGTTTAATCTGGCAGCAGTAGTAGTGTCGCACCTCCATGTGGCATGGCACTGCAGAGACTGGTCTGGGTTGAATCTGGCAGCAGTAGTAGTGTAGCGCCTCCAAGTGGCTTGGCACCACAGAGACTGGTCTGGGTTTAATCTGGCAGCAGTAGTAGTGTTGCGCCTCCATGTGGCATGGCACCACAGAGACTGGTCTGGGTTTAATCTGGCAGCAGTAGTAGTGGAGCGCCTCCATGTGGCATGGCACTTGAGAGACTGGTCTGGGTTTAATCTGGCAGCAGTAATAGTTTTGTGCCTCCATGTGGCATGGCACTGGAGAGACTGGTCTGGGTTTAATCTGGCAGCAGTAGTAGTGTCGCGCCTCCATTTGGCATGGCACTGGAGAGACTGGTCTGGGTTCAATCTTGCAGCAGTAGTAGTGTCGCGCCTCCATGTGGCATGGCAGTGCAGAGACTGGTCTGGGTTGAATCTGGCAGCAGTAGTAGTGCCGCGTCTCCATGTGGCATGGCACTGCAGAGACTTGTCTGGGTTTAATCTGGCAGCAGTCGTAGTGTCGCGCCTCCATGTGGCATGGCACCACAGAGACTGGTCTGGGTTTAATCTGGCAGCAGTAGTAGTGTTGCCCCTCCATGTGGCATGGCACTGCAGAGACGGGTCTGGGTTTAATCTGGCAGCAGTAGTAGTGGAGCTTCTCCATGTGGCATGGCAGTGCAGAGACTGGTCTGGGTTTAATCTGGCAGCAGTAGTAGTGTCGCGCCTCCATGTGGCATGGCACTGCAGAGACTGGTCTGGGTTTAATCTGGCAGCAGTAGTGTAGCGCCTCCATGTGGCATGGCACTGCAGAGACTTGTCTGGGTTTAATCTGGCAGCAGTAGTAGAGTCGCTCCTCCATGTGGCATGGCACTGCAGAGACTGGTCTGGGTTTAATCTGGCAGCAGTAGTAGTGTCGCTCCTCCATGTGGCATGGCACTAGAGAGACTGGTCAGGGTTTAATCTGGCAGCAGTAGTAGTGTTGCGCCTCCATGTGGCATGGCACTGCAGAGACTGGTCTGGGTTTAATCTGGCAGCAGTAGTAGTGTCGCTCCTCCATGTGGCATGGCACTGCAGAGACTGGTCTGGGTTGAATCTGGCAGCAGTAGTAGTGTTGCGCCTCCATGTGGCATGGCACTGGAGAGACTGGTCTGGGTTTAATCTGGCAGCAGTAGTAGTGTTGCGCCTCCATGTGGCATGGCACTGCAGAGACTGGTCTGGGTTTAATCTGGCAGCAGTAGTAGTGTCGCTCCTCCATGTGCCATGGCTCCGCAGAGACTGGTCTGGGTTTAATCTGGCAGCAGTAGTAGTGTTGCGCCTCCATGTGCCATGGCTCCGCAGAGACTGGTCTGGGTTAAATTTGGCAGCAGTAGTAGTGTTGCGCCTCCATGTAGCATGGCAGTGCAGAGACTGGTCTGGGTTTAATCTGGCAGCAGTAGTAGTGTCGCTCCTCCATGTGGCATGGCACTGCAGAGACGGGTCTGGGTTTAATCTGGCAGCAGTAGTGTAGCGCCTCCATGTGGCATGGCACTGCAGAGACTGGTCTGGGTTGAATCTGGCAGCAATAGTAGTGTCACTCCTCCATGTGGCATGGCACTGCAGAGACTGGTCTGGGTTGAATCTGGCAGCAGTAGTAGTGTCGCTCCTCCATGTGGCATGGCACTGCAGAGACTGGTCTGGGTTGAATCTGGCAGCAGTAGTAGTGGAGCGCCTCCATGTGGCATGGCACTGCAAAGGCTGGTCTGGGTTGAATCTGGCAGCAGTAGTAGTGTAGCGCCTCCAAGTGGCTTGGCACCACAGAGACTGGTCTGGGTTTAATCTGGCAGCAGTAGTAGTGTAGCGCCTCCATGTGGCATGGCACCACAGAGACTGGTCTGGGTTTAATCTGGCAGCAGTAGTAGTGTTGCGCCTCCATGTGGCATGGCACTGCAGAGACTGGTCTGGGTTGAATCTGGCAGCAGTAGTAGTGTCGCTCCTCCATGTGGCATGGCACTGCAGAGACTGGTCTGGGTTTAATCTGGCAACAGTAGTAGTGTCGCACCTCCATGTGGCATGGCACTGGAGAGACTGGTCTGGGTTTAATCTGGCAGCAGTAGTAGTGTTGCGCCTCCATGTGGCATGGCACTGCAGAGACTGGTCTGGGTTGAATCTGGCAGCAGTAGTAGTGTCGCTCCTCCATGTGGCATGGCACTGCAGAGACTGGTCTGGGTTTAATCTGGCAACAGTAGTAGTGTCGCACCTCCATGTGGCATGGCACTGCAGAGACTGGTCTGGGTTTAATCTGGCAGCAGTAATAGTTTTGTGCCTCCATGTGGCATGGCACTGGAGAGACTGGTCTGGGTTTAATCTGGCAGCAGATGTAGTGTCGCGCCTCCATTTGGCATGGCACTGCAGAGACTGGTCTGGGTTTAATCTGGCAGCAGTAGTAGTGTCGCTCCTCCATGTGGCATGGCACTGCAGAGTCTGGTCTGGGTTTAATCTGGCAGCAGTAGTAGTGTCGTGCCTCCATGTGGCATGGCAGTGCAGAGACTGGTCTGGGTTGAATCTGGCAGCAGTAGTAGTGTCGCGCCTCCATGTGCCATGGCAGTGAAGAGACTGGTCTGGGTTTAATCTGGCAGCAGTCGTAGTGTCGCTCCTCCATGTGGCATGGCACTGCAGAGACTTGTCTGGGTTTAATCTGGCAGCAGTAGTAGTGTCGCTCCTCCATGTGGCATGGCACTGCAGAGACTGGTCTGGGTTTAATCCGGCAGCAGTAGTAGTGTCGCGCCTCCATGTGGCATGGCACTGGAGAGACTGGTCTGGGTTTAATCTGGCAGCAGTAGTAGTGTTGCCCCTCCATGTGGCATGGCACTGCAGAGACGGGTCTGGGTTTAATCTGGCAGCAGTAGTAGTGGAGCGTCTCCATGTGGCATGGCACTGCAGAGACTGGTCTGGGTTTAATCTGGCAGCAGTAGTAGTGTCGCACCTCCATGTGGCATGGTAGTGCAGAGACTGGTCTGGGTTTAATCTGGCAGCAGTAGTAGTGTCGCTCCTCCATGTGGCATGGCACTGCAGAGACTGGTCTGGGTTTAATCTGGCAGCAGTAGTAGTGTCGCTCCTCCATGTGGCATGGCTCCGCAGAGACTGGTCTGGGTTCAATCTTGCAGCAGTAGTAGTGTCGCTCCTCCATGTGGCATGGCACTGCAGAGACTGGTCTGGGTTTAATCTGGCAGCAGTAGTAGTGTTGCGCCTCCATGTGGCATGGCACTGCAGAGACTGGTCTGGGTTTAATCTGGCAGCAGTAGTGTAGCGCCTCCATGTGGCATGGCACTGCAGAGACTTGTCTGGGTTTAATCTGGCAGCAGTAGTAGAGTTGCGCCTCCATGTGGCATGGCACTGCAGAGACTGGTCTGGGTTGAAGGTGGCAGCAGTAGTAGTGTTTCGCCTCCATGTGGCATGGCACTGCAGAGACTGATATGGGTTTAATCTGGCAGCAGTAGTAGTGTCGCTCCTCCATGTGGCATGGCACTGCAGAGACTGGTGTGGGTTGAATCTGGCAGCAGTAGTAATGCATCTCCTTTATGTGGCATTGCACTGGAGAGACTGGTCTGGGTTTAATCTGGCAGCAGTAGTAGTGTTGCGCCTCCATGTGGCATGGCACTGCAGAGACTGGTCTGGGTTTAATCTGGCAGCAGTAGTAGTGTCGCTCCTCCATGTGCCATGGCTCCGCAGAGACTGGTCTGGGTTTAATCTGGCAGCAGTAGTAGTGTTGCGCCTCCATGTGGCATGGCAGTGCAGAGACTAGTCTGGGTTTAATCTGGCAGCAGTAGTAGTGTTGCGCCTCCATGTGCCATGGCTCCGCAGAGACTGGTCTGGGTTGAATTTGGCAGCAGTAGTAGTGTTGCGCCTCCATGTAGCATGGCAGTGCAGAGACTGGTCTGGGTTTAATCTGGCAGCAGTAGTAGTGTCGCTCCTCCATGTGGCATGGCACTGCAGAGACGGGTCTCGGTTTAATCTGGCAGCAGTAGTGTAGCGCCTCCATGTGGCATGGCACTGCAGAGACTGGTCTGGGTTGAATCTGGCAGCAGTCGAAGGGTTGCGCCTCCATGTGGCATGGCACTGCAGAGACTGGTCTGGGTTTAATCTGGCAGCAGTAGTAGTGTTGCGCCTCCATGTGGCATGGCACTGCAGAGACTGGTCTGGGTTGAATCTGGCAGCAGTAGTAGTGGAGCGCCTCCATGTGGCATGGCACTGCAGAGACTGGTCTGCGTTTAATCTGGCAGCAGTAGTAGTGTTGCGCCTCCATGTGGCATGGAAATGCAGAGACTGGTCTGGGTTTAATCTGGCAGCAGTAGTAGTGTCGCGCCTCCATGTGGCATGGCACTGGAGAGACTGGTCTGGGGTTAATCTGGCAGCAGTAGTAGTGTCGCTCCTCCATGTGGCATGGCACCGCAGAGAC